>NW_027362932.1:1485000-1947500 GCF_046119375.1 Phyllobates terribilis
CCTCATACCACCAGAGGGAGCCCGTTAGGGATATATATATATGGAGGGTGGAGCCAGGCAGTTCAGTCAGAGTTAGTAGTCAGACTGAGAGAGTCTGAGAGCGTGCTGACGCTGAGAGCAGCGAAGACGCGGCGCGTCTGCTGCTGGGTTCTGAGGGCCACGAGTGTGGCCGACGGTAAAGAGGAGAGATGAGAGGAGTTGAGGGGGCAGAGGAGCATCACAAGGCTCACCCCAAAGATACAAACCGGACACCGGGTCCGCGCCTACAGGGTCCTTTATACCCAGTAGGGACCACCGGCATTCCAGGAGGACTACAAGTCCCTGGCAGACCTGAAGCTAGACCCATTACAGGACCAGGAACCATGATGGCCCCGACGACCAGGGATAGTGGTTGCCAGCAGAAGGTCCTACTACTGAGCGACAGGTGAAGGAACAGCACGACACATAAGCTAGGCCCAGTTGCAGGCTGGCCAGGAGCATATAGAGAGGCAGACACGGACCAGGAGGCCTTATACCCGCTCACTGGGGAGAAGTCCTGAAGTGCACCCATCCTACTGAGTACCCTGGAGCGTACCTGACATCCGCACCAGTAAAGATATTGAAGCGAATCCCCTGTCTCTGTCAGTTACTCCTGCTGCGCCATCCCGCCTGCACTACAAGTCCCAGCATCACCACCCACCAAACTCCACACTGCCCCGGGGGCCCACTGCACCTGTGGGGAGCAGAAACACCTCAGCTGCCATCCCATCACTCCCCCGGGGGTCTGAAGCAGCGCTGGTAATCATTACCAAGTACCACAGGTGGCGTCACAAACTGTTTATTTATTTTATCCAAGTTTCAATCCCCTTTTTCAAGAGTGACCCCAGTGTACGGGCCCAGGAGCCGACCACCGCGACATCCCCAAAACCAGGCAAAGGCCCGGGTACCGAGTCGTCCCCATCCCCTGGGCGCGTCGTACTCATCGTCTGTGGGACTGCCAGAACTAGTGGAGCGCTGCTCTTGGCTATTTTTGGGCAGTCCTATAGACAGTGAATGGAGGGGAGGCTGAGCATGCTGCCTGTTCTTGGCTTTGCTAGGGGTTCCAGCAGTCAGACCCTCAGTGATCAGTAAGTTATCCCCTAACCTTTGGATAAGAGATGATTTTCTATTTTGGCAATAACCCTTTAATTGCATCCATGTGGTTATTTTCCCCCTATCCTGTCCACCTTTATTATGTCCGTTATTCCCTCTGGTGGTCAGTGCAGCCATGTAGTGTATGTCTGTACTATTCAGGCTCTGGGGGCCGGAGCGTGCAGCTACAGAGCAACCTGCTCCACATCACTGCCAGGAGGGGAGATTTATTGCTGTGTAGTTAGTCCAGGTGGTGCCGACAAGTAGAGGGAACAAGTTCTGGCAATCCTGCCAAAGGAACACAGTTATTCCTGCACCGGACCTGCATCTCCGGTGTGCGGCGGCCGGGAAGGTGCCCGCTCTCCTCAGGGAAGATGCTGACGGCCCGCAGGCACATACCCGTCCTTGTGCCAATGCACAGGAGATAAAGCAGGACATTTATCTAAGTAGAGATGTGGCGTCTCCCACCCGCCTGTCATATTTGTAGATGACGCGTGGCGGAGGGCAGAAGCCGGGGCAGGACTCCTGTCCGGCTGCAGAAGTCTCATGTGTAGTGATACTCATGTGACTTTTCTAAAAGCATAAATCGGCCTGCAGAGGTGTCAGCGACGCTGGCTCAGACGTTACTGTGAGCGGAATAACAAGGCTTTGGTAACAGTTTCACCTCTTTATATTGTATTAGCTCCTTTACTTAGTCCTAGTTCAGACTGGTCTAAGAGATCGCCTGCTGATTCCTTTCTTGCGATTCTGATAGGAGATTTCTGTTAGAAGTTTGGCGCAAGGCTAGTGATTAGACTGGCCAGTGATTAGACTGGCTAGTGATTAGACTGGCTAGTGATTAGACTGGCTAGTGATTAGACTGGCTAGTGATTAGACTGGCCAGTGATTAGACTGGCCAGTGATTAGACTGGCCAGTGATTAGACTGGCCAGTGATTAGACTGGCCAGTGATTAGACTGGCCAGTGATTAGACTGGCCAGTGATTAGACTGGCCAGCAATTAGACTGGCTAGTGGTTAGTCTGGCTAGTGGTTAGTCTGGCTAGTGATTAGACTGGCTGGTGATTAGACTGGCTGGTGATTAGACTGGCTGGTGATTAGACTGACTAGTGGTTAGACTGGCTGGTGATTAGACTGACTAGTGGTTAGACTGGCCGGTGATTAGACTGGCTAGTAGATAAGGATTTTGTGCCAGATTTTTAGTAACAAAGGGAATACAGCGGTCGGCCACTTTAGGTGGACTGTTACAGTAGGCAGCATGCTGATAAGTTATTTTTTGACGTTTTGCATGATTTTCGCTGTCTTCGGTTGGCATATCCCCCCCCCTTCCCAACGGCACTTCCATCTGCAACCTGTAACGGCCAGTCGGAATACCCGTGCTGGCATCGGGGTCTTATTGCATGGGTAGGCGCTGTGGCATTGGGGTCTTATTACACGGGTAGGCGCGCTGGCATCTGGGTCTTATTACAGGGGTAGGCGTGCTGGCATCAGGGTCTTATTACATGGGTAGGCGCACTGGCATCGGGGTCTTATTATACTGGTAGGCGCACTGGCATCGGGGTCTTATTACACGGGTAGGCGCGCTGGCATCGGGGTCTTATTACACGGGTAGGCGCGCTGGCATCGGGGTCTTATTACACGGGTAGGCGCGCTGGCATCGGGTCTTATTACACGAGTAGGCGCGCTGGTATCGGGGTCTTATTACACGGGTAGGCGCGCTGGTATCGGGGTCTTATTACACCGGTAGGCGCGCTGGCATCGGGGTCTTATTACACGGGTAGGCGTGCTGGCATCGGGGTCTTATTACACGGGTAAGCGCGCTGTTCGGAGACAATGGGAAAACCAGTGGGCAAGGCTTCACAGATACAGAAAATAGCACAGAATTTACTAGTAGGAGTTGCCTATTTATTATGTAGACACACGTTTGGAAATGACATAAGTAGATGGCCCAAGCCCTCCACAAAGCTTTTCATCCTGGAGGGCACCGGCTTTACCAATGTGACCCTCTGACATATGGGAGCATCATTATAATAGGGTACTGCCATTACATGCCAGCTAGTCCGTGTCCAGTTACTGCTTTCTCTGTGACGGGGTGTACATATTTGCGTGAATGTAATGTGGATAATGACTGTATACGCCATCTTGTGCTTCAGGTCTGGAGGCAGATGCGGCACATGGGGGTAAAGCCGCATGTAATCACCTATAACCTGCTTCTTTGTGCCCCCCGAGACTGTGGGATTGGAGACACCGCTGACGCTCTACATTTACTCACGCACTCTAAGGAACTGGCAGCCCTGACTTTAAGTGCAGGCAAAGAGAAGCAAGACAGGAAAAGCCAGCAAGTGAAGAAAAGAAAGGATAGTCCTGGAGAGGTGGGCAGCCCATGCTCCTGGGCCATTCCTCAATTCCAAGTGGCAACTATGGCACAGCTGAGGACTTGGCAGGCTCACAGGCACTGGCCGTGGTGAGTACGGCTGACCATTTTCCCAGCGTGCCCTCTTTTGATGCCAGTAATGTGCCAAACCTCCTGGACCTGTCTGTAAATACGGGAAAAATTGTGTCACTTGTAAATGTCAATACCCCATCTGACCGATTGGCAGTGATTGGCGACTTAGGGGGCGTTCTTCAGAAGATGAAAGAAGACAACGTCTGTCCTACAATAAAGACCTTCACCCTCCTAGCGGCAGTCATGAGAGCAGAAGTGGGGTCAGAATCTGCCGTCCGGGCCACTATGGACGCCTACGGAGTACAGCCAGATCTCACCTTTTTTAACACTTTGGTGTTGAAGAGGAGTAAAACTCTGAAGCTGCAGTTGGCTTTGGTAAGGGAATGGTTTTTATTTTATCATTTAAATGTTAAAAAGCCATCATAAAATAATTAACACGGCTTGTGAGAAGATCCACGCTATCTGACAGTAAAGAGGCTGAGGTACAGTAGGTGAATGATGTTACCGCATTGTGGGATTATATTTGCTTCATGAAATCATTTGTAAAGCGTGTGACAGATCTGCCTGACTTTTCATATATATTTTTTTCTTAAAAGTGAATACCTTTTTTTTTTTACTATGGCTTAATAACGATCCAAAGCAAATGGTTCTGTGTGACCCACTACTACTCAGGTAGCGTTAGCCCTCCCTGGGAAAGGTGTACTTGGACGACGGGCCGGTGGAAGAGGGGGATGCAGTCGTAGCCTTGACCCGGTCTGTGCCCAGGGCGCACACATTAAAAATATGGGCTAGCAGATGAGTGGTTATTTGTCGACTACGCCACCTGTGGTTCCCGGTGATTACCACCAGCGCTTGGGCACTGAATGCCCGCCTGCTTCATCCCAGCATAGGATTTTGTGCTCAGGGAGGTGATTGATCATAGCGCTATTATGTGCAGGAGGGATACTTACAGCATGAAAGGGTTTTGTATTTATTTATACCCTGAATAGTACTTTTTGTGGTATGTGAGTATATAGTATTTGTTAGCTCAGATATTCTATATGGGCTTCATTTATGTTTGGGACTCTTTGTATTTTTCAATATATACTCTGCTGTAGTAGGCACATATTTCCCTCTTCATCTTTCTGGACTATAGTACACCTCCTTGTATACTAATGTCAGGCAGTCATAACTAATTTGCATGTGTACGATATTGATCACCAGGGATAATACTGGCACTTGTATTATGGTACTGCTTGTTCTGTTGTAACTAGGGATGTTTTTTTTGGAGCAGGTGGGCTTCAAATTAGTGGGTAACCCCACTATATTGATTTTACTTGTGTTTTAGCAATTTGGGTTTTTTTACGTTGTTTGTATGTATTTATATTTGTAATGAATAAAATTTATTGTCACTTATTATAACGTTTGATAATTTATTGAAGTATTGCTGGGTGATCACTGCTTCATAGCACACCTCTTTTCCCTTTTTTCACGTACCACCAGCGCTGCGTCAGTCCTCTGAGGCGGGTGTCGTGGCAGCTCAGCTGGTACTACTCCCCACAGGCGGAGCAGGGCCTCAGGGCAGAGAGAGAGGAAAGTCTGGAGGTTGGTGGTGTGTGTGCGGTGCCGCGCAGGACAGGATAACGGAGGCAAGGGGTGAAGTCTTCCAAGCTTTACTCACGTTGTTTCAGTAGTAAGCACAAAGCTTCTCCTTGCTCCTCACGGCGCGCTGCGACCACCAGGAAGGGGTTCAGCACACTCCGGGTAGTTTAGGTGCACTTAACGAGACCCCTGGACCAGAATGTTCCTCTCCTTGGTGAGTTCTCCCATTAAGTCTCCTCCTGACTGTGTGTGTGGTATGAACTTGGTGAAACGCCGGTTCCCGCTGCATCAGCGCAGTTTAAGGGATACGGGTGGCGTACTCCGCTCCGTCCATATCCCCCTTAGGGATCCAGAAGGCCTCTGGGCTTTTCCGACTGAGACGTGAAGTAACAGAGTCAGATATCGGGGGCCGGTACCCCTCTTGCAGCAGGAATCCCTCTGACTAGGCCAGAGTAAGAAATACAGGTGGTGTATGCTGCTCCGTCCGTATCCCCTGGGATCCTTTTGCCTGTGGAGCTTTACTCCTCCGCTCCCCTCCAGGCCTTCTTAGGTAGGGACCTTGACCAGGTAGAGACAGCGGTTAACTCTAACCCACTCCTCACCTCAAGCCCAGAGTACGAGGACCGTGTATCTTCAACAAGCTGCAGGTTCCAGCAGAAAGCCACTATCAGCGATGAAGATCACAATCAAAGACCTTGAACCTAAGATGGCCATGTATTAAATATGTATCAGTAAGTGTAACCTAAAAGTGTGTCCTCCACCCTCACCCACTACATGGTTCCCCCTATCTTTGGTCTCCCCCCCCATCTCCTCTATCCTGGCTGGGGCAGCACCCTGGTGCATATAAGCCCCCCACAGGACAGGAGTGGTGTAGTGTTGAGTGCTGAGGCTGGGTCCCGTGTGGTGCTCCATCCTTACCTCGGAGAGGAGATACCACACCTCGATCTGAGGTGCAGTACCCCTGTGGTGACTGAACCCTCTGGGACGCCACAGTTCCAACCGATTCATATAGAAACTACACTTTTTTATATCGGCCTAATTGTTTCTAAGCATGGCTTTGAAAGAAGGGGCATTGCTTTGAAAGAAGGGGCATGGCTTTGAAAGAAGGGGCATGGTTTTGAAAGAAGGGACATTGCTTTGAAAGATGGGCATGGCTTTGACAGAAGGGGCATGGCTTTGACAGAAGGGGCATGGCTTTAAATACAACAGCATGCACTAAATTGTTTGAAAATTGGGGGGCAAAAAAAGTGATGCAAGGCAAGCCAGCAAAAGAGTCTAAAGTATGACACATTTTCTCATTTACATGTCCATATTTAACCACGTACATGGAAAAAATGGCCCTGGTGTCAGCAGTGTTTGTTCCGTGTGTCATCAGTGTTCGGTCTGTGTGTCCGTTTTTCCCATCAATGTTTGACGGATGGATAAATAAATCCTTGAATTACAGAGCTTCTCCTATTCTTTGCCATCCGGGTGCTGAATGTTTTTGCACAGACCCATAGACTTGTATCGGCTCTTTTCATCTGTGATATCGGAAAAAGACAGACAGACGGACATGTGAATAGCACCATAGATTATACTGGGTATGTGATGTATCCATGAAAAAAAGGGATAAACCTCCACGTGCAACATGATGTGTGAATGAGGCCTTTTGCTTTTTCTGGCCGCACCATCAAGGAAGATTTCCTCCATTTGTGTTTTTGGTCTGTGTGATGTCCATGTCACCCAGTGTAATATTCCACATGAATGGATTGACCACCAGACTGTGGGGGAATAATGGCTACAGGCGCTTATCTCATCCATCCGTTTTTTTAATGAGATATAACCGTAGATTTCAAAGGCTGCACAACAATCAGACACAATCCGTGTGGCAGGTATGTTTTACCGGACGCACTGCATAGATTACATAGGAAAGTGTGTCTGGCCTTCTATTAGGTTTTTTTTTAGTTATGGATGACAAATGGACGCTGTACGGATCAAAAATGGCCTTTTTTTCCCCTGAACACAAAGCATTGTGCTTGTGTGAATTTGCGCTTCGGCAGGGAATTGTGCACTGAGCCTATATGAAGGCGTTTTGTGCGCTGCCGCCAAAATGCAACATTCAGTTGGACGCAGCAATATTTTATGTGTGAATACTGTTTAATACAGATTTTAGCATTTCCCTTTTTCTGAAAATGCGTCGGGCCTCATGCAGAAACAAACTTTTTGTCGAAACGGACAGTGATACCCATAACAACCAATCAGAGCTCTTCTTTTATTGCCCTGGTAAAATGAAACGTGGCATCTGGTTGGCTGTCATGGAGAACACTGACACATTCTGAAACTTAGTGCAGATTCTTCCACACTTCATGCCACACGTACAGTGTAAAAACTGATCGTCTGAATGGTTTCTTTACAGCAGCTGTTGCCTATGATGGCACAGAGAGGCATTGCACCAAACATCCATACCTTTTGCAATCTCGCTAGGGCATGCCTTAAAGAAAAAGATGGTTTACAGCTCCTGGAAGACATGGCGGTAATGACATTGCTGGTTTACATAGTTTATTTAGTGTCTTTTTTTTTTTTTACTCCTACTTGATAAAGTCTAGAAAATAATGTCATTTTTAAACTGATTTGCCTTTTTATAGAAAACAAGTGACAAGGATCTTTTTGCATATCTGATCGGTAACTTGTTTTACAGATTTGTGGATTCCATCCAAATATCAATGTATATAGCACATTGATTAATGCGGCCATAAAGAGGTTAGATGACGTCTACTTGACCAATATTCTGCGGGACATGAGGAACAGAAACGTGGCTCCTAATGAAGTGGTGGTCCGTCAGCTGGAGTCTGCAGCACAGTACCCACTAAACTTTGATAAAGTGAGTATACGATCTGATAAAACCAATAATGGAGGCTGGTGAAGAGGAGGGAATTCGCCTCCATGTGGGTAAAAATGTGTTGTTTTTTATCAAAATGGAAAATTGTATTCGGTAAAAATACTCCACACCACACACCATCAACCAAGAAGTCCAATAACTAGTAATAGATTAGAAACAAGCGTTTGAAGACTTTTCCTGTTGTGAACATGATCCTTTAAGTTAAAGGGAACCTGTCACATTGGATAACGCTATTAACCTGCTGATGTAGGGTTAATCTGCAGGGTAATACCATTAGGAAGTGCTTGGCCACTATACTGAATGTGTAGCACATGGGAGTAAATTAACTTTATTCCTCCCGTGAGCCACTGACAGGTGGCTCTGCACTGATGTACTGTAGAGCTAGCTGTCAGTCAAAGGGCTGGGGCGTGCTTACAACCATTGCTTACTGTGTACAGATTGGTGACACTGTCTGAGCACTAACTCTCAACTCTAGCTAGATTCTAACTACTGACTGAGCTGCCTGGCTCCACCTTCCCTTTATATATCCCTATCTGGGCTCCCTCTGCTGGTAAGAGGTGGAAGGTGGAGGTGTTTGGATGTAGTGAGAGCCTCTTGTGGAGAAATCCAATCATGCACCCTTCTAGGTTCTGTGGCACCAAGCGCAGCAGGGCGCCACATATACAGTTATAGGTTAAGCAGTGAGTCTAATGGCTGGCCATATTTAGGAAAAACCCCACTAAGAAATTAAAGACACATACAGCAGGGCCACAGTAATGACAAATTCCCATTAGAAAGGAGAGAGTCTCCCATAGTGTTGGCCTATGTAGTGAATGCAAGGGCTGCCAAAAATTTGGAGGCACTTCTATGCCCCTTGGAAGAGACGTGGAGGAGGACCTCATAAAAAATGTTCCCATGAGAAAGGAGCGGGCCTCCTATACTTGTAATGCCCATGCACTAAGTGTATGGGCTGACAAACATTCTCCCCTGGGGGGTATACATGTACATACTGTATAAAACATTTTTTTTACGGGCATCATAAACACTCCTTCAAAAAAATTCTGTGGGTGTTGCATCACGGACCACGGTCACCCTGGTGATATGGTGGTGGAAGATGAGGAGAAGGAGGAGGACAAGAGCAAATAGTCAAAATCAGGAAGTGTATACCCATGTGTGGGTGTGAAAAGGTGCATGGGAATACACCTCCCAAGAAAAGACACTGGATTTGAGTTTATGTTACGCTGCTATTATTCGGTGGTGTTGAGAAGTCTGGCCCAATCTAGCACTTGTTCATTTTTATAAGAGTCAGCCTGTCAGCATTTTCAGTTGACAGGCGGATGCGCTTATCAGTTATAATTCCACCAGCGGCACTAAAAACCGGCTCTGATAAAACGCTGGCGGCAGGGCAGACCAGGACCTCCAAGGCATAGAGACCCAATTCATTCCACATATCCAGCTTGGATACCCAATAATTATAAGGCACAGCGGAATCACAGAGGACGTTGGTACGTTCGGCAAGGTACTCCCTCAGCATCTTCCCAAACTTTGAACTCCTTGTGAGAGTACCCCGCGCCTCAGGCCCTCTGCGATGGGAGGGTCTGAGAAAACTCTCCCAGAACTTTGACAGTGTTCCCCTGCCTCTGCTGGATTGAAGTTGCGTCTCTCTCGCTTGTACTCCTTGGTTGTCCAATGAAGTGTGCCCTCTGCTGCCAGCGTTTTCAGATGGGAATTTTTTTAATAGTGCCGCAACACAGGCCTTCTGGTACAGCCCCATTTTTGCAGGCCTGTCCACCTCAGGAATAAGAGATATAAAGTTCTCCTTGTTGTGTGGGTCTAGAAGTGTCACCAACCATTAATGACTGTCACCCAAAATTTTGAGAATGCAAGGGTCATGGGAAAGGCAGCGTAACATAAACTCAGCCATGCGTGCCAGACTACTAACAGGCAAGACTTCCGTGTCCTCACAAAGAGGATGACTGACCATGCTCTCCTCCTCATCCTCCTCTCTGTCCTCTGGCCATCCACGCTGAACAGACGGTATGACAGCTGTGCAGGTAGAACAGTCTATAGTGCATGAAACTAGCTCCTGTCCTTCCTCCTCCTCCTCCTCTTCCTCATTTTCACCCAATCCACGTTGGGATGAGATGAGGCTTGGCTGTGTGTAATCAACCTGTATGGTTCCTTGCTCCATCTCATTGTGCTCCACCTGCAATGCATCCTCTTTGATTGTGAGCAGAGAGCATTTCAGAAGACAGAGAAGCGGGATGGTGACACTAATTATGGCGTCATCTCCGCTCACCATCGTGGTGGAGTCCTCAAAGTTTTGGAGGATGGTACATATGTCTGACATCCAGGTCCACTCCAGAGGTCTTATGTGTGGAGTCTGAACTGAATACTGACGGCCTTATTGATGCTGGTACTCAACAACTGCCCTCTTCTGCTCAAATATCCTTCCCAACAACTGCAGTGTAGAGTTCCAACGCGTGGGGACATCACACACCAGTCTGTGAGCCGGAAGCTGCAAACGCTGCAGAAACACGGCAAGGGCGGCGGAAGCTGTAGCTGACTTTCTAAAATGGGCACAAAGGCGGCGTACTTTAACAAGCAGATCCAGCTGCTCCGGGTAGGATTTGAGAAACCGCTGAACCATGAGGTTAAGCACATGGGCCAGGCATGGTACGTGTGTGAGCTCATCTCGTCTCAGAGCCGCCACCAGGTTCCGGCCATTGTCACACACGACCATGCCTGGCTGTAGGTTCAGCGGTGTGAGCCACAGATCTGCCTGGTCTTTCAGAGCTGTCCACAACTCTTCAGCATTGTGCGGTTTGTCATCTAAGCATATTAGCTTCAGCATTGCCTATTGCCGCTTGGCCGAGGCAGTGCTGCAGTGTTTCCAGCTTGCAACTGATGTGGTCATTTCGGAGATGGAGGCTGAAGAGGAGGAGGCTAAGAAGGATGAGGTGCAGGAGCTGTAGACCGTGGGGGCAACCCTGATTGACCTACGGCCCGCAATCCTTGGCGTCGGGAGGATGTGTTCCATCCAAAGTAGTGTTGAGCCACCCCTGTATGTTCGTCGAACACCTTCGAACACTGTTAAAACCAATGGCAGGCAAACAAAAACACATAGAAACACATTGAAAACACATAGAAAACACTTCAAAGGTGTCCAAAAGCTGACAAACTGCTCAGAAGACACAACTAACACAAGGAAAAGTGACAAGTACATATAGTCATGCGAAAAGAAAAGAGGTGGAGGAGTAAAAGGAGGGGGAGACACAGATATAGGCATGTCATGACATTCTAAAATCAAGAAAGGCTGGAGAAAAAATCTAAAATCAGCCTACCAACACCCAGACGTCGTGACAAGAAAATTTAAAAAAGAAATATCTTTAGGTAGAATGGCGGTTCCATTCAGAACACTTTCCTTACAAGACGTAGTGGTATCCCCGTTGTGAGTTGTGCCAAAAACAGAACCCAATACATTCGGACTAATCCACCATTTGTCATATCCAAGGGGCAGGTCCGTAAACGACAACATCGACGCGGAACCAAGTACAGTAGTATATACTGTACATCCTTTGACAAGGCAATCAGGCGGATCAAGAAGTTGGGAAGGGTCACCCTAATGGCCAAAACAGACATAGATGCGGAGTTCCGATTACTTACTACCTGTGCCTCCGAATAGTGTCCACCTATTGGGCTGCTTCTGGGAAGGAGCATACTATATAGATCGCTGTTTGCCCATGGGGTGCTCCAGATCCTGGTCACTATTGGAGGCGTTTAGTTGCTTCCTCGAATGGGTTGTAATGGACGTTTCTAAGGGGGCACATATTATCCATTACCTCGACAACTTCTTATGTCTGGGCCCAAAAGATTTGCCACAGTGTGAATACACGTGGTAGTCCACCTGTGAGAAGGAGAGAGCTGGAGGGAGAGCGGACACCACAGAGCCGAGGGGTTAGATGGAGAATGAAAGAAGGAAAGAGGGCGAGGGAGGTAAGGGAGTACAGTGGAAGGCCGACCTGAGCTCACCCACGTTCCTGCTGGACGGGGAACAGCCCTGGGAAGAAAAGCCGCTTGCGCATCCCTTTGAGGTTACGGGAGCGAGCGGGCAGAGGGACTACGCTGGAGTGCGAAGCCGACACGGCCAGTCCGTTCCTGCCCATGCGACCTCCGTGTCCCCAGGTTTGTGCCAGAGCCACGGTGGACCCTGACAGCCAGCCCCCTCTCCCAATACTGGTGTCTGTCCGCTGGTGGGTCGAGCCCAACCACGGTGGGGGGGGGTAACATCTGCAGAAGAAAGACCATCTTCCAGCCAAACTAAGATGTCTACTTCTTTTCGTGGACAATGTGGTACGATCCCTTTCTTACGGACACGCCCATCGCTACAAATTCCAGATGAGGCACAAAAACAGCAGGTGCTTCAACGGATGTCAAGTGCTCCTTCAAGTGGGCTCTCCTCCACCTCAACTTCAACATCACAAATACTCCAGTCCTCAGAGGTGTCACCCCAATCGCACTGGCTTCCTCACAGCTCCCAAGTCTCCAGCTGCCCATCTGAGTATGGGGTAACACAGATGGTTGAGTCTGCACAGCTGTTTACTCATACTATAGCCTGGGAAACGGAGGTCTGCTCCAGAGCTTCTATTAATCCAGACGAGGAAATGATCTGCACTGATGCCCAGAATCTTTGAGTCGGATCCAGGACCAGATGAAGAAGGTTCTGAGCATAATGTAGACCCTCGTTCCCAAACTGTAACTCCTGTTGGTGGAGACAGCGATGAAGACGATGATGAGACTCAAATACCTGATTGGAGCGACAACTTGACTTTTCGGTCAGGGCAGGAAGAGGTTGGCTCTGAGGACGATGGGTGTGACAACACACAGGGTGATGATGACGAGGTTGGAGATCCCACTTACTGTCAACCCACAGTCAGCCAGTCGATGAGGTCAGCAGAGGAGGTGGAGGAGAATGTGACTAGCCCAAGGGATGGGGATGACTCGGTACCCGGGCCTTTGCCTGGCCTTGGGGATGTCGCGGTGGTCGGCTCCCGGGCCTGTACCCTGGGGTCACTCTTTAAAAGGGTGGATAATTGTTACTTTTATAAGAGTTCGTGACGCCACCTGTGGTATCTGGTGAGAAGCCCCAGCGCTGCAGCAGTCCACTGAGGCCGGTGATAAGGCAGCTCGATGGTATAGCTCCCCACAGGTGAAGCTAGGCCTCAGGGCAGCTTATGCAGGGGGAATGCCGGACAGGCGAGACCCAGCTGGGTCAGAGCAAGAATGGGAACGGACACGGTAGTCACTTCAGTACCTTTTACTGGTGGAAATTCAGGCACATCCGGGAGCACTGTAGGGTGAAGGGTGCATATCAGGATCCTACCCAATGAGCGGGTGTAGGGCCTCCTGTTTCTTGCCTCTGCGTAGTAAGTTTCTGACCTGCCTGGAGCTAGGCCTAACTTTGTCTCTGTCCTGCGATGGCTGACCTTGTGGTAGGGCCTTGTCTTGGAGTACACGCTCTCAGTATGCGGGGCCTAAGCGTCTCCTGGCTCTGTTACGTATCAGCACCTTAGCAATCCTGGGACTTGTAGTTCTCCAGGGATTCCGGTTATGCCTTACTGGGTCATAGAGATCCCGGTAAACTCGGATCCGGTGTCCGGTAAAGCTTTGGGGTGAGCTGGTTAAGCTCCTCTGCCCCCTATGTACTAACTCTCCACTCGCCTTCGGCCTACTCGGGCCCTCACTAAGCTATACACACTAACGGCAGCTTGCCGCGCTTCACCGATCTTATGGCACCGGCACACCTTAAGCTCTAACTGGGCTCCCTGAATCTAGCTAGCAGGAGCCTCGTGCTCCACTGCTGAACTATTAACTGAGTTCTCTAGACTGGACTGAGCTCCACTGCACACTGACCTCTCTTAGGCTTCTCTACTGCAGGAACTCTTCAGACGAACTGAACTGCCTAGCTCCACCTTCCCTATTTATATCCCTAACGGGCTTCCTCTGCTCGGCTGATGTGGAAGGTGGAGATGTGTGAATGTTTATGGGGGCCTCTTGTGGAGGATTCCATCAATGCACTCTTTTAGGATCTGTGATACCAAGCGCAGCTGGGCGTCACAGATGCTATTGACGACGAGGTTAGGTTGCGCCTTACTGGACAGAGACGGAGTACTGGAAGCACGTCAACTACTGCATCCTCAACCACAACTCTGCCTCTGACCAGAAGTCGTGGTGGCTGTTCAGGTCGCATGGGCTCTAAGCCTTGCATAGCCTGGGCATTTTTTCAGATCGATAAGGATGACCCAACTCGTGTTATCTGTAATATTTGTCACCAAAAGCTAAGTAGAGGCCAAAAAATCCATAGTTTGAGTACTTCATGCATGAAAAGTCAAATGGATATGAAGCATAAGTTGCAGTGGGAAGCTCACTGTGCTACAATGCAGCCTAGCGGGCTGGGCCAACCACCGTCTGCCCCATCTTGTGCATCCGCGGCCTCTTCATCATCTGTGACTGGGGGGTCAGCAGTCACATGTTTTTGGACGCAGACCTGCCAACTCTTTACCCGCAACAGCCAGTGTGATTGGCAGGTCATCATTTCATTTGGAAGTGGAAACACCAGCTGGTGTTGAGCGCTCTCAGACATCAAGAGCACCACCTTTGGATCAAGGCAACCTAACTTTTCTGCCTGCATCTTCCTCACAGACCGGCAGTTTGCTGGGGACACCCTTCTCAACCTAGTCTATGCACAACAGCCAGCCCTCGGTCCCTCAGATGTGGACAAGTAAAAGACCATTTCCTCCTAGCCATGACAAAGCTAAGAGGTTGAATTTCACCATCTGCAAGCTGTTGGCTACAAAAATGCTGCCTTTCCGCCTGGTGGACACAGAGGATTTTCGAGACCTTATGTCCGTCGCAGTGCCCCAGTACCAGATGCCCAGTCGGCACTACTTCTCAAAGAAAGGTGTGCCTGCGCTACACCAGCATGTCGCACACAACATCACTGCTTCTTTGAAAAACTCTGTGTGTGATAGGGTGCATTTCACCACAGACACTTGGACGAGTAGGCATGGACAGGGGCGTTACATGTCGCTGACAGGGCACTGGGTAACTATGGTGACAGCAGGACAAGGGGCTGCTGTCCAAGTCTTGCCGTCCCCACGAGTTGTGCGTCAATCCTCTTTATCTAGAAGTTCCTCCACTGCTTCTGCCTCCTCAGCCTCCTCTCGGTCCTCCACCTGCACCCAAAGCCTGTCTGGTAATGCCACCCGCTTTCTAACTGCGCAGAAGGAATCTTGCACACCTCCTTACGATGCTGGGAGCAGGACTCAACGGTATCAGGCGGTGTTTACTTTGAAATGTCTGGGAAATGTGAGTCACACAGCTGAGGAGTTGTGGTCAGCTCTGTAGACCCAGTTTCATGAATGGTTGTCTCCACTGGACCTGCTACCAGGTAAGGCTGTGTGCGACAATGCTGCAAACCTGGGTGCGGCCCTTCACCGGGGCAATGTCACACACGTGCCTTGTATGGCTCATGTGTTGAACCTGGTTGTCCAGCAATTTTTAGCCCACTATCCCGGACTAGATGGCTTTCTGCAGAGGGCACGGTCGCTGTGTGCTCACTTCCGCCGTTCGCAGCTCAACAACTTACATCTCTAAAGAAGTCGTTGGGCCTGCCAGTTCACCAGCTGAAATGCACATGTTTCAGCGACTGTGGCAGCACCGACAAGCCCTGGTGCAATACGTTCTGACGTATAGCCTGGGCAAACGAGATCCAGAGGTGGGGCAAATCACGCTGCAGGAGTGGTCTCAGATCAGGGACCTATGCACCCTTCTGCACAGTTTTGAAATGCGACGAAGATGTTTAGTGCTGACGATGCCATTATCAGCATGACTATTCCGGTGATTTACATGCTGGAGGACACGTTAAACAGAATTCGGAGTCAGGTGGTGGGACAAGAGGAGGTGGAGGAAGTAGAGGAGGAGTCGTATGCGGAAGGGATAACATCTCCAAGGTCCAGACGGTCGGCAGCACCAAGGCGGCAGGCATGGGAGGGTGGGAGAGAGGGATTAACCAGGGCGCAAGGTAGCAGCCAAACTGTTGAGGAAGGTGCAGGAGCCGAGGAAGAAGTGGAGGACGAACTGGCGATGGGCATGGAAGACTCATCAGATGAGGGAGACCTTGATCACATCTCTGTTGTGCGAGGTTGGGGGGAGAGGGCAGAGGAAGGAAGCATGATTCTTACCTCGCTATCAACACAACAAGGACTTGTTCCTCCTGGATGCGCAAGACACATGAGTGCCTTCTTGCTGCACTACCTGCAACATGACACTCGGATTGTCAGAATTCGAAGTAATCCCGACTACTGGGTTGCCACACTCTTAGATCCCCGGTACAAAAGTAAATTTGCCGAAATAATTCCTGCCATAGAAAGGGATTCACGCATGCAGGAGTATCAGCAGAGGCTGTTGCAGTATCTTACATGTGCTTTTCCACAAAACATCAGTGGTGCACGTAGTGAATCTCACAGTTCTAACTTGCAAACCGTGGGACTGTCAAGTCTTCATCACTCAAACCGTAACAGTATCACAGTATCTGCTGGTAACAGCAATTTTGTGGAATCGTTTCACCACTTTTTTAGACCATCCTTTGCAAGGCCACAGGAGACAAGAAGTCTGACACATAGTCAACGCCTAGAGAGGATGGTACAGGAGTATCTCCAAGTGAACATCAAAGCCATGACTGTGTCACTGGACCCTTGCTCATTTTGGGCTTCTAATCTGGAAACATGTCCGGAGCTCGCCACTCACGCTTTGGAGATCTAGTCATTCACTGCAGCCAGCGTTCTCTCTGAACGTGTGTTCAGCGCTGCTGGTGGTGTGCTGACAGATAAGCGCATCGGGCTGTCCCCTGAGAATGTAGACAGACTCACGTTCATAAAGATGAACAAATCATGGATCCGCAAGGACTTTTCTACCCCTGTGTCATCCTGGGGAGACTAAAAGCTTGAGGATTTGGTAAAATCACCTCACCAACCGTTTTAAGCAACTCTGGGGCAATTGATGCCACTTAAGTGGTGTCTGTGCCACAATTTTTGGAAAAAATGGAGACTCTTTTTGGAGTCCCCTTGCTGTGTTTTACGTGACGTTGGCATCGTCAATTCCAGGTGGGTTGGGTCGCCCCCCTCTTTTAACCGTAAGAAACTACATACACTATGGCTTGGGGTAACATAGATGGTTGAGTCTGAAGAACTGTTTACTCAGATGTCTGCTCCAAAGCTTCAGTGTCTGCTAGTCAGCGTAGTAGCCCAGCTCTGAAGCAAGCTACACCGCCTGTGTATCTAATAAGAATTTTTAACTGCATCTAGCCTAAGCAGACTGTGGGGACCCCCGACCAAATACAGATGCTCAGCCCCCCTACCGCCCCCCTTTCCTTGACAATACAATAATGTAACTCTTACAACTGGATGGGTGAGGATCGGTCACAGCTTTATTAACTCTTTTTACTCATTCCATTAGAAAGGCATTTTATTTCTAAAATAATTCAGCTTGTTGCAGCATGCCCTGTGTCTCCACATGGGCAAGTTGGTCAACAAGTGTAACTCTCCAACATGTCCTTTCTATTTCCAGGCCACGAAGGATCCTGCGTACTCGTATGCAGGACTCTGACCCCCATCCATCACTCTTAACGCTTGTTCCACTCCGTCCTGGAGTCCTGACAGGAATATGTCCAGTACAATATCCATTAAGTGAACACCATCGGGCCTTATGAGGCCTGCTTTATCTCCTTCCAGTTGTCGGTGTCGTATCACTACACCGCCTCTGTCTCTTCTAAATTTTGCCATCCAAATATTTATTACCCGCCTTGTCCATTCGATGGCCGTGATGTTTTGCGCACCTTGCCATACCGCTATCGGCACAATCTCTGACCATACTATAGTTAGTTTTGTGAAAAATTCTCTGAAGCGCTCAGTGTCCAGTTTCATTACTGCCATTAATTATGCGCTCTTGTGATGACCTAGGTCGTTTCCCCCGGCCTGTATGACTAAGATGACCGGACCTCTTGCCTCTCTCCCTACCTTGATTACCTCCATTAGTACCTGTGGCCATTGCAGGCCTCTAATACCTCTCCAGTTGAAATATGTGTTATGAAATTCTAATTTCCTCCCACCTGGGCGGACTTTCGCCCTTTTTTCTGCCCAATATAAATACGAGTGGCCTATCACCCACACTGTTGGCTTAGCGTCACCTGTAAAAGAAACAAACCACGTTAGGATAACAAGTCCCGTCTTATGTACCTCGCCAAACATGTGTATCGCCATGTCCCTGTCCTCTGAACTTCCGTTTCTGACAGTCCTGCTCTTGCTGCTTCCGTGGCCGCGCCTATGCTCAATGAGTGTGTCCCATAATCTTTCGGGTGGTTCCCTGCCGATGTTAGGCATTTATTAAATATAGCTTGGAACTGGTATCTTGATAATGGCGTTCCATCAATGTGTGATAGGAAGAAATTACTTGTGATCTGATGGTTATATATGTTTTTACTATTGTTACCCGACTCAGTGTACCGTTTGTGGGTTGTAGAAGTACCCAAGTGCCCCTGTCCGCTGGAACCGTTTTCGATTTGCGTATGCGTAGACGTATCGCATTATTGGCTATGACTACGTCCTGCTGTAATAAGCTTCCACTGGTGGTAATTTTGGATTGAGGGACTAATTCGCTTATGCATAGAGCCCCAAAGAAGGCGATCACAAATGCAGTAGACAGTAGTGTTGCTTCAAATTGTGAGTGTCATGTTAATGGTGTTAGGGATATGATGTGAGAAATCAGTTTTAGTGACACGAGACGGGACGTCTACACTCCTGACTTGGCTGACCCCTTTTCCACCCTTTTATGGATTGTCTGATGATGAATCTCTTTGTCACATCTCCCCAATTCAGTAGTTGGAAGTGAAATGCTACTCCGGTCAGACACCGCTGTGCTCACGCCCCTGATATGCCCATCATCATTAGCTGGTGGAGAAATTCTATGGTGACTTGTAATCTGGCTTGTTCACATTGGTCAACCCGTCTGCCTGCTAGTAGTCGTGTCCACTCTTCCCATGCCTTACCGTATGCTTGCCACGTCAACGGGGCAACTGACGCTCTGATTAATGGCATCAACTATTCGCCACTAGATCCCATAGGGAGGGTGGGTAACTATTGCCCTATGGGTGGGCGTTGGGGGGGAGCTCTGTGAAAATCTGCCAATTGAACTGTGATAAAGCGTTAGCAGCAGGGTTAGACCCCTCAGCATCGTGGCTAGCGCGGACCCATACATTGTGTTTTAGGCACAGGAATGCTAGCCGGCGTAGTAGGCCTAGCACGGGGAGAGACGATGATGCCATCTTATTAATGCAGTGCGCTAGGCTGGTGTTTTTTGTTATGAAGCGTATATTTTTGTTAGCCAGGCGCGCGCCCCATATTTCTATTGCTACCACTATTGGGAACAAAAATTATTTTCCGGGCTAGATGCAGCTAAAAATTATTATTAATTTCGAAGCTGGTGGAGCTTGGTATAGATGGCCTAATACAATGAGTACCACACACTGCTACTATGCCCAAAATTATTTTCCGAGCTGGATGCAGCTAAAAATTATTATTAATTTCAAAGCTGGTGGAGCTTGGTATAGATGGTCTAATACAATGAGTACCGCACACTGCTACTATGCCCAAAATTATTTTCCGAGCTGGATGCAGCTAAAAATTATTATTAATTTCAAAGCTGGTGGAGCTTGGTATAGATGGTCTAATACAATGAGTACCGCACACTGCTACTATGCCCAAAATTATTTTCCGAGCTGGATGCAGCTAAAAATTATTATTAATTTCAAAGCTGGTGGAGCTTGGTATAGATGGTCTAATACAATGAGTACCGCACACTGCTACTATGCCCAAAATTATTTTCCGAGCTGGATGCAGCTAAAAATTATTATTAATTTCAAAGCTGGTGGAGCTTGGTATAGATGGCCTAATACAATGAGTACCACACACACTGCTACTATGCCCAAAATTATTTTCCGGGCTGGATGCAGCTAAAAATTATTATTAATTTCAAAGCTGGTGGAGCTTGGTATAGATGGCCTAATACAATGAGTACCACACACTGCTAATATGCCCAAAGTTATTTTACAGGCAAGATGCAGCTAAAAATTATTAGTAATATGAAAGTTGGTGGAGCTTAGTATAGATGGCCTAATACAGTGATTTTCAACCTTTTTTGAGCCGCGGCACACTTTTTATACTTAGAAAATCCTGGGGCACACCACCAAACAAAATAGCACAAAATGACACTAAAACAGTCATATTATACATATAGTTAATAATATAGATTCTAAATTTATTTTACTCACTCAGTGTGAAACCTGGGCCTGTTTCGATAAACACAAAAGGGATATCCTGGCAGGAATGGTGGAAAGACACACACGAAGCTCTTCCTCAACAGTTCTCAGTTTCTCCCTGTTTTTAGCTTTTATCGCAGTCAAGCTTGAAAAGCCCAGCTCACATAGATATGTGGTTGAAAATGGGAGCAATGTCAAAATAGCTTTGTTGGCCAGAATGGGGAACTCCTTGGCAACAGATAACCAAAAACTGTCCAAAAGAAGATCAGCAAACTTTAGCTTTAAACCGCGATCTTGCTTCAGTTCAACAAGTTCCTCTTGCTCCTTTAAAGTCATGTCCTTTCCAGCAATGGATAATGAGCTGTATGGGTCCCTAACCCAGTCAAGGCATTCTGTGAAGGCTGAAGAGAAATAGAACGATAACTTCTCCTCAAGAGTTTTCAAATGTCTGCCAATCGCTTCGCACATTGCAGCAGTATTGTCATCATGCAGTTTCTCGGTGAGTGGGAACATCTGAAGGTTGCCACCCTGCACATGTTGTTGCCAGAGCTGCACCTTTAAACGGAATCCGTTCATTTTATCAGTGCTTGTAAGCAGGTTTTCATTTCGACCTTGCATCCGTGTGTTTAGTTCATTCAGATATTGAAATATATCAGCCAGGTATGCCAGCTTTGCACACCACTCATCACTTGCAAGCAGCTTTGAATAATCGGACCTCTCGTTTGTAAGAAATATTTTAAGTTCCTCTCGCAACTCATACACACGGGCCAGCACTTTGCCACGTGACAGCCACCTGACCTCCGTGTGGAGCAATAAGATTTTATGTTCCGCTCCCATTTCTGTACACAAAGACGCAAATAAGCGACATCTCAAAGGTCGCGTCTTCACAAAGTTCACTATGCGCACAACATCATCCAACACAGGAGCTAGATCTGCTGGTAAGGTCTTTGCAACGAGGGCCTCACGGTGCAAGAAACAGTGGGTAGCAAGAACATCTGGGTTTCTTTCTTTAACCCTACTTACAAAGCCTTTGATGCGCCCGACCATGGCTGCGGCTCCATCAGTGCAGACACCTGTGCAGTTTTCCCATGTAAGTCCACTTTTATCAAGATATTCCGATGTGACTTGGAATATTGCCTCTCCTGTTGATTTTTCTGTCAGTGCCTTGCAAAATAGGAAGTTTTCTCTAATGGCTTCACCATCCACAAAACACACATTGGCCAACAACTGACAATGTCCACTGATATCTGTCGACTCATCAAGTTGCAAGGCAAATTTCTTACTGATGCGCACCTTTTCCAAAACAACTGTTTCAATGTCCGCAGACAAGTCATCAATCCGTCTGGCAATTGTGTTATCAGAGAGAGGCACTTTAGCTATCTCTTTAGCTGCTTCAGGGCCAAGCATCTCATTTACAATAGCTTTACAAGCTGGTAGTATTAATGTTTCTGCCACAGTGTGGGACTTTTTTGATTTAGCTATGAGTTCAGCAACAAGGTAGCTAGCTTTGAGGGCTCTCTCATTTACCTTTGTGCTTTTTCTCAAAAAAGTTGCCCCTTTCTCATTGTTTGTACGTAAGCGTACAAAATACTCCATCGGTTTATTTTGAACGGAAGGGTGTTTCGTTTGGAGATGGCGTTTAAGTTTGCTTGGCACCATAGCGCTATTGGAAAGCTTCTCACCGCACACCAAGCACAGTGGTGTTGGTGCTGTCGCATCCCCAGTGGAAGTAAATCCAAATGAAAGATAGCTTTCACTGTATTGCCTTGAGCTCACCGTCTTGTCTTTTTTCTTTTGTCGAACTCTCATACTAGGGCCTTCATTTGGGTTAGAATTGTGTCCAGGGTCCTGTTCGGCATTTGCCTTTTCCATTCTCAAATACTTCTCCATCACTGCTGAGATAGTGTGCGCAGCCACACACTAAAATAGAAGAGTATTACATTATCTGCCACACTTAAAGGACCTCTGCTAGGCATATTTCATTCCTGAGGGCTTAAAAAGCAGCTCTCGTGGTGACAAGAAGCTGATTTAAACCCCCCAAGAGTGAACTTCGCGAGAGCTGTATGTGTGTGATAATAACTTCTATTACTACGGTCTGCATTTCCTGCTTGAATTGACACTAGTGACGTAGCACTCAGCTTTCTCTATAAGTAGAATAGAGCCGGCTGCCTAGTGCTACGCCACTAGAGTCAATTCAAGCAGGACATGACTGCTGAAGAACGGTACTAATATCATTTATTATTCCATACATACAACTCTCACGGAGTTCACTCTTGGGGGTTTTAAATCAGCTTCTTACCACCACAAGAGCTACTTTTTTAGCCCTCAAGAGTGAAATATGCCTGGCAGAGGTCCTTTCAATAAATTATTTATTTTAAAAAAGTGAAATAAAAAAGGATAACCCCCTCATATATTCAATCCCATGTAACCTCATAAATACAGTCCCACGTATATGAGCACATGATTATCAGCATCATATACTGTGGTGATGTGCACTGTACAGCGCCACAGTATATGGTGCTGATTATTATGTGGCTCATATACTGCAATATAAAGGGGTACAATGAGAAGTACTATGGCCATGAGGCCAGAGTACAAGTGCCAGCTCATATACTCAGCATATGAGCTGGTACTTGTAGTACTCCAGCCTCATGACTATAGTATTTCTCATTTTACATTTCTCATTGTTATATGCAGTATACTGCTGGAGTACTAAAAGTACCAGCTCATATGCTGAGTATTCTGCCAACAGTTCATATACTCAGGCAAAAGCTCATATAGTCAGCATTATTGGCGGGCATTACCTTGGCGGCGGGCAAATGCGAGAGTCTCTCCGCTCTCAGGATGACGCACCGGCCTCGGTGACGTCATTAAGTCGCACGAGGTTCAAAGCTTGCGCATGTGTTATTGTACACGTCTCCTACATTGTAAGAAGGCGTGACTGCGCATCGAGCGCATTGCCGGGAAACAAAACACAGGGGGCACCATAGTTTGGGGAACTTTCCCCGCGGCACACCCGACCATGTGTCGCGGCACACTAGTGTGCCGCGGAACACTGGTTGAAAATCACTGGCCTAATAGAATGAGTACCACACACTGCTAATATGCCCAAAATTATTTTACAGGCAAGATGCAGCTAAAAATTATTAGTAATTTGAAAGCTGGTGGAGCTTAGTATAGATGGCCTAATAGAATGAGTACCACACACTGCTACAGGCCCAAAATTATTTTCCAGGCAAGATGCAGCTAAAAATTATTAGTAATTTGAAAGCTGGTGGAGCTTAGTATAGATGGCCTGATAGAATGAGTACCACACACTGCTAATATGCCCAAAAGGTTTTACTTGGCTACGTGCAGTAAAAAATGTGTATTACAGGCCCTAAAGGATTTGCTTAGCTAGTTTTAGCCAAATGCTGTGAAAAACACTTGCACAGCACTAAAACTGACCTGCCTAGGAAAAAGTGATAGGAACTGATGTAACCTAGCCCTCAAAAGTGCTGCAATTACAACTAGTCACTACTCCCAACCTATCTGTCTATTTAAGAGCACAGACCTGCCTGCTAAAAGTCGTAGGAAATGCTGTAACCTAGCCCTCAATAGGGCTGCAATTAGAACTAGTCCCTACTTCCAAGCTATCTGTCTATTTCAGATAAAATTCGCTTGCAATTCTCACAGTTATACTGTATAGCGCGCACACAGCAGCAGCGGTGCGGGCTAACACTCAGCTGCAGCAGTGAGAAAATGGTGGCGACGGGGAAAATGGCTGTGTCTTATAGGGCAAGGACATGTGACATACACAGCCAATGACACATGCCCTTGCTTGTGTGAAAAAAAGCACTTTGCTCCGTGTGTGCGCTGCTGATAGGCTGACAGACTGCACCTCCCCACTGTAAATGCGGGAAAGAGAAAAAAAAATGGAGATCTTCATTATTTCTGCAGAGATCCATCCCATGCCCCTCCCCCCACCCCGCTGTACACTCAAACTGTGTATTAACATTGATTATCAGCATTACTGTGAAAAAATCCAGTTACGATTTTGGTGCACGAACAGTTATCGAACATAACCTCGAACAGCCGGATTTTTTTCAAATCTTTCGGGTTCGTCGAACGGCTCGAACACCGCCCAAAACAGCTCGAATTTGAGATTGGCAAACAGTTCAATTCGAACACCGCTCATCTCTAATCCCAAGGTCCAACTGGGTCCCGGCTTCCACTATGTTAACCCGGTGTGCCGTCAGCGAGATGTACCGTCCCTGCCCTCAAGCACTTGTCCACGTGTCCGTGGTTAGGTGGACTTTCCCAGTAACTGCGTATTTGAGGGCACAGCTAATGTTTTGGGACACATGCTTGTGTAATGCGGGGACGGCACACCAGGAGAAATAGTGGCAGCTGGGGACCGAGTACCGAGGGACAGCCGCCATCAGGTTGGGGAACGCTTCCGTCTCCACGAGCGTAAAAGGCAACATTTCGAGCGCAAGCAGTCATGAAATGTGAGAATTTAGTAGTGTGGCCTGTGGGGCGTTGGCTGCATATTTACTCTTGCGTTCCAAGGACAGGGGTATGGACGACTGAACGCACGCTGCTGGGACAAGGACATGGACGTGCTTACTGAGGCTGCTACTTGAGAGTGCTCAACGAATGGTGCAGGGCAGGAGGCATCTTCGCATGCACCATGGACAGGGGATTGGCTTGAATGCACAAGAGTGGAAGAAGCAATGGTGTCACCTGCAGACACTGTTCCTGGACTCTGGGGTTCGGCCCACAAAGTCAGGTGCTTTCCTGCCATGTGCCTGATCATGCTGGTGGTGGTCAGGCTGGTCGTTTTGCCACCCTTGCTGATGCTGGCCTGGCTGGTGGTGCAAATGGCCTTTTGGGGTTATCGGCAGAGTCTTTTAAAAACAACCAGACTTGGGAAGACCTAACAGTTGTACTGGCAACTTCCTTCATATTGGTGTTATGGGGAACGGTTGCCTGCCTTCTGTCTGCGGCCAACACACTGCTTCTTCCTGCCTTTTGGGGTGCTCTGCCTCGCTCCCCCTGTGTGCTGCTGTCCTCGCTCTGCATGTCCTCCTGCCAGGTTGGGTCAGTTACTATATCATCCACCACCTCGTCTTCCACTTCCGCACCCTGGTCCTCCTCCTGAGTTTCTGGCAATTGTGTCTCATCATCGTCCACCTCTTGTGACACTTTCCCACCGTCGCCTTTGTGTGACCGTGGCTGCTCAAATATTTGGGCATCGCTACACGCGATCTCCTCTTGCCCCGCTTCAAGTGGACCGGGCGAGAGGCCCAAATCTATAAATGTAAAAGTAAACAGCTCTTCAGAGTGTCCAAGTGTGGGATCAGTTGTCTCCGGGCACTCGGCAAGGTGGGAGGAAGGAGGATCAGGTTGAGGAATATGCTGTCCAGACTCACGGCTACTGAGACTTGACCATGTGGAAGACAGGGTGGTGGTGGTGGCTAAGTGACTGGAAGCATTATCCGCTATCCAACCAACAACCTTTTGACACTACTCTGGGTTCAATAGTGGTGTGCTGCGGTCCCCTAGAAATTGGGACAGGAAGGTCAGGCGAGAAGATGTGGGTGTTTGTTGTGGCACAATTTCAGCTTGTCCACGGCCTTGTCCTCGGCCTCTGCATGCACCATCACCATCACATCCAGTACCCCGTCCCTTGCACGTGCCTTGCCCATTTTAAATGGAGGACAGTATCTTCCACGCTCACTACAAATGACTGAGTTTGGAGGGAACTTATATGTGATCCGTGTGACAGAGAAAACACAGTTTTAAATACCTGGCCTGTAGGTAAGTAGTGTGAACAGCAAACTGCTGTGAATTGCTTCACTGACACACTGAAAGAAATTTTTAATGGAGGCCAGAAATGGCAGTATTTTCTGACAACGTATATGTGATCCGTTTGACGGAGAAACCACAGTTTTAAATAGCTGGATTTTTAGCGCTGTAATATGGAAAGGACAGAAAAATGGTGTTCCCTGGATTGCTTTTTAAGCAAATAATGAGGATTAAGATCCAAAAAAAGCATTCCTGGCCTCTGAGACCTGGGCCTTAGTATAGAAATATCTAACAGCAGCAGGACGCAGAATTGGAATGGAGCCTCTTGTGCTATATGCACTGCAGTCTGCTATATACCCTGCCTGCCTGCCTATATACACTGCCTGCCTGATATCTCTGCAGATGGATTAGTTAGTCCTCAAAATGACTGTTTGATCAGATGGATATGCGTAATGTACGGTTTTTCTCCCTACACTACCTAATACACAAGCAAATCTCTCCGTGACGCAGCAGCACCTCTCCCTACACTGTCTGATTACAGAGTGACTGTGACGAGCACAGCGGCGCCAGGTCTGATATAGACCTGATGACGCTGTGCGGCCAGCCAATCACTGTAATGCCACAACCATCATGGCTGCGGCATTATAAAGAGTGGCAGGCAATCACTGTATGTTGATTGGCGCTCTAAAGGGCGCCAAACATGCAGGAAGGGGACCCGAGCTCCCGCCAAGCAACCCCGGAAATACTCGGCGAGCGCTGAGCATCTCGAGCAGTGAGATGTTCGGGCAAGCACCGAGCAGTAGCGAGCATGCTCGCTCATCACTAGTGTCTAGAAAACTCTGGTTGGTGTCGCCTATGAAGTTAATCATCAACAGATTAAAAAACTGACAGACTCCAAGGACGTAAGGTGACTATATTAATATATTGGTCACTGATATTATTTTTGAACATCTGATATATATTTTGTACATTTTGAGCTGTTTGGTTCTTATTCTATTTTAACAGATGAAAATAAGTACACTGTAATTGAGATGGAAAATATATATTTTTTTATTTAGTTGCCCAATAATTCTGCACACATTGTTCTCCAAAGAAAGACAAAACCGCACTTTTACTTTCTTAAATATTCAGGTTTTACTTTTATTAACCTTTTGCATTGACCGACAGCACTGTAGTTGTTTAATATTAAAAGTAATCATCAAAAATATAAATTGCCTAATAATTGTCCGCATAGTGTATAGAAAAATAATCTCTAACTACGACATATAAAAAGTGGCATCTTATAATGAGATGAAAAGAAGAAAAAAATTCTGGAATATGGAATAATTATATTGGTAAGGGGAAGAGCTAGTAAATTAATAGTATTATTTTTTATATGATTTTTTTTATTTCTGATGTATATGGGAATAAATATAAAAAAAAAATCACTACCAGTCGCCATGAAGTTCTCTGCCGTTCCTCTGGACTCTAAACTGTCACCCATGATGCCCACATCAGTGTATAGGGCAGAGCAGGCCATGAGCCGCTGCCTGGTAGGTAGCACAGGAGGGTTCCGTCACCTCTAGCATCACCTGCACACGACCAACTGCCATTTACTTTCAACTGTCGACTGAAGCGATCTGACCGAGGTCTGCAGGCGGGAAGATAATTATGAGAATGGCGTCTACTGGACATGGACAAGAGAACGAAGGGAAGAGAGCGAGAGAAGAGCCCAGCGTGACCGGATTCAAGAAGAGGCGATTGGACGAGCCAACACCTGGATGCAGCGGAGACCGTGGATCATCCAGCCCCTATGCCAGGCTTAACATCAGCCGCTTCAACATCCACCAAGTCTTGGGTAGGGGCGCCTTTGGCAAAGTAAGTCCTGCATCTTTTTTTATTTATTTGAAATCTGAAGTATTTATTATATCCCCATGTATTCTTCTCTGCTGTCAGCCATGTCATGCTTTGTTGTTTGTCATTGTAGCGTTCTTCTGTGAGATTACATTTAAGATATCACCATAGTTAGGTCTAGTGCTGCTGTAACATGGTATTTTTTATGCTGGATGTTTTTCCTCAGGGGTCACAGCTGTAGGGGGTATGGGACATTGTTTTTTTTCACGTCATTGTCAATATAGGCTACAATCAGGCTGCCATATTGTGAATGACATTGATCTCTGTGTTTTTATTAAATATAGATAGACATTGATATTGACCACACTAATGGCAACTGAAAGCATGACAGTTGGTGCTGATAGTATTCCATGTAAAGGGGAGGGAGGGAGATCGAGGAGCTAAATGCAGAACTCCTCCCTCCACTTTCCCCTCCTCCCCCATCCCTCTTACATAGAATATTTTCAGCACCAACTGTCATCTCCTATCTCAGTAATGTAACAATCTGTCTTCACTGAATATAGATTTTACCATGAAATAGAGAATTTTGAAAGCTAAAAATCAGTCCTGGCGGAGAAAAAACAGATTTCTCTGAAAAGATTTATTGCAAAGTTGCTTATTTTCATGTGTGCTATTGATTTATGAAATACAAATTAAAATGATAATTATTCATTAAAGGGAACCTGTCTTGTCCTGTGTACTATGTAAACTGCCCCCATTGCGTTGATATTGATGCAATGTGTATCACTAACACGCTTTTTTCATTTAAATTGGCGCTAATATAATACAGCTCTGGCAAAAATGAAGAGACCACTGCAAAATGTTCATTTTCTCTGATTTTTCTCTTTCTAGGTATATTTTTGAGTAAAATGTACATTGTTGTTTTATTCTATAAACTACTGACAACATGTCTCCAAAATTCAAAGCTAAAAATGTTGTATTTATTTGTAGCAAATGAGAGATCGTCAAAATAAAAAAGAAGCCGTGCTTTCAGACCTGAAATAATGCAAAGAAAACAAGTTCTTATTCATTTAGAAACAACAACACTCATGTTTTATCTCAGGGAGAGTTCAGAAATCAATATTTGGTGGAATAACCATGATTTTTAATCCCAGCTTTCATGCGTCTTGGCTGCTTTCCACCAGTCTTTCACACTGCTTTTGGGTGACCTTATGCCACTCCTGGCACAAAAATGTAAGCAGTTCTTCTTTGTTTGATGGCTTGTGACTATCCATCTTCCTCTTGATTACATTCCAGAGGTTTTCAATGGGGTTCAGGTCTGGAGACTGGGCTGGCCATGACAGGGTCTTGATGTGGTGCTCCTTCATCCACACATTGATTGACCTAGCTGTGTGGCATGGGGCATTGTCCTGCTGGAAAAAACAGTCCTCAGAGTTGGGGAACATTGCCTGAACAGAAGGAAGCAAGTGTTTGTCAAGGATAACCTTGTATGCAGCTTGATTCATACGTCCCTCGCAAAGATTAACTTGCACAATTCCAGCCTTGCTGAACCATCCTCAGATCATCACCGATCACCGAGGCTTATATGCCTCTCCAGGTCTCCATCTAACCATTAGACGACCAGGTGTTGGGCAAAGCTGAAAATTAGACTCATCAGAGAAGATTACCTTACTCCAGTCCTCTATGATCCAATCCTTATGGTCTTGGCAAACTTCAGCCTGGCTCTCCTTTGCTTCTCATTGATGAAAGGCTAGGAGCCTGTTCGTTTAGTCATAGAGGTGCGATTCCTGGCATTTATTCAGGGTTTGTGCCACCCACGCATTTGAATTCTGCTCCCGGCTGGCGCTGATGTAAGTATGGGGCGCTTGCGCAGTATGTCTTGCCAGTAAAGCTTGTAGCGCTGGGAGCCGCACATGCGCTCTGACTAGCGGCTCCCTGCGCTTGCACAGTGACACTGCTGTGTAGTTCCCAGCTTCACTGTGTGCGGCCGGAGACGCTCGTCACAGCACATGTGCGGCTCCCAGCGCTACAAGCTTTGCTGGCATGACATACTGCGCAAGCGCCCCATACTTACATCAGCACAAGCCGGGAGCAGAATTTAAATACGTGGGCGGCACAAACCCTGAATAAATGCGAAGAATCGCACCTCTATGACTAAAAGAGCAGGTATGATACAAACATATAAAGTGGATTTTACATATTATATTAGCGCCAATTTTAATGAAAAAAGCGTGTTAGTGATACACATTGTATTACTAACGCAATAGGAGCAGTTTAGATTCTACACAGGGAATGACAGGTTCCCTTTAAGACCTTTCCATAGCCCATCCATGGAGCAGGCAGTGCATTATGCTGATAGATGGATTTGCTCCTCTACCTAGACCTGGTTACCAGCAGACTGAGCGACCATTCAGTTTACTCATGTGCCTTGTGTGCTATAAAATCCAGATTACTTCCACTCCCTGCAGATGCCTTCTAAGTATTCTCCATTTGTCTCTCTTAGGTGGTCCTGGCATCAGTCCCCGGCCGAAACATCCAAATGGCTGTCAAAATGATAACCAAAAAAGAGGACAATGAGGACACCATCATGAGAGAGCGGCAGATACTCCTGGCTGCCAGAGACTGCCCATTCTTATGCCACCTCTATGCCGCACACCAGTCTCTGCAGAGGGCATATTTCATCACGGAGTATCTGTCCGGTGGCAGCCTAGAGAATTTGATCAGGATGTGCGGCTGCCTGAACATCGGCAATGTGAGGTGAGAAAGTGGAGAATGTATGTAAAAGAGAACTAAGGAGATGGAAAAAAAATCTGGGGTCAGGATGTAGCTAAGGTAGCAATGGCAGGTCATATACAGTATTTAGTGTGCTGGATGCAGCAGGTGGGGTGCCATGGTATTTGGGGATTGCTAGAGAAGGATTTGATGACATTGATACTACACTCTGTTCTCTCCATCAGATTCTACACAGCAGAGATCGTATGTGGCCTCCAGTTCCTCCATGGACACAACATCGTCCACCGGTAAGCAGGACGTTCCTCCTTCTCTCTGTCCCCTTTACATTCTAGAGATATGACCCCCAGCTTTCCTTGTGTCCTGCCACTTATTCTATCTGATCTTGCAATGACTCAATTTCCATCTCTTTTATCACTGGACAGATTTCTCATTTTTTTTTTTCATTACAGAGACATAAAGCCAGATAACATCATGTTGGATGCAGATGGCCACATCCGTATAATCGACCTTGGGCTCGCCCAAGATGGCGTTACCTCCTCCAAAAACATCTCTGGAGTGACGGGCACTTTCCACTACATGGCCCCTGAGGTGTTTCGTAGAAAACGATACGGCGCAGCAGTGGACTGGTGGAGCCTGGGGATTGTCGTTTCCAGGATGGCAGCAGGACGATTCCCATTTTACAACGGCCCCATCAAGCAAATGGCTTTCAAAGCTATCATCAATGAAAAGCCAAAATTTCCATCTTGGCTTGATGCTCATGTGAAACATCTCATTAAGAAGCTGCTGCGCAAAGACCCTCAGACACGCCTGGGTGTGAGCGGGAACATCCGGGAGCATCCATTCTTTACCACCATCGGCTGGGAGGAATTGGAGGAAAGGAGAGCAGAGCCACCATTTTCACCATTCAGGCAAGTTCTGGAGAACCATCATCTGCAGTGGCCGGAGCATACAGTCCTTCACCCCGTGGACAGATTTACGTACATGTCACCAAGCTGGGCCCGGTAAGGATCTCTTCATCTGGGGATAACTCCCATCAGGTGTTCTCACATTGTGGTAATCATCATCATTCATCTTGTCTTTTTTCACATTTTCTAACAATGACTTTATGTCTCTGTTTCTCTTAGGTGGATGAAAAGATCTGGACTGTAAAAGAATCCACGACCATCTGGTGAGTGACCTCTGTTCACACAGGACACCTATGATATCAGTACATTGTATCTGATGTTACATAGGGGAATGGTTCATTATAAAGACCATTCCCCTAATATAACAGAAGATCTGGCAGAGAGAATAATCAATGTCTTCCTTTTTTGTCTTGCAGGATGAGCCCGTGCCAACTGCCCAGAACTTCATGCCTCCTGACCCGTACCTCGTCTCTGCTGGTGTACTTCACCTCGGCTGCCCTTCAACATCATATCTCTCCAAAACATCTTCATGCCGGACCACTGCCATTGTTTTGCTGCCCCAGACCCTTGACTTGGCCTCCTCTAATACTGGGCTGGCAACTGACATCCCTCCATCCAGAAGATCTTCTACCCCAGGAATGGCCTGTGCTAAGTTTCCATCTGATGTGTTCAAAAGCAATAGTCCTGGTCAGCTGAGCAGAAGAATGTATAGAGCGGCCATTATCACCTTAGCACAGGCCTGGTAAGTACCGCACCCATCACCCATCACATCACCCACACTACTATAGGCATACATATAGCACACCGTACATTTCCGCACATAGATATAGGACATAGATCGGCTTTTGATCCTGGGATTTAATCTGATCGCCATATTTGGGGTCAGGAAGGAATTTTTCCCCTTAATATGAGGACAATTGGCCCATTCCTCATAGGGGTTTTTCGCCTTCCTCTGGATCTACACGGCCTTAAATAGGTTTGGTATCATAAATTAATAAGTAGATTGACACACTAGTAGCAAAAGAGAAATTTTAGAAAAATTTAAATTTTCTTTGTTGACAATTAAAATTAGTTCTCAAAAATAAAAAGGATAATTAGTCTAAGTAACTAAAATGATTTTTATATATCACACTTACATTACACAGGTTAGGTACATTACACAGGTTAGGTATCAGCCTTTGATCTTGGGATTCATTCTGATCGCCATATTTGGGGTTAGGAAGGAATTTTCCCCCCTGATACGAGGACAATTGGCTTATTCCTCACAGGGGGTTTTCGCCTTCCTCTGGATCAACACGGCCCATAAATAGGTTAAGTCTGATAAATAAATACAAAAAGTAATAAATAATAATAAATAAATACAATAAATAATAATACATTTAGTATGCTAGGTTAGTAAGGAGACTCACACTATAGTAGCAGAACAAAAAAGGTATAAAATTACAATAATTTTAGTTGAAAAGATATGTAATTTCAGACATTGAAATAATCAAATCCAAACCTACAAAAATAATTTATATATTTTTTCATTTGTATTTACATTACATTAGGTATCAGCCTTTGATCCTGGGATATATTCTGACCGCCATACTTTATTTGGGGTCAGGAAGGAATTTTCCCCCCTGATATGAGGACAATTGGCTTATTCCTCACAGGGGGTTTTCGCCTTCCTCTGGATCAACACGGCCCATAAATAGGTTAAGTCTGATAGATGAATAATTTTCACATATACATAATACTAAAATATAAAATAATTCAATCTATAAATAAAATCTTCTTTTTACCCCCCTTATATCTTTGTGCTTGTCTTTATTTCATTGGACGTCCATGTAGTCATTATTATGCTGCCCCTTATGTCTTAAGGCCCAATACACATTAGAATAAATTTGCTTGAACGCCCCTGATATCGTTACTATCCTATGGTGATAAATCAGCTAATTGCTGTGATTCCTGGGAGTGTTGGGTCCGGAGCAGGAGATGCTGTTACCTTTCTCCATTTTGGCTAATAAATGAGAACACTGAGCTGGGTTCCTCCATTAATTACCCAGATGTTCCTCAAAGGACATTGGAAAGAATGGGTTTTCTAAACCAGACAGTAATTGCACTGCTCATATAATAGGGGAGAGGGTTTGTTACAATGTGTCAGTGCAGCTGGGAACTATGAAACTCACAGAGCATTGCCTGGACTGGATATGCTGGATGTGGCTCAGTGGGAGATGGTGGATCTGCAACAATGTTGCCCCCTGCAGTCAGGACCCCACATATCATGGACGCCACATGATCAGATCCTCCAGAGAACATTCATGAAGAAGGAGAATCCCCTGTAGAGAGGCGTCCACAGCGAGGTACATGATAGGAGCAGTTATTGTTTCATTCCCCAGGTATCTCTATCTGGGAATGCAGGATGACAACCAATATGGCTGCCATTACTGCTCTTACAGGGGGCATCACTAAGCTCTCATACATCCTGAATAGTACATGGTGTAATGACACGTCCCCTCACATTACCTGCTTAGTTGGGTAGATTTCATATTACAGAGTGTGGGAAAGCTGACTGACAGGAGCCATAGCCCCCAACCGTCCCGTATTCGGCGGGACTGTCCTGCGTCCCGTCTCGACTCAGCTCTTCTCCCGGCTCATTTAGACCTATTACAGTTATCTCTTATCAGAATATAATACCGAAGGAGAGAGAATTGTAGCCAATATATAAACAATATTTGTAAATGGCGCTGATCTAAAAAAAACTGCCAGAGATAGAGCTATTAATAAAAATATATATTTATTATCCACAAAATAGAAAGATATATACGGTCCACTAAGTGGCTAAGGTGAGAGAAATGACCAATAGTGGCAGATGTAAAACAGTCAGAGAAAGAAGAGCACATCCCACATAGCAGGACCTCCACAACAACCATCTGTAAAAATAATTGATAGACACTAGTATATATAGATCACGCTAGAGCTGCCACAAAGACAACAGTCTCATGGTTCATGTATTATACACAGAAATATGTCCGACTCATACCAAACCAACAGTGCCGTATGGAAGAAATATACAGTATATGTGTGTATATTGGCCGTGTAGCGTATTTGTGCACCTGTGTATTAATTTAACACTTCAGGTGTCCGGGCCTTATATTTTTTCCTTTTTCTTTTTTGTAGTGCTTGATAATGCACACTGAGGAATTTCAGATACCCTCATATCACAGTAGTATATCCCACTCCTCAAAAAGTTAGTTACCCTTAGGTAATCTCAGCAGCACTATAACAAAATGGTCTTAGTCACTAGATGCAATTTCTATTCCCACCAACAAAGCAGCCAAAGCCACCTCCACCCACCCCATGGTGGTTACAAGCAGCCTCTTACCCAGAATTGTCACAAGAGCCTCCAAAAAGTAATTATAAAAGCCTTCTTCCCACAACACCTGCAATTTTCACTTTAAGGGGTTGTCTGGTCAAAATAGATAAGTCTGCAGTTACTCTGTGTGACTGCAGACTTATGAATCCCCCAGGTTGGCTGGTTTCAGACCGGCATGTATGAGATATACATACCCCTGGCCAGTGGGCGCAGAGTCGCTCTCCATACACTTGTAAGGAGCAAGGCTGCCCCCTCTAGTCGGACACGCTTATTGGCCATCCGTGTCACTAGATGGGGTGCGGCCTTGGCTCTATCAAGTGTATGGAGAGCGAAGCTGCACCCACTGGTCGAGGGCATGTATAACTCATACATACCCTCTGTTCCCGAGTCTGAAACCGGCGAATCCCCACAGCGCACAGTGCCTGCATAATTCATAAGTCTGCAGTCATTCTGTGTGATTACAGACTTATCAGTTTTGACTGGACAACCCCTTTAAATACACCCACATATGCGTCCCTCCTACATGCTCTCCTATATCATCTGCTGATGATTGCGCCACAGAAGTTATATTTTACTACAGCTGTGTGAGAGTGTCAGCGGCATTTAGATGGTTAAATCAGCAGCAGTCTAAGCTAGCTCTGGTTGCTGCTGTTCACACAGGCACTGACTGTATAACACAGATGACACCTGCAGAGTACAGAGCAGGTTCATATCCTGAGCCCGCTCCCAACATATGTCACCAGTAAATCCAATGGTTGGAAAGGATCAATGGTGTTTGGTCATTCAATCAATTCAGGGCTGAAGGTGCTTAGGTGACCATATGAACATTTTGATGTACAGAAAATTAATCTCTGGAGTCTCAATAAATGTGAACTATTAATTCAAAATTTACATCTCTTGAAGCAACAACTTTGCCTCCATTTGCAAGGCAGGATCACGAAGCCACTCTCGGATAGGAACATTTGTATATTGCATATTTAGAAGAAACACCCAAAGGTAATAAATACAGGTTTACCCTGCATCATAATAAAAAAACTATGGCTCAGGGTGATGTGTATTTCTGTAATGAGGGGGGTGCGGACTAAGGATACGATTATCAAGGTGTGCAGAATTATTAGGCAGCTTGTTTTCCTCAGACAAAATGGGCTAAAAAAAGAGATTTAACTGACTGAAAAGTCTTACAGAGGGATGTAGCACTCTTAAAATTGCTAAGATATTGAGGTGCGATCACAAAACCAGCAAAAGTTTTGTTGCCAATAGTCAACAGGGACACAAAAAACATGGTGAGAAAAATAAGACTCACATTAACTACCAAATATTTGAGAAGAATCAAACATGAAGGGACAAAGAAGAAATTGTCCTCCAGTGCTGTCATATTCCAGATCTGCAACCTCCCTGGAGGACCAGAAGTACAAGGTGCTCAGAGACATAACCAAGGTGAGGAGGCCGAAACCCAGCCGCCACTGAACAAGACACAGAAATGGAAACATCTAGACTTGGCCAAGAAATATCTGAAGACAGATTGTTCAGATTGTCCCCTTTCTTATAAGTGTCTAGTAGTGATGAGCGAGCACTAAAATGCTCGGGTACTCGTTGCTCGGGTCGAGCACATTGGAATACTCGGGTGCTCGACCTGAGCAACGAGCCCAATGTAAGTCTATGGGAATCTCGAGCATTTTTCAGGCGGCTCCTCCCTTCGGTCTGCAGAGGGCCTAAAAATTGCCCAAATCGATGGGAACAGAGCTCAAGTAACATGGGAACAGCATGGGGAAGACCCCTGGAAGCATCTCTGACTCTCATATCACTGCTGTCAACAACAATGTCAGAGTATTATGCCACTTTTACGGACTCATAAACATACAAAAACGAAACCAAAATGGATTTTCCTGAGAAATATGTTAAGGAACATCCTTTCCAGGGTAATGACTTGTATATAAGGCAAAATAAGTAACCAAAAATACTCCTCCACACCTTGGGCTATGTTCACACGTAGCAGTTTTGATGCTTTTTTGCACTTTTGCATTGCTTTCAACCAAGACAAATGCATTCACCAGGAAATGTCATTTTAACATTTTACAACCTTATCTGGCCATGTGGTGTGTGACACATCATCAGACACATGCATACAGTGCTGAAAAGACATGGGAACAGCATGGGGAAGACCTCTGGAAGCATTTCTGACTCCCAGGTCACTGCCTAAAAGTGTGCCCATCATAAGTGTTCCTTGGCGCATGCGTAGATGCCTCCCGCCATGCACCTGTCGTTGCAGACTTGCAACAATCACCGTCCTTGTTCCAGTGCAGCGTTCAGTTGTCCCTACACCATTCCTTGGAATGCAAGCGCAAGTATGCAGCCAGCCACCCACCAACCCACAGGCTGCAATACTATACTGCCAAATTTTTGACAGCTGTTTGCACTTGAAATGTGGCCTTTTAGGCTCGTGGAGGCGGAAACTTTTCATAAGCAAATGCCGGCGGCGGCCGGGTGTCCTTACTCGGTCCCCAACCACCACTGTTTCTCCCGGTGTCGTCTCCGCCTTCCACAATCACGGGTCCCACAACATTACCCGTGCCCTCCTCAGTGCACTTACTGGGAAGGACCGCCTAACCACAAACACGTGGACAGGTGAATGTGGCCAGGGACGGTACAGAGCCAGTCCACAGCTTTTTTTGCTGAGTTGTATTTCACCACAGCCATATTCTTTAGCTCGGTGAAAAGACTGACATAAAAGGAAACCGTATCTACTCTGGGTGTCATTTCTCCCAGGAAGTCCTCTGAAGCAGCTTTTGCAGAAGGAATGGCAGCCCATCTAACATCAACTAGCACTTCTCGGTGGTGCTTTGACACACAAACATCTTTCTTTGCGCATTTAATTTCAGGACTACAGAGTTGGGCAATGGCCTGATCTGCAATCCAGTTTAAGAAATAACATGCACAAGCACGTCCAATCCACATTAAAAAAACAGCCATAGAGTGTCCGGGAATCTTCCCCCACACTTTTCTTAGCCAGGGCTGCTTCTCGGCAGGGTTGGACGGACCCACCTGAAAACCGGAGACTCCTCCGGTGGGCCCTGGCTTCTCCTTCAGGAGAGTTCTTAGTGCCGAGGTGAGGCCATGATAATGATAGAGGCCACTATCTGCTTATTTTTCTGTTACTTGGAATGCAAGCGCAAGTATGCAGCCAGCCACCCACCCACAGGCTGCAATACTAAACTGCCAGATTTCTGGGCAGCTGCTTGGACTTGAAATGGAGCCTTTTAGGCTCGTAGAGGCAGAAGCTTTTCACAGCCTCATGCCGGCGGCGTCCGGGCGTCAATACTCGGTCCCCAGCAACCACTATTTCTCCCGGTATCGTCTCCGCCTTCCACAAGCACGGGTCCCACAACATTACCCGTGCCCTTCCCAGTGCACTTACTGGGAAGGACCGCCTGCGCACAAACACGTGGTCAAGTGAATGTGGCCAGGGACGGTATGGAGCCAGTCCACAGCTTCTTTTGCTGAGTTGTATTTCACCATAGCCATATTCTTAAGCTTGGTGAAAGGACTTGGGAAACCATATCTACTCCAGCTGTGATTTCTCCCAGGAAGTCCTCTAAAGCTGCTTTCACTTGAAATGTGGCCTTTTAGGCCCGTGAAGGCGGAAGCTTTTCACAACCTCATGCCTCGTGTCCATACTCTGTCCCCAGTCGTCACTATTTCTCCCGGTGTTGTCTCCGCCTTCTACAAGCGCGGGTCCCTGAACATTACTGCTGGTACTTTTCTGTGGGAATCTGCTTACCTCCTACCAGCCTGGAATATTTCCAGTAAACTATGGTACAACACCATGGTATTAGCACTGTCCCAGTACCAGTAGCGAAGCCTTCCACAATTTCCTTCTCAGGAATTTTATTTGGTAGACTGAGTGGCTGCCCAAATACATTAGTTTCTCACAAAGGAGCTGAAGATAGAGTGGCAGTAGGTGCAAGTTTCCCCAGCCTGTTAGATATCAGAGGGTGAACGGCAGCACATTGGATCAGTGGTTAGCACTGAAGCCTTGCAGCGTTGGGATCCTGGGTTCAAATCCCAGCAAGGACAATATCTGCAAGAATTTTGTATGTTCTCCCCGTGTTTGCGTGGGTTTCCACCTCAGTAAAAAAGCAGCCATAGAGTGTCCGGGAATCTTCCCACACACTTTTTTTTAGCCAGGACTGCTTCTTGGCAGGGTTGGACGGTCCCACGAAGAATCCTCTGGTGTGCCCTGGCTTCTACATCAGGAGAGTTCATGATAGCGCTAACTTTGCAGCTGCTATGGGGCTCTTGAGCGGGGGAGAAAGGTGAACCCTCAGAATCAAATCCTCTGGTGGGCCCAATGTTTTTCAATCTGAAACAGCTTCTCAGTGGGAGTTGTATTTCATCACAGCCATATTCTTTAGCTCGGTGAAAGGACTGGCATAGAGGGAATCTGTATCTACTCCGGCTGTCATTTCTGCGTCACCAGGTTCCGCCCATTGTCACACACGACCATGCCTGGCTGTATGTTCAGCGGTGAGAGCAACACATCAAGCTGCTGTGCTACAGCTTTCAACATCTCTACAGCGCTAGGTGGTTTGTCACCTAAGCATTAAGCATGTTATCTTCAGCACAGCCTGTTGCCGCTTGGCCAAGGCAGTGCTGCAGTGCTTTCAGCTTGTGACTGATGTGGTAATTTCAGAGATGGAGGAGGAGGTGCAGGAGCTGAACAATGTGATTACATTGAGGTTACATTGGCGACTTTGTTTTTATACTAAAGAAAGATCCTACTGTTTTGTTTTGTTTTACGTTATTTTTTAAGGCAAATGCATTTACAGGGAAATGTCATATTTACATTCTACAACCATATCTGGCAATGTGGTGTGTGACACATCATCAGACACATCCTGTTTCATTGATGATGGAGGGACTCTGAATGACACACAGAGCAGGGCCACAGTAATAAGTATGACATGTTCCCATTAGAAAGGAGAGGGTCTGCTATACAGTTATAAGGCATGCAGTGAATCCAACGGCTGACCAAATTTAGGAAAAACCCCACTAACAAATTAAAGACACATAGAGCAGGGCCACAGTAACGACAAATTCCCATTAGAAAGGAGAGAGTCTGCTATACAGTTATAGGGTATGCAGTGAGTCCAACGGCTGACCAAATTTAGGAAAAACCCCACTAAGAAATTAAAGACACAGAGAGCAGGGTCACAGTAATGAGTATGACTTGTTCCCATTAAAAAGGAGAGGGTCTGCTATACTGTTATAGGGTATGCAGTGAGTCCAACGACTGACCAAATTTAGGAAAAACCCAACTAAGAAATTAAAGACACATAGAGCAGGGCCACAGTAACGACAGATTCCCATTAGAAAGGAGAGAGTCTGCTATATAGTTATAGGGTATGCAGTGAGTCCAACGGCTGACCAAATTTAGGAAAAACCACACTAAGAAATTAAAGACACATAGAGCAGAGCCACACTAACAAGTACGACATGTTCCCATTAGAAAGGAAAGGGTCTGCTATACAGTTAATGGGTATGCAATGAGTCCAACGGCTGACCAAATTTAGAAAAACCCCACTAAGAAATTAAAGACACATAGAGCAGGGCCACAGTAGCGACAAATTCCCATTAGAAAGGAGAGAGTCTGCTATACAGTTATAGGGTATGCAGTGAGTCCAACGGCTGACCAAATTTAGGAAAAACCCCACTAAGAAATTAAAGACACATAGAGCAGGGACACAGTAACAAGTACGACATGTTCACATTAGAAAGGAAAGGGTCTGCTGTACAGTTATAGGGTATGCAGTGAGTCCAACGGCTGACCAAATATAGGAAAAACCCCACTAAGAACTTAAAGACACATAGAACAGGGACACAGTAACAAGTACGACATGTTCCCATTATAAAGAAGAGGGTCTGCTATACAGTCATATGGTATGCAATGAGTCCAACGGCTGACCAAATTTAGAAAAACCCCACTAAGAAATTATAGACACATAGAGCAGGGCCACAGTAACGACAAATTCCCATTAGAAAGGAGAGAGTCTGCTATACAGTTATAGGGTATGCAGTGAGTCCAACGGCTGACCAAACTTAGGAAAAACCCCACTAAGAAATCAAAGACACAGAGAGCAGGGCACAGTAACAAGTACGACTTGTTACCATTAGAATGGAGAGGGTCTGCTATACAGTTATAGGGTATGCAGTGAGTCCAACGGCTGACCAAATTTAGGAAAAACCCCACTAAGAAATTAAAGACACATAGAGCAGGGCCACAGTAATGACTAATTCCCATTAGAGAGAATCTGCTATATAGTTATAGGGTATGCAGTGAGTCCATCTGCTGACCAAATTTAGGAAAAACGCAACTAAGAAATTAAAGACACATAGAGCAGGGCCACAGTAACGACAAATTCCCATTAGAAAGGAGAGAGTCTGCTATATAGTTATAGGGTATGCAGTGAGTCCAACGGCTGACCAAATTTAGGAAAACCCCACTAAGAAATTAAAGACACATAGAGCAGGGCCACAGTAACAAGTACGACATGTTCCCATTAGAAAGGAGAGGGTCTGCTATACAGTTATAGGGTATTCAATGAGTCCAACGGCTGACCAAATTTAGAAAAACCCCTCTAAGAAATTTAAGACACATAGAGCAGGGCCACAGTAACGAGTACGACATGTTCCCATTAGAAAAAGGGGGTCTGCTATACAGTTATAGGGTATGCAGTGAGTCTAACAGCTGAACAAATTTGGGAAAAACCCCACTAAGAAATTAAAGACACATACAGCAGGGTCACAGTAACGAGTACGACATGTTCCCCTTAGAAAGGAGAGGGTCTGCTATACAGTTATAGGGTATGCAAGAGTCTAACAGCTGAACAAATTTGGGAAAAACCCCACTAAGAAATTAAAGACACATAGAGCAGGGCCACAGTAACGACAAATTCCCATTAGAAAGGAGAGAGTCTCCCATAGTGTTGGCCTATGCAGTGAATGCAAGGGCTGCCAAAAATTTGGAGGCACTTCAATGCCCCTTGGAAGAGTCGTGGAGGAGGGCCTCATAAAAAAATATTTCCATTAGAAAGGAGCTGGCGTCCTATACTTGTAATGCCCATGCACTAAGTGTATGGGCTGACCAACATTTAGTCCTGGGGGTATACATGAACATACTGTATAAAAAAAAAAATTTTACGGGCATCATAAACACTCTTTAAAAAAATTCTGTGGGTGTTGCATCATGGACCACGGTCACCCTGGTGATATGGTGGTGGAGGATCAGGAGAAGGAGGAGGACAAGAGCAAATAGTGTTGAGTGAGCATGCTCGACACTGCTCGGTACTCGCTCGAGCATCTCACTATTCGGGATGTTCGGCGAGCACCGAGCATTTTCGGGTTACTCGGGCGGGAGCTCGGGTCTCCGCCCTGCATGTTTGGCGCTCTTTACAGAGCCAATGAACATGCAGGGATTGCCAGCCAGTCACTGTTGTGGTCACTGCATTCTGAGTCTTCTATCCTTTGGATTACGAGCTCGGAGAGACTGAGACACAGGACAGGATGTGTGTCAAACAAGCTCTAAACTTTATTACAAAGCATGGGTTTTATATTCACCCTGAAGGCAGAAAACGGATTTACCATATATGGTTTGATTATACAATTTTAGCACACAAAGACTGATTTCTATTCTCGTGCTTGTGTTGAAACATTCAATCGGACGCATTTGATTAGACACATTTAATCAGATACATTCTGATGACTAGCAAGGACGCATTATTGATTCAAGAAGGAACATTCACAGCTGGTGTTTTTTTTTTTACCTAAAGTAACTTTCAGACTTATACAGCATAGATGGGGTCTTTGAACTTAAGGGGCCTCATCTTCTGCTATAACATTCCATCCTTTGGTTCCTTCATTTATCAGTATGAATCTCTATATTTTCTTTTAGTACAACACTGAATACACATTAGAAAAAGCTTAAAAACCAAATAAACCACAAGACACATTAGCAAAATCTGAATAATAGCTTACACTATACCAGCCACCCACCCACCGATACCTTTAAACCAATTAGCAGGATTTAGAAAGGAAAAGGTGTTTGCCCACCAGGAATCCTGATTCTTGAGGTTGGCCTCATCATAAAGCTTCCTCAATTTTACAACGTCCTCTAACTTATGTTTCAGCGTCAATACACTAGGATTGTCTATATAATGACAGCATGCGAGCCCTATTATCTGGCACATCCCTCCTTGTGCTGCTGTTAAATAATCTAGTACAAGGGTATGTTGGTTCGTGACAATAATCAATTGATTCTGTACTGCAAGAGATCCGTTAACTGCTTCTAAAATATCCCAAATCTGATCATCAAGATAGTCTGTAGCTTCTACTAATTTATCCCACATTTGTGTCAACATAGGGTATATAAACAATGCACTGAAAAATGTGTTTACCCCTCCCATTTGAACTATATGGGGTCTCCCACTTGGTCTTTCTTTATTGTCTGCTGATTGCTTATGCAGTGTATGTTTTGGGATAGACAAAGGATCTAGCTGGTCTGGAGTAACAATATAAGTTGCGGGTGTCAATCTGGCTAAGGTACAAGTTCCTGTTACTCCTACTGGGAGCCACTTGAAAGCCTTGTCTCCACATACCCAATACATGGATAAGGGGAGATTCCATAATGCTGAATGTTGCAGTATTAGACGGTGAACTAAATCAACAAACTTAGAGACATTTGACATCATACACCACCCAGGCCCTTGACCTATAGGGGAGCAATAGCCAGCATCAGGATTGCCACACGTAGGTGCATCTTTCTGATAACTTGATTACATTACACTGTAGATTGCCAGGTATTTTGGCACAGGTATCACTTGCCCCGTTTTTAAAATAAACATTATTCACCCAATTAGAAGTGTGTAGATATCTTTCCAACAGGGAAGGTTTAAAGGCATCACTGCTTCCTGAAGTGGCATTAAAACTTATTTTCAATCCTTGTTCAGGTATTTTCCCTAGATCAGTAATTTTTGTTTTGTTACGAGGTACCCACTCCCCTCCTTTAAATGCTATATACAACCTGGGAATTATTTGACCCGTCAGGTTCCCTTGCCACCAGGGAAATTTTGTCCATGCTACTACGGGAATCCCAACAGTGGTATTCCACAGTCTCTGTGTGGCATTATTGGCCCAAGTATCTGAACAGTTCACCCAAAAGTTTATCTCTTCCCATGAGACTGGGACGGCGAGAAAGGGTATGCTAGTGGACGTCACAGGGGCATGTGTACATATCCAACAATTAGCAATGGTCTGGTTTTGCTCCTTTAGTCCATCGATTAGAGCAAGATGGTGTTTAATGAATCTATTGTTGTCTCCATCTGTGGTGCTCAACCTAGTCCATGCACCTATGGTTGTAAGTATGCAGGTAAGTATAAACAATGTCATCATTCTTTGTCCGCTGGTTCTCCTAGTATCTTTTTGCAATGGGATGCGTGGATCCAGGTCTCTTTTCCCTCTAGCTTAACGGCTGTACTTGTGGTCAGCAGAACTTGAAAGGGTCCGTCAAACCGTGGATCTAGGCTTTTCCTCACGTGTCTTTTTATAACCACCCAGTCTCCAGGTTGCAGCGTATGGCTGCTAGAGTCTTGATCTGGATCTGGAAGAGAACTGAAGACATTATCATGTATTTGCTTAATCTTTTTGTGTAAAGCCCTCACGTAGGAACTTAGCACATGGTTATTCATTTCTAATGCTTGCGGATAGAAACACCCTAGGCTGGGTACGTTGCCAAACAATATCTCATATGGAGAGAGTCCAGTCTTTCTATTAGGCGTGTATCTTACTGAAAACAGAGCAAGCGGTAAACAATCCAGCCATGGTCTTCCTGTCTCAGCCATGGCTTTCTGAATTTTTTATTTCAATGTCCCATTCAGTCTTTCCACTTTACCACTACTTTGCGGGTGATATGGGGTGTGGAATGCTTGTTGAATTCCTAGAGCTGACATGACTTCATTCATTATTTCACCTGTGAAGTGTGTACCTCTGTCACTCTCAATTACTTCTGGTACCCCATACCTGCAGACCACCTCCGCAGGCAGTTTCTTTGCGGTTGCCGCAGCCGTGGCTTCGGCAATCGGGAAAGCCTCTGGCCATCCTGAGAACAAATCAATACAGACCAACACATATTCCCATGATCCTGACTTTGGCAGCTGAATATAATCAATTTGCAGTCTCTGGAATGGATTTGCCAAATCGACCACTGAAAAACAAAGAGAGTTAGAAGGTATCTGTGACAGAAGAGTATGCGGGTTGGGCACAACTGGTGTTAGAAGTTCTGTGGCTTTGCTAACCAACCGGAGGTCATGGACCATTCTATATGCGGCTGGTTGTCCTGGCACGCTCTTTTTCTTTACCGGAAACAGGGGAGTGTTGCAAGGGGACTGGGTTTTGACTAGGACTCCCCTCTGTAGTAATTTTTGGACTTGCTGGGCTATGGCATTCTCCTGAGCCGAGCTAAGGGGATACTGCTTCAGTTGAGGCAAGATTGCTCCTGGTTTTAATTTTACCATTACTGGTTGAACTCTTAACCTACCAACATCTGTTTTGTCTGAGGCCCAAAAATCATGTGGTACAGCATGCTCCAATATCGGGGGAAACTCATTTGTCTCTTCTATGCTGGCAATATCTAGTGACATAATTTTGCAAAGGCTACTTGGTTTTAAACCTGGGGTCATGGTGACAGTGCCATCGGGATGATACTCAATATGTGCTTGTAATTGGGACAACACATCATTTCCCAATAGATTACATTGGCCTTGGGGCGATACCATGAGCTGGCTATGTACAGTAGCTCCTTGAATTTGCAGGGGAATTCTCTTAGTGACAGGGAGCAGGATAGACGGGGAATTGAAGGGGGTGGCAATGACATGATGTGAAAAATCAGTGTCAGTGTATGGCCAATCACCTTGCGTAATTACTGAATTGTCGGCCCCCATATCTACTTGGAAATCGATTTCATGTCCCCCTGGTAGGTTCACCTGCACTATACAACTGAGAGTTGGGGGTAAGGAGATGAGGGGGTTCATGTGCAAGCTACCCTCATCCTGTGGGGGCGTTGTTTGGTTGGCTGGAGGACCCGTACTCTGAGCATTTGGATACGGGTTGGTGCTACAGTCCTTTCTAAAATGTCCTGGCTTTTCACATCCATAACACAGTTTCTGTCCTCCTCCTTCAGTCCGTCCTCTGCCTCTGTTCTTTCTGGGGGTCGTCTCTGCTATATGTATTCTGGCAGCTCTCTTTGCCTGCGCTATGTCATGCTGTGCCCCCTGAGCTATTCTAGCTAAGTCTTCTGCCTTCACTGATCTCCAGTCTGGTCTACTTGCTTTTACCTTCTCTGCAATCTCCTTCTTTAGTCCATTCATGAAAGCACTTGCTAATACCCTCTCACTAGTCTTATTTCCGGGGTTGAACCCCATTTCTGACCAGGTTTTCTTTAATGCATAGAAATAATCCTTAGGATCTTCCTCCTTCCCCTGCACTCTATCTTCTAGTGTAACTTGCTTTTCTGCTTGCCTATCTTTACATGCTTTTACCAACGCTTTTACGTACAGAACCCCGGCTGTTGCATCATTAGCCTCCGCTACATCAGGGCCCGTTCTATTGTCATATTGTTTATAAGTTTCGTCCGTCAGTCTGTCATACCGAGCTTCATCTGCCAATTTCCCCTTAATTACCCCTTGCAGATCAATTCTAGTGGCATGGTATTATCCTGTATGGTGGTGATCATTCTAGCGAAACCCATAGGGGACTGGGATGGGTCTGGCAGCTGGGAGATCAGTGCCAACTGCTCTGAAGGACTCCATGGTCTATACATTAACATTGTGCGAGCATTCTGACCTGGAACAACTGCATCCCCCCCCCGCTGCTGCTGCTGCTGCTCCCGGTGCTCCTCGCACAACTACCGTCCTCATTGGGAAAAGACTAGCTGGGTGGGGTCTCGGTCCTCCACATGCCACACAGATGTCTACTGTCAAGGGGTTCTGCTGTCCACATCTGGGGCAAACCCAACAATTGGGTTCCTGAGAATTCTGGTACTGAGGTGAGGGTGAGCTGGGTGACGTCGGGAGCGGACAGGGAGAAAAATCTGTCACTCCGGTTTTTGTCAGTCTGTAACGTCCGTCTCCTAATTCTTCAATTTTTCCTTTAAAATGAGCACATGCATTCATCCATACATCCACTGTCTTCAACAGACCCTTATCTTTCAGCCATCCATGATAGCAGTTAAAGAAGGATTTCCATTTCTCTCCATTCATCTCTCCATTCTCATTCATTCCCGCTTTACATAATATTTTGTCAATTCCAATCAGTGCCTGTTTCCCTTCTCTGCGTACCACTAAGTCTTTGGCTATAATGCCTTCCTTGGCATTTTGGTTCCCCATTTTTTTTTGGGTTCTCCTCACTTAGAGTAGACTCCTCAGTCACTTAGACAATGGTCACTTAGACAATGGGCCACAAAGGTTTCTGAACCATTCCACTACTAGCCTTCCAGGACTTATACGCCGACCAGAAAAACAGACCAAAAACACCAATCCCGATACACACCCACAACACAATCATCGGATCCATACTTTCATTCTTAAATTCTCCAAAGGATAGAAGGCAGGACTGTCAATTTATCTTACATTTATGCTTACAGTGATATAAAGAGCCCTGACACACATCACCATCAATGAGTTTAACCGACAAACAAACAAATTCTTCCCTTATCACTCCTAAACACTTTTTGCATAATAATTTGGAACACAGTGTACATGTGCTTTTCCACAAAACACCAGTGGTTCACGTAGTGAATCTTACAGTTCTAACTTGCCAACCGTGGTCTGAATGGAGTTGTTCAATAAAGGGCCCAAAATTAAGATAACATAGACGGGAGAGGTCTCTATGAATAGGAATTCCTAAGTATTTGATACCCTGTGAGGGCCAGGCAAAGGGAAAGTTGGACTGGATGGAATTCTATATGGATTTGGGGAGGGAGACATTGAGGGCCTCAGACTTCGCTGCATTGATTTTAAAATTTGACCATGTAACAAAGTGATCTATTTCAGCCATAACAGCAGGGATGGATATATGTGATTGAGTGATATATACTAGGACATCATCAGCAAATGCAGAGCACTTGTACTCGGTGCCTCCCACCTCAATCCACCTAATATTGGGGTTATGGCGAATTGATGAGAGCAGGTGCTCCGTCACTAGGATGTATAAGAGAGGGGACAGAGGACATCCCTGCCTTGTCCCATTGGTGATTATGAAAGGTGATGAAAATGTTCTGATGCGCCCCCTGGGCCTTGGGACACCCGGAGCCGGACCCTTTTTGGTGGATGCTGGTGGTTGTAGTCTCCGTGGCGGCGACCCGGTTCCGTGGCTCAGGGCGGTCAAACCAGTGGCGGAACTATATATGTGGTTTTGATGTTTAAATATCCGACTACGCCACCCGTGGATTGCGGTCAGAGTGAACCGCCGCTGCAGGGCAGACCGCTGAGGCTGGTGTTGTGGGTGCAGCAGAGCGTAGTATAACTCCACACGGGAGGAGTATAGCCTCAGGGCAGTGTATGCGGAGGATGGGGGTGATGGTGCAGGGCAGCAGCAGTAGCGACACGGAGTCAGTGATGCAGTCCAGGGCCTTTACTCACAGTTCTTATTATCCAGACCACTTCTGCAGGTAACGGCTGCCCACGTCGTACTGTGCTCACCAGGTGAGGGGCTCAGACAACTCTCAGATAACTTTGGAGCACTTCACATGACCCCTTTTGTGTGTCCTTTGTCTGGCCTTTCTTACCAACGCTTCTGTCCGGCTGCCTCGGGCCTCCTCTTGGTAAACTTGGCGCCAGTTTCCCTGACCCTATGTGGTGCCTTCTTAGCGGGTGTAGCGAGGGGCTACGCCACATAAAATGTCACAGCCTCCGGTTTCTAGCTGAGGGTCGTTTCCCGCCTCCACTGGTTTCGGGGACCGGTCTCCCCCTTTGGCCTGACCCCTCCACGCAGGTGGATTCGGGCGTGCGGTGGCGACTCGCCCGTCCGCACCCCTAGGATCCCTTCGTTCCTCGTTCCTGGAGCCTTCTCCGCTCCTCTTCCTTCCTTCTCCCTCTTCCAGGCCTGGGCCTCTGTTCCTAGGCCCTCCTCCGGAGCAGAGCTCATGCAGAGCCCCTGCTCCCTGTCACTTCTGCTCAGACTTCTCTGCACTGAACGAAGATGGTGCCCACCTTTTATACTCCCTTCTCAATGCACCCAGGAACTGCTTCCTCCCTGCTCCTGCACTACAGGGTTCCCCTTCCTCGGTGTTCCCTCCCCCCACTCCAGCCAGGGACAGGGACTGTCGTGCCCATCTCAGGGGCATATTGGAATGCTTTCTCAGCATCCAACGAGAGTATCTAATTACAAATTTTTAACTGCATCTAGCCCAGGAAATACTTTGTGCCTAGTAGCAGTGTCTGCTAGTCAGCGGATTATCCCAGCTGTTAAGCAAGCTACACCACCTGTAGTTTGGACACTTAATTTTTTCAAAGGAAATGGTTCGGGACCCCGGGATACTCAGTGAAGAGCATCAGGAGGCACCCCAAGTCATAGGGGCTGGGACTGGCGGTAGGACGCCTTGCGATGGACCGCCGAGCTCGATCGTTATAAAAGCTTTTTAACTGCAGTAGCTTTAGTGGACGCTACTGGAGCTGGAATTACGCGGCTGCTGGAATGAGACTTGCCCTCCAATAGATCCTTGTAAAAGGATTTAAAGTGTATTCATTCAAATTAGAGAGACTATTTAAATTAAAAAGCTTAGACCTGCCTCCACCACAGGGGGGCTCGCTCGACCCACCAGCGGACAGGCACCAGTATTGGGAGAGGGGGGCTGGCCGTCAGGGTCCACTGCGTCTCTGGCACAAACCCGGCGACACGGAGGTCGCACGGGCAGGAACGGACTGGCCGTGTCGGCTTTTCACTTTTTTGATTTTAGAAGGACATGACATGCTTATATCTGTGTCTCCCCCTCCTTTTACTCCTCCACCTCTTTTCTTTTCGCATGACTATATGTACTTGTCACTTTTCCATGTGTTAGTTGTGTCTTCTGAGCAGTTTGTCAGCTTTTGGACACCTTTGAAGGTGTTTTCTATGTGTTTCTATGTGTTTTTGTTTGCCTGCCATTGGTTTTAACGGTGTTCGAAGGTGTTCGACGAACAGTTCGGCGAACATACGGGTGTTCGACGAACCGAACCGAACTCGAACACTACGGGGATGGCTCAACACTACTGTGGAGCTTTACTCCTCCGCTCCCCTCAAGGCCTTCTTAGGTAGGAACCTTGACCGGGTAGAGACAGCGGTTAACTCTAACCCGCTCCTCGTCTCAAGGCCAGAGTACGAGGACCGTGTATCTTCAACAAGCTGCAGGTTCCAGCAGAAAGCCACTATCAGCGAGGAAGATCACAATCAAAGACCGTGAACCTAAGATGGCCATGTATTAAATACTAGATGGTGGCCCGATTCTAATGCATCGAGTATTCTAGAATATGCATGCGGCTGACCGGGCGCGACTAAGCAGCGAAGCAGTGTTTAAATGGGTTGTGCACTACTTTTAATTAACTTCACAATGTATCCCCTCGGTGCCCCTAATGAATTTTGTCATTACGTCATGTTGTCAATCCTGCTTGTGACAACATCGCTGACGACACACAGCCAGCACGTAATTCTCCCGCCTGCAGCCAGCTGTTGCTTCCGCTTACATCACGACTATTTGTGGCTGCAGCCAGGTTTCTGCTGTTCCGCGCACCACAGTGAATGACGGGCTGTGGCCGGGGTTATCCCCCATCGTGTCACATCCAGCATCCACAGCGCGGTCTGTCAATGTGGTTTGTATGGCTCCGTCATTCCTCTAATCCTGGTTTGTATGGCTGACTTATTTTGGATTGTACGCCTTCCTCATCTTAGCTTGTATGGCCTCCTTATCCTGGTTTTGTATGACCTACTCATTCTCCCATCTCCACAGCACAGTTAAAAAACTAAGCCCTAATCCTCCCCTTGTTTCCTTTTCTCTGCTCCAGCGCTGTCTGTCCTGTTTTCAGCAGCTCCTCGCAGGATCGGAGGCGCAGCACGCGCTCTCAGATACTGCTGTGATTAGCTGCTGTCTGTAGATTCGCTGCTTTCCACGCCGGGACTAAGTGCGTGGAGAGGCACAAATCTGCATTCACTTTAGTAGCACATGCTGCAGATGTCGCTATGAAGATTTAAGAATAATACAAGGAATACACAAAATAATACTTTATTATTAACTATTATTGGTTATAGAACTTAATACAACTGAACAAAATTATTAAACAGATGATCAAAATATATAAACTATTCCATGAATATGTAACAATATTTTACAATAAATCATCGGACAAAAGAAGTAAGACCCTAGAATATATTTCGTAACAATATCAACCTAAAATATTTTTGTACTCAAGATTTTTGGTGAATACTTATGGACTATCTGTAAGCAACTTTCCTTGTAAATGGGTATCCAAAACTTGCACCTTGACATTGGATCTCATTTTAACTCTTGAAAATGCAACATAGAGTTGTCCATGACCAAAAACGGGCTCCGGTAAATATATGCCAACACGGTGTAGAGTTTGACCTTGTGACTTGTTTATTGTCATGGCAAATGCTGGTTTTACTGGAAACTGTCGACGTCGAAGCCTAAATGGAAGACCGGTGTCTGAAGGACATAAATCAATGCGTGGAATGAACACTTCCTCTCCTTTTGCAGATCCAGTGATCACTGTTGCTTGAATTATGTGGGAATGGAGTCCAGGAACAATAAGGCGAGTTCCATTACATAGACCATTTCTTGTATTTAGATTCCGCAGCAATATTACGATTGCTCCAACTTTAAGTTGTAGTCCGTGGGATGGCATTCCTGATGGCGTAACACTATTTAAAAATTCAACTGGATAATGCTCTCGTTCATCTTCATTGTCGACATCCACCGAATCATCACTTTTGTACAATTTATACTCTCCAGGCATTCTATCCATCACACATGAATTTAGCAGAGCTACGTCATCGTTCTTGGGACAGAGAATTGCATAGGAAGAGGCCCTCTCAACACTGCTTGGTCGTTCACATCTATTTCAACGCGTTGTCCAAAAACATCACTTACGATGCAGTCAGTGCACAACATGTCTTCTGGTATTTCAATAATGTCTTCTCCAAGGTTATATTTATTGCTAAGTTCACCATTACCAAGTTTAAGAAGCCAGTTGCTGTACTCTGGGTCAGAAGATCGCATGTTGTTAATTAATTGGAGTTTATTAAACTCTTTCCAAAGGTCTGACATTTTTAAGGTTGACTCGATAATATTTGTTCTTGTTCCATTTGGTACAACTGGAAGGCATTGCCTAAAATCTCCGCCAAGGACAAAAATTTCATTTTTTCTGCAATATTTGTAGTCATAACTTCATGCAGAAGTCTGTCAATTAAGCTCAAAGCATATTTGGGTGCCATGGTGCACTCATCAAGTATGAAAAGATTTGCACTGTTTAACTGTTTTCCTGCAAATGTGTCTTGTTTGATTCTGGAAACGGAGATTTCATTGACTGGAACTGGTATCCCAAAGAGTGAATGCATAGTGCGAACTCCTCTTAAAAGGTTTACTGCAATACCTGTTGTAGCCGATGGCAATACGACTTTTCCCAACCCTCTAACGTGATGCATTAAAACTTCATAGAGGTATGTTTTACCGCTGCCTCCAGGACGTTTTTGGCGTTGGATCGGCTTGGTTTTCTAAAGCGCTCACAATAGTGTCATATGCAATCCGTTGTTGTTGATTTAAGGATTTTTTCTTCTCTGTTGCCAACAATAATTCATAAGCTTCATCATACTCTTGAATTTGTGCAACTTGACTTGCAGGCTGTGGCAAAATAAAGTCTGAAAACGTTTTTCCATGCAGTAGTAGGACATTTTGGACATCTTGCATGGCTTAAGATTCGCAATTTTGACAATTTCCACTTTTGTTGTGAAGACGTAAGCAGTAATCTTCAATTATATGTTCTTTGAAATTTGTCCAAAGTTGAGCTGGATTTGTAGGCGGTCCAAAGACAGAAATGTAGGCGAACAATTCACGAAGTTTCTTAGGCATATGTAGGGTAACTGCGTCTTCTAAAGTAAGTGTCCACATAGTATCATCCAATAGAAGTCCTAAAGCCAAAGCTGCAGCTTTAAATGTATCGTGCAATACTCCATTAACTGTTTTCAAATCTTCGTAACTTCTAGCTCCTTTGACATGCAGTAGTAACAGCCGAAGGCAATATCTTTCTTGATCATTGACACTAACAGTATACATGCGTCCAATTATTCTGCTAAGTCCTCGTTTTCTTGGCTTCCAAGTTTTATTCCAAACGTAATGCTCTGGAATCTCTCGATACAAATACTGCCTTGCGTTTTCGTCACGTTGGTTCAGCAAAAACCATTCCATTAATGTTGACGTTGTGCTTAAATTTTTTGAGAAATCTTCGACTTGAGCATTTTCAAAGAAATAAAGCTGCTGTTGATTTGGTAAATGAATAGCTAAACGTATAATGGCATGGGACTGTGAATGCAAGGGAAACGCAAATATTCTCCAAGCAGCTTCTGGATCACTGACATATTTTGAGTCAACAAACCGTGATGATTCATCGTGATTGACTGTTTTTTGTTGTATTTCGACGTTAGCTTTGTCATGCCCCTTGTAGATGTACTTGAAAAGATATTTAACACTTTTTATTAAAGCGCCGATTTCAACGTTGATGTGACAGTTGTAGCTTTTTAATAAGTACGGGTTGTATGGAACTATCCATGAGTTATTTATAATCTTTTTGTTGTGTACAATGTTATCAATCAGTTGTCTCCGGTAGGATGGGTAGCCGTCCAAATCTTTAACAGTGTGCTGTTTCAACTGCTTTGGAAACCCTTTTGTACACTTTCCGTTTTCCATGCATGGACTTTTTGGATTTGCTACACCGCATGGGCCATGAACCATATTACAGATTACAATATTATACAATTCAGGATACTTTTCTTGGTTAGGAATTTCAGCCCACACTGTGTTGTCAATTTCGTCCTCCGTGCGAAACTTGGAATCCGCGTCTAAAATAATTAGTTTATGCGCATGTTGGAGACCTCGTTTCTGAAACTCTATGACGTGTACCATTGCTACGACTGTTCCAAAAAGCCTATTTTTGATGTCTTTAACAAGACTGCTGAGTTTTAGTCGAAATACGTGTGCAACTAAGTCCGGCCTGTGTTCAACTTGCTGCCAGGGTTGTAGATTTTCTGCTATTTCCGGCCATTTAGGATCACAGGTCATTGTTAAAAAAAAATGTCAGGTCTTCCATACTTTGTTACTATTGCCATTGCATCTTGATAACGCTGTTGCATGTTGCGGGGGCTACCTTCAAAGGACGACGGGAGAATTACTGTTTTTCCAATTGGAATTCCTTTTTGAATGGATTGTTTTTGCAAATGTTCTTGAAGAACGCAGTAGTCTTCAACTTTAAGTTGTTTTTGGTTCATTCGTATGAAATTGAGCCGATTAGCTTAAATTTTAACGTATGCGTCGACTAAGTACTGTTGTGTCAGTTTCCCACCGTTTAAAATAGGATTGTAGTAATTTTGCACAGACAGAAGAAAACTGTAGTACTGTAGTTGTGTAATTCTTCTTGAAGTTCCTTGCTGGTGTAGGTTTTCATGCCACCCTTGATCAGCGCTTTGAAAGAATAGCGGATACAGAAGAGCATCAAGGTTGCTGTGCAAAATGCTAATACGTTGTGTTTTAGGAACGAAAGGGTTGTTTTTGTCTGGCTTAAGATGGACTAATATATCTCTTTGAAAAGGAGGCTCTCCATCATCGTTTTGAAAAACAACTGCGACCTCACTTACACGTGGTTTGTTGTAACATCGGGGATCTTGTTGACGTTCTTGTTTAATGGCCATGATAATAGAAGGCATTTCCGTCCCATTTTGTATAGCTCTCTGTTCCTCCTCAGCTTCAACGTCTTTTAGCATGCGATATGCGGCAGCAAATGGGCTGATTGTTTGTAAATGTGCGGCAATTAGGTTCATCAGTTCTGCATTACACTTTTCATTTTCTTTTCGGTTCATCCTTTGTTCTGTAGCCTCATTTGGATCAAAGATGTATAATTGTGCAAATGTTGGTGGTTGTCCTAGTTCTGGGTGAAGTGTTCCAGTGCGGTGGTAGATCTGGCCATGAATTTTAAAACAATTCAGTCCTAATCCAGGGGGCGGTGCAATGTTGGCACCAAATGAAGCAAACGCATGAGAACTGTTGATACTTCTGATATTTTCCATAAAATTTATACTGTGTTCATGCGTTCCTTTCATCAACTGCTCAAAGAGATCTGAGTAGTGACGTCTTGGTAGCATCAATTTTCCTTTTTGGTAGCATTGAGTAAACTGATTGTCAGATGGTTTTTCCTCTATGAAATTCAGAAAGTCACATTTTGAACAAACTACATTCATCTTCCCACAGTAGCGTTGAATAATTATAGTTTCATTGTCTGTTAAGTAACGTGCAAGTTTTTGAATGTTCTGCTGGGTTTGCCTTAGTTGGTAGAGCATTCTTTTTTGATAAATTTGTCGATCGTGTTGTTCTCGGTTTGTCCTAGATTCTGGAGATTCATGAAGCCGACATTGTCTATGGGATTCCGCATCGTGTTCCTGTCTAGCCGCAGTGTGTTGCGGTGTTTCCCGTTCCCGACGTTGTCTGTGAGATTCCGCATCCTGGGCATGTCTGGCGCCAGTGTGTTGTGTTGTCTCTTGCTCCCGACGTTGTCTGTGACATTCCGCATCCTGGGCTTGTCTGGCGACAGTGTGTTGTGGTGTCTCCTGTTTCCGACGTTTTCTGTGAGCTTCCGCATCCTGGGCTTGTCTGGCGGCAGTGTGTTGCGGTGTCTCCTGTTCCCGGTGTTTTTGGTGAGCTTCCACATCCTGGGCTTGTCTGGCGGCAGTGTGTTGCGGTGTCTCCTGTTCCCGGCGTTTTTGGTGAGCTTCGGCATCGTGGGCTTGTCTGGCGGCATTGTGTTGCGGTGTCTCCTGTTCCCGGTGTTTTTGGTGAGCTTCCGCATCCTGGGCTTGTCTGGCGGCAGTGTGTTGCGGTGTCTCCTGTTCCCTGCGTTTTTGGTGAGATTCCGCGTCCTGGGCTTGTCTGGCGGCAGTGTGTTGCGGTGTCTCCTGTTCCCGGCATTTTTGGTGAGCTTCCGTATCCTTAGCTTGTCTGGCGGCAGTGTGTTGCGGTGTCTCCCGTTTCCAACATTGTCTGTGAGATTCCGCATCCTGGGCTTGTCTGGCGGCAGTATGTTGTGGTGTCTGTTGCTCTCGACGTTGTCGTTGTCTTGCTGCTTCTGCTGCTTTTCTGTCTTCCTCCGTGGCGTATTTTCGCTTACGACCCATTATAAAACAGGAAGTGTAAAGAAGTATCTCTTTAGCGCGCTGTCACTGGCAGAACGTGTTCAGTAAACCTGACAGAAGTCCCTCGCACAGTGTGACTGAAGTCCCTCGCACAGTGTGACTGAAGTCCCTCGCACAGTGTGACTGAAGTCCCTCGCACAGTGTGACTGAAGTCCCTCGCACAGTGTGACTGAAGTCCCTCGCACAGTGTGACTGAAGTCCCTCGCACAGTGTGAGTGAGAAAACCTGCTCAGTACGTTATGAGCAGTTTGTGAGTCACATGACCACATGGGCGGAGTTAGCCCTGCTATCTCCCGAAGGTGGCGTAGCTATTTGAAATGTTGCGGTAATTGGCCGGAGAGCGTGTTTAAAATTGGCGCGAAAATCTGTGATTGGTTGCGGGCGGCGTCCGCGACCAATCATAGAAGCGGGTTTTAAATCTCGCGTGCCATGTTACTAAGGAGCGGACAGCGAATTTCTGGTCGCGCCCTCCTGCCGCGACCAATCAGCGTATCGTATTGGTGAGGACCAGGGAGCGGCTGCCTGTGCGGTTACTTCTGCTGCGAACAGTCGCTCATGTCCCGGCTTCTCGGAGCGGAAGTATCCCGACCCGCAGCGGCGCTCCCCGTTCCTCCCTTCACACCCTAGCCGCATGGATGTCAGCGCCGCTCCCCAGTCCTCCCTTCCGCATGGATATCAGCGTCGCTACCTGTGCGGATACTTCCGTTGCGAGATGCCGTAACATGAGCGACTGCTCGCAGCAGAAGTATCCCGACCTGCAGCGCCGCTCCCCGGTCCTCCCTTCACACCCTAGCCGCTGATCTCCCGACAGTAGCCGCATGGTGTTACTAAGGACCGGACATTTGTGTCAAAAATCTCTGATTGGTCGCGAGCGCTGCCCGCGACCAATCACCGATTTGGGCGCCACATTTAAATAGCGGCCGCGACCAAACACAGATCTTGCAGAGAAATTTAAACACCGCTGTGCTGATTGGTCGCCGACGCTGCCCGCGACCAATCACCGATTTGGGCGCCACATTTAAATAGCGGCCGCGACCAAACACAGATCTTGCAGAGAAATTTAAACACTGCTGTGCTGATTGTTCGCGGACGCTGCCCGCGACCAATCACCGATTTGGGCGCCACATTTAAATAGCGGCCGCGACCAATCACAGATCTTGCAGAGAAATTTAAACACTGCTGTGCTGATTGTTTGCGGACGCTGCCCGCGACCAATCACCGATTTGGGTGCCACATTTAAATAGCGGCCGCGACCAATCACAGATCTTGCAGAGAAATTTAAACACTGCGGGCAGCGTTGGCAACCAATCAGCACAGCAGTGTTTAACTTTAGCGGCAAGATCAGTGATTGGTCGCGGCCGAAGACCAATCATCGAATCGTATTGGTGAGGACCGGGGAGCGTCGCTGCCTGTGCGGCTACTTCCGCTCCGAGAACCCGGGACATGAGCGACTGCTCGCAGCAGAAGTATCCCGACCTGCAGCGCCGCTCCCCGGTCCTCCCTTCCGCATGGAGGTCAGCGGCGCCGGCGGTTGGGGTCCTTCTGCTGCTACCGGCCGGGAGATGAGCGCCTCGCGCCGGTCATCTCCCGGCTGCATCTCCGTCCCGCAGATGAGCCGCTAACGGCCGCCATCTTTTTTCAGAAATCCCGCGGCGCTGATTGGCCGCTGCCAGACCAATGAGCGACGCGGGATTTCCAGGACAGACAGAAAGACAGACAGACAGACAGACAGACGGGATAAGACGATTATATATATATATATATATATATATATATATATATATATATATATATAGATGTATCAGTAAGTGTAACCTAAAAGTGTGTCCTCCACCCTCACCCACTACATGGTTCCCCCTATCTTTGGTCTCCCCCCATCTCCTTTATCCCGGCTGGGGCAGCACCCTGGTGCATATAAGCCCCCCACAGGACAGGAGTGGTGTAGTGTTGAGTTCTGAGGCTGGGTCCCGTGTGGTGCTCCATCCTTACCTCGGAGAGGAGATACCACACCTCGGTCTGAGGTGCAGTACCCATGTGGCGACTGAACCCTCAGGGGCGCCACAGTTCCAACCGATTCATATAGAAACTACACTTTTAGATATCTGCCTAATTGTTTCTAAGCATGGCTTTGAAAGAAGGGGCATGGCTTTGAATTAAGGGGCATGGCTCTGAAGGAAGGGGCATTGCTTTGAAAGAAGGGGCATTGCTTTGAAAGAAGGGGCATGGCTTTGAAGAAGGGGCATGGCTTTGAAAGAAGGGGCATTGCTTTGAAAGAAGCGGCATGGCTTTGAGGAAGGGGCATGGCTTTGAAAGAAGGGGCATTGCTTTGAAAGAAGGGGCATGACTTTGAAGAAGGGGCATGGCTTTGAAGAATGGGCATGGCTTTGAAAGAAGGGGCATGGCTTTGAAAGAAGGGGCATGGCTTTGAAAGAAGGGACATTGCTTTGAAAGAAGGGGCATGGCTTTGAAGAAGGGGCATGGCTTTGAAAGAAGGGGCATGGCTTTGAGGAAGGGGCATGGCTTTGAAAGAAGGGGCATTGCTTTGAAAGAAGGGGCATGACTTTGAAGAAGGGGCATGGCTTTGAAAGAAGGGGCATTGCTTTGAAAGAAGGGGCATGGCTTTGAAGAAGGGACATGGCTTTGAAAGAAGGGGCATTGCTTTGAAAGAAGGGGCATGGCTTTGAAAGAAGGGGCATGGCTTTGAAGAAGGGGCATGGCTTTGAAAGAAGGGGCATGGCTTTGAAAGAAGGGGCATGGCTTTGAAAGAAGGGGCATGGTTTTGAAAGAAGGGGCATGGTTTTGAAAGAAGGGGCATTGCTTTGAAAGATGGGCATGGCTTTGACAGAAGGGGCATGGCTTTAAATACCACAGCATGCACTAAATTGTTTGAAAATTGGGGGGCAAAAAAAGTGATGCAAGGCAAGCCAGCAAAAGAGTCTAAAGTATGACACATTTTCTCATTTACATGTCCATATTTAACCACGTACATGGAAAAAATGGTCCTGGTGTCAGCAGTGTTTGTTCCGTGTGTCATCAGTGTTCGGTCTGTGTGTCCGTTTTTCCCATCAATGTTTGACGGATGGATAAATAAATCCTTGAATTACAGAGCTTCTCCTATTCTTTGCCATCCGGGTGCTGAATGTTTTTGCACAGACCCATAGACTTGTATCGGCTCTTTTCATCTGTGATATCGGAAAAAGACAGACAGATGCACAACAATCAGACACAATCCGTGTGGCAGGTATGTTTTACCGGACGCACTGCATAGATTACATAGGAAAGTGTGTCTGGCCTTCTATTAGGTTTTTTTTTAGTTATGGATGACAAATGGACGCTGTACGGATCAAAAATGGCCTTTTTTTCCCCTGAACACAAAGCATTGTGCTTGTGTGAATTTGCACTTCGGCAGGCAATTGTGCCCTGAGCCTATATGAAGGCGTTTTGTGCGCTGCCGCCAAAATGCAACATTCAGTTGGACGCAGCAATATTTTATGTGTGAATACTGGTTAATACAGATTTTAGCATTTCCCTTTTTCTGAAAATGCGTCGGGCCTCATGCAGAAACAAACTTTTTGTCGAAACGGACAGTGATACCCATAACAACCAATCAGAGCTCTTCTTTTATTGTCCTGGTAAAATGAAACGTGGCATCTGGTTGGCTGTCATGGAGAACACTGACACATTCTGAAACTTAGTGCCGATTCTTCCACACTTCATGCCACACGTACAGTGTAAAAACTGATCGTCTGAATGGTCTCTTTACAGCAGCTGTTGCCTATGATGGCACAGAGAGGCATTGCACCAAACATCCATACCTTTTGCAATCTCGCTAGGGCATGCCGTAAAGAAAAAGATGGTTTACAGCTCCTGGAAGACATGGCGGTAATGACATTGCTAGTTTACATAGTTTATTTAGTGTCTTTTTTTTTTACTCCAACTTGATAAAGTCTAGAAAATAATGTCATTTTTAAACTGATTTGCCTTTTTATAGAAAACAAGTGACAAGGATCTTTTTGCATATCTGATCGGTAACTTGTTTTACAGATTTGTGGATTCCATCCAAATATCAATGTATACAGCACATTGATTAATGCGGCCATAAAGAGGTTAGATGACGTCTACTTGACCAATATTCTGCGGGACATGAGGAACAGAAACGTGGCTCCTAATGAAGTGGTGGTCCGTCAGCTGGAGTCTGCAGCACAGTACCCACTAAACTTTGATAAAGTGAGTATACGATCTGATAAAACCAATAATGGAGGCTGGTGAAGAGGAGGGAATTCGCCTCCATATCGGTAAAAATGTGTTGTTTTTTATCAAAATGGAAACTTGTATTCGGTAAAAATACTCCACACCACACGCCATCAACCAAGAAGGCCAATAACTAGTAATAGATTAGAAACAAGCGTTTGAAGACTTTTCCTGTTGTGAACATGACCTTTAAGTTAAAGGGAACCTGTCACATTGGATAACGCTATTAACCTGCTGATGTAGGGTTAATCTGCAGGGTAATACCATTAGGAAGTGCTTGGCCACTATACTGAATGTGCAGCACATGGGAGTAAATGAACTTTATTCCTTCCGTGAGCCGCCGGCTTTCAGTCATGCAGGGCGTGCCTTTATTCACCACTCCATACAATGTGAGCAGTGGCAGTAAGCACGCCCTGGAACTTCCACTGACAGGTGGCTCTGCACTGATGCACTGTAGAGCTAGCTGTCAGTCAAAGGGCTGGGGCGTGCTTACAACCATTGCTTACTGTGTACAGATTGGTGACAAAAGGCACACCTGCATGACTGAAAGCTGGCGAGTCACAGGAGGAATAAAGTTAATTTTCTCCCTTGTGCTCATTCTGGGGATGGCAGCCAGTCACCTTCCTAACGCTATTAACCTGGAGATTAGCCCAATGTCTGCAGATAAGTCATGACTAAGGGTGATCTGTCACCTGAAACGCGTTGACGTCGCATTCCTTCTGGCTGTAATGCTGACCTTGTACTCTGTTACGCACTTTGTGTGAAAAAGAGCCTATTCACGGTTCGTTGAGCTGGATTATCTTCATTTTATGATTCCCTTTAAAATGACTAGCAATTTGTATATAACAAAAAATATATAACAGGATGGAGGAATAAAGGGGCTGTCCGAAACGGATGACTTTATTTCGACACCTGCACACTCACTGAATGGATCAGTTACATGTTCAAGGCCCCAAGAGTGACGAAATAATGTTAAAATATCACATTATTTATCCCACAGCTGTGACAAATGCAGAGATTGCCTGTCAAACAGGCAATCTCTGCATGTATCACAGCTGTCTAACAGCCGTGACACTTGCAGGCGCAGCGACATTAAAAGAAATGCTAAGCACACCAAAATACTCGGCGAGCACACGAGCATGCTCACAGAAAGAGTTAATGAAACCTACTCGCTCATCACTAGTACTGACATGAAAGGAGTTAACATATCATTGCTACTGCACTGTGAATGCCGTAACAAGACCAAAGCATTAATGGCAAATTGTGTGTGTTCTTTTTTTCTTTTTTTTTTCATGTTTCACCCCACAACATTTACAGCGCCTTTCCACTGAACCTTTCCGTCAACCTTCCCACATTTTTTCATGTTACACCCATGAACTTAAAGTATTTTATTGGGATTTTATGTGATTTACCAACACTAAGTAGCAAGTATTTGTGAAGTGTAAAGGAATTGATACATGGTTTTAGAATTACTTTTAAAAATATAAATCTGAATATTGTGATGTGCATTTGTATTCAGCCCCCCTGAGTCAATACTTTGTAGGACCACCTTTTGCTGCAATTACTGCTGCAAGTCTTTTGGGGTCTGCCTCTACCAGCTTTGCACATCTAGCTCTTAAGGGTTTTTATCAGAAATAAGCCAGAAATGGGCCAGAAGTGACCAGAAGGTACGAGTGACCATCTACTAATTGTGCTTAGTTTCTCTTTCTCAATCAAATATAGATTGGGAAGGGAAAAGAGGAAAAGATGGATATGGATCACAGGTTAGCCAGAGAAGCTTTAATCAGAGTTGCTCAGAATGTTACACTGTTATTCATTGGTATAATCAATTTCCCTATCCACCTATACTATCAGAACACGGGACTCGGTCCCTGACGCGCGTTTCGCCGGTATACCGGCTTTTTCTAAGGGCCTCATTGGGCTAATTTAGGTGTATAATATACAGCCATGACCCAATAATTAGGGGCTGGGTTAGGCATTTCTAATACTATTTTATCCACCTCACTACGGACCGGGTTTTGTGGGTCACCATTTGGAAGCTGGTGACCCTGTATGCATTTATTAATGCACGTTTTGCACAAATGTATCTATTTTAATAGTAATTTTCAATAAACGTTATATTTTATTTTCCATTCACATCTTTTCCTCTTTTCCCTTCCCAGTCTATACTCGATATAATTATGGTGGTGTACACCAGTGAATGGTAGTCTAATGAGATATGATCCTCTTTTCTTTCTCTTTCTCATTCACACTTAAACCTTCATTATACTTACATACGCCCTTAGTTTCTTGGCACCACTAAACCTTACTCTCCTTCGCTGTCCTCAAACCCCAGCACCCTCTAACCAAATAATCATCTCTCCTTCCCTCTTACCTCCCCACCTGACCTCATCTGCAGACCTGCTCCTCAAGCTCAGATCTATCCTAACAAAACATAAAACAAGCCAGACACTCTCCTTCTCCCACCTGCTCTCCCTCTCTCTGCTTCTCCTCACTGCTGGCGACATATCTCCCAATCCTGGACCCAAACAGCTCACACCTCCCACCAATACCCCCTCCTATCGCTTCCAACCAACTGCAAACTACCGCAACCTCTCCTACTTAAAACCCGTGCCGCTGATGCCCACCCACCCTGCTCCCTCTCTTTGGAGCACTCTGGAACGCCCGCTATGTCTGCAACAAGCTCCATTTTGTCCACGACCTCTTTACCTCTCGTTATCTCTTTTTCCTGGGCATCACAGAGACATGGTTGACACCCTCCGACACTGCCTCCCCTGCTGCGCTGTGTTACAGTGGCCTCCACTTCACCCACACTCCTCGCCCTGGTAATAGACATGGCGAAGGAGTAGGTCTTCTCCTTTCTACCAACTGCACCTTTAGCCCTTTCCCACCTCTACCCTCCCTTACTCTCCCTTCTTTTGAAGTCCACTCTGTCCTCATCTACTCTCCTTCCAAGTAGCTGTCATATACTGACCTCCAGGCCCAGTCACTGCCTTTATTGACCAATTCTCCACCTGGCTTCTTTACTTTCTCTCTGCTGACATTGCACAATCATCATGGGCGATTTCAACATCCCCACTGACACTCGCCAGTCAAAAGCATCCAAATTCCTGTCGCTTACTTCATCCTTTGGACTTACTCAGTGGTCCTCCTCAGCCACCCACACAGACGGAACACACTAGACCTCATTTTCTTCACCCAACTCTGCTCCCTATCTAACCTCACAACCTCCCCCCTACCCCTATCTGACCACCGTCTACTCACTTTCTCATCCCTGTCCTCCTCACCTGTCACACATGTCCAGCAACTAGCACACCCCCTCAGAAACCTTGCATATCTAGACACTCACACACTCTCTGACTCTGTTCTACCACTGACATCCATATCTTTACTCCACGACACTGTCAGCACCACTGCTTTCTACAATGCCACTCTCGCATCAGCTATTGACTCAGTCGCCCCTCTTGTGCATGGCAGAGTGCGACAAGTCAATAGGCAACCCTGGCACAACACCCTCACTAAACCGCTTCGGCAAGCGTCCAGGGTTGCGGAACGGCGTTGGAAGAAAAAACAATCGCAAGATGACTTCACTGCATTCAAACAACAACACTCGCATTCAAATCAGCCCTCGCCTCTGTTAGGCAGGCCTACTTCACAACCCTCATATCTTCCTTATCCTACAACCTCAAACAGTTATTCAACACTTTTAACTCTCTCCTCCGCCCACCACTGTCCCCTCCGACCTCCGTCATCTCTGCTGAGGAGTTCGCCACACACTTCAAAAACAAGATTGACCAAACACGGCAAATCTTTACTATCCGACCACCACAACCCCTTTGTTTCCCAGACCATTGCCCTTCCCCCATAACCTCCCTTTTCAACATCATGGAAGGAGACCTCACTCGTCTCCTTTCCAAATCACATCTCACCACTTGTGCACTCGACCCCATCCCATCCCCCCCAACCTCACCCCCACACTCATCCCATCCCTAACCCATCTTTTCAACCTATCACTAACTTCTGGTACCTTCCACCCTGCCTTCAAACATGCCACAATCACTCCCATTCTCAAAAAGCCATCTCTCAACCCAACCGCCTTGTCCAGCTACCGCCCCATATCACTTCTCCCATTTGCCTCCAAACTCCTTGAGCAACACGTTCACGCTGAACTTTCCTCTCACTTCTCATCTATCTCTCTTCAATAACCAACAATCTGGTTTCCGCCACCACCATTCCACCAAAACTGCCCTTACAAAAATTACTAATGACTTTCTTACAGACAAAGCTAACAGACAATTCACTGTACTGTTTCTTCTTGACCTGTCCTCTGCCTTCGACACAGTTGACCACTGCCTCCTACTGCAGATCGTCTCTTCCTTTGGAGTCAAAGACCCTGCCCTATCCTGGATCTCCTCATACCTTTCCAACCGCACATTTAGCGTCTCCCACTCCCACACTACCTCCTCATCCCCCCACCTCTCTGTTGGAGTCCCTCAAGGTTCAGTCCTAGGACCCCTACTTTTCTCAATCTATACCCTTGGCCAGGGACAGCTCATAAAATCCCATGGCTTCCAGTCATGAAGAGCATGGTCAGTCATCCTTTTGATGAGGACACAGAAGTCTTGCCTGTTAGCAATCTGGCACGCATGGCTGAGTTTATGTTACGCTGCCTTTCCCCTGATCCTTGCTTTGTCCAAACTTTGGATGACAGTCCTTACTGGTTGGTGACACTTCTAAACCCACGCTACAAGGAGAACTTTCTGTCTCTTATTCCCTTGCAGGAGAGGCCTAATAAAATGGTGCAGTACGAGAAGGCTCTTGTTGCGGAATCATTTAAAAAATTCCCATCTGAAAACGCTGGCGGCAGAGGTCACAGTTCGTTTGACAACCAAGGAGTACAGGCGAGAGAGACACAAATTCAATCCAGCAGAGGCAGGGGAACACTGTCAAAGTTCTGGGACAGTTTTCTCAGACCCTCCCACCGCACAGGTCCTGAGGCACGGGGTACTCTCCCAAAGAGGGGAAAGTTTCGGAAGATGGTGAGGGAGTACCTTGCCGGCTGTGCCAACGTAGTCCTTGATTCCTCTGTGCCTTATAATTATTGAGTATCCAAGCTGGACTCGTGGCATGAACTGGCTCTATACACCTTGGAGGTCCTGGCCTGCCCTGCCGCTGTCAACTGAAAATGCTGACAGGCTGACTCATAAAAATTATCAAAGGCTGGTTTGGGCCAGACTTCTCAACATCACTGAATGATAGCAGCGTAACATAAACTCAAATACAGTGTCTTTTTTGGGGAGGTCTAACTGTATTCCCATGCACCTCTGTCTTCACACCCAGACATGGGTATACGCTTCCTGATTTTGTCTATTTGCTCTTGTCCTCCTCCTTCTCCTCATCCTTCACATCCTCCTCCATATCACTACCATATCACCGTATCTACGTCTCTTGCAAGGGGCATTGGAGTTCCTCCAAATTTTTGGCAGCCGTTGCATTCACTGCATAGGCAAAGAGTATGGGAGACCCACTTCCTAATAATGGGAACATTGTTTTCTGGAGGCCCTCCAACCTCTACATCTCTTGCAAGGGGCATTGGAGTGCCTCGTAATTTTTGGCAGCCTTTGCATTCACTGCATAGGCAAATAGTATTGGAGACCCACTCCTTTTTAATGGGAACATGTCATACTCATTACTGTAGCCCAGCTCCATGTGTCTTTAAATTGGTAATAGGGTTTTTTCTAAATTTTGGCAGCCGTTGGACTCACTGCATACCCTATAACTGGATAGGAGACCCTCTCCTTTCTAATGGGAACATGTCATTACTGTGGTCCAGCTCTATGTGTCTTTAAATTGTTAGTGGGGTTTTTCCCAAATTTTGGCGGCTGTTGGACTCACTGCATACCCTATAACTGTATAGCAGATCCTTAACCTTTCTAATGGGAACATGTCATTACTGTGGCCCAGCTCTATGTGTCTTTAAATTGTTAGTGGGGTTTTTCCCAAATTTTGGCAGCCCTTGCAGTCACAGCATGGGTATTACCACTATAGGAGACCCACTCCTTTATAATGGGAATATTTTTTTTTACTGAGACCCTCCTCTATGTCTCTTCAAAGAGGTATTGGGTTGCGTCCAAATTTTTGGCAGCCCTTGCAGTCACTGCATATGCAATAACAGTATAGGAGACCCACTCTTTAATAATGGGAACAACAAAGCATAGCCGACTGCTGGCCCTTTAAGAATAGTAAGGCAGTAAAAACAGTGTTTGTGACTTTCACAATCCCTCCTTCATAAATGAAACAGGATGTGTCTGATGATGTTTCACACACCACATGGCCAGATAAGGTTGTAAAATGTTAAAATGCCATTTCCCGGTGAATGCATTTGTCACGGTTGAAAGCAATGCAAAAATGCAAAAAAACGCATCAAAAACGCTATGTGTGAACATAGCCCAAGGTGTGAAGGAGCATTTTTGTTTTTGGTTATTTATTTTGCCTTATATACAAGTCATTACCCTGGAAAGAATGTTCCTTAACATATTTCCCAGGAAAATCCATTTTGGTTTAGTTTTTGTATGTTTTATTGTGAGTCTGTAAAAGTGGCGTAATACCTCTGACAACATTGTTGATATTATTGACCTGGGAGTCAGAAATGCTTCCAGGAGTCTTCCCCATGCTGTTCCCATGTCATTTTAGTACTGTTCCCATCGATTTGGGCAATTTTTAGGCCCTCTGCAGACCACCGGGGGGGGGGCCGCCGAAAGAATGCTGGAGTTTCCCATAGACTTACATTGGGCTCGTTACTTGGACCGAGCACCTGAGTATTCCAATTTGCTTGACTTGAGCAGCGAGCACCCGAGCATTTTAGTGCTCGCTCGTCACTAGTTTTCAGCTATACCATTTCTATTTCCATTCAACTTTTTGATCGTGTTTTATTCCACTCTTTGTTTGGTAGTAAGATGAAAAAGAATAGTTTTTTTTTTTACAGTGTTCACTGAAGGCGTTAAGTAGTGTGATCGTTTTATAGGCCATGGACGTGATGATAACAAATATGTGGACCTTTTTGGTTTATTTTAGTTTTTGTATGAATTTACCCATTTATTGATATAACATTATTTTCATTTTCTTTTCTGTTTATTTTTTGATTAGGTTTTTTTTATATTTTTTCACATTCTTTTTTTTACTTTTTCATTTAGTCCCTCTATGGGACTAGCTTTTATTAGTATAATCGCTGTTATAAAGCATTGCAATGAATTCTACCTGTCAGTGTTACAGTGATAGAAGCCTCTGAGACCATGCTCCTAGCTCGGTCTAAGCAGGCCACCGTCGCTGGGATACCTGGAGGCGCGGGTTGTCATGACAACAGGATCACTGACTAAGGGCGTAACCAGAAACGCGTCGAGATTGCGTCTCCGCTATCATGGACTTTTATATATTTTAATATTTTGCACCAATAAAGTGAGAATTATTTTTTATTGGAGACTTTTCCCACTTTCTCCTTATGTACACTGGCCGAGAGTCACGGCATTGTGGGTCTGAGCCCAGAAGATATGAGCAGCAGGATGGATTAAATGCATGGTGAGGCATATATTGTTTTTTTGTAAAGAATTGTCCAATCAGTCAGTAAGGATTTAGGGCCCTTTTACATGGCGATATTTTGCATCAGTATTTGTTAACAGACGCCAGGAGTGGATCCAAAACACAGAAGAGGTGAGAGTGGTTCAGATATTATTTTTCTCTGTGTTTGTTCCCCTCTGGTTTTTAGCTTACAAATACTAATGTAAATTACTGCCCAAAATACTCCCTGTGTGAATGAGGCGAGGAAGCTGCTTGTAATACTGTAATATAAGTCCTTATTCTGAGGATGAGCGCTCACTTGCAGGTGCTGTGCTGTAATGCTTATCTTCTCTGCTCCATCATACTCCCCAGAGCAGGGGCGACCCCTGGGGCAAAACTGCGGCCGGCAGATGTCAGACGTGTCACTCAGTGATATGTGATGGAGCCCGACTCCCAAACAAAATCAGACAGAAGCATACAAAATAAATACATGAAGCATTGCAATTAGGTGTCAAACGTTCTCAACTTTATTTAAATTTACATGACACTGAACCATCACCTATCAGGATAAAGAAGATTCTGTGTAGCCTCTGTTCCTATAGACCATCTTGCTTGCAGCCTTCTCCATTGAAGACTACGGAAATTACACGAATAGATGAGTAATCTGCTTATACTGCTGTAATACAATTCTTTTATCCAATGATGAGAGCATGCGTCCAGGAGTTGTGCTGTAATGTTTGTCTCCTCTTCACCATCATCATCAGAGCAGGGGCGACCCCTGGGGCAAAATGTGCTTACTGGGATCTGTGCAGCCGGCAGATGTCCAGCCGTATGTGATAGACCCCGTCCCCCAAACAAAATTAATCAGACAGAAGCACACAAAATAAATACACGAAGCATTGCAATTAGGTGTCAAATGATCAAAATTTTATTTAAATTTACATGACACCGAAAATAGCACAACCCCCGACTCACGAAGAGTCACCCTCCAGCACTCAGGAGAGGAAAACCCCCTGTGGAGGAAACCTCTATGGAACCATGGATGGAGGGCTGCCCTTCCATTGGGCTTAGAGAGTTTGTGCCAATATATAACAGATGTAACTGCAGAATTGTACAATTTGTACATTTTACCAGATTTACAAAGAATGACATAACAAATACAGACTATAAATGTGATAAAGCTGATGTGGGAGAGATCTGGCTGCAATATCTGTCACCACATTGATTGATGGAGCGAATTTGGTTGATCTGATTGGCCAGGTGGATGTATAATTTCTCCCTTACAGATCCAGGTCCGCCTCTCAAAAAATTGGACATTTGGTTACAGTTCGTTATGCCTAATCCCTAATAGGATAAATAATCCCTCCCAATTTATCACCCATTAAAGTCATAGATCAGTCCATGAACTCCCAAAGGAGAGCTGCTCTATATAGAGGGTAACAGAAGGGGATCCTGGTCTAGGGACCCCCCTTTGTTACCTTCCCATGCCCTAGGGGTGTCTAAAGCAGACAACCCCTTTCCCTGCTAGAACCTCCAAATTACACCAAGTTTGGCACATTACGTGGGTGGTCAAGCTCAAGGTCCTCAGGCGCATCAGTAATGGCGCTGATCGTGGCAGCGCGGAATTCTTTTATGGAATCTTCTTTATGACACTGGTTTATGACCTCATAACAGTTGTCATGGTGACTACAGGGTCTATTACTGATGCAGGGCACAAGTATTAACCCTTTCATCATTGGTAATTTGCTATTGTTATAGAGGCAGATAACTGCACTTGTTACCAAGCAGGGGCCTTATCATTATTGCTTCCCTTAGGCACCATAAGAAATACAGATTACAAATTAAACGTGCAAGTTTGTCATGAGTGTTTTGCACTTTCTAGATCCAGAGATTGGGTTTATTACTAGCACTTTACAAAGAAAAAAAAAAAAAGAGGAAATTACTTGTAAAATAATATTATTGGGAATTGCATTTCAAGCATTTTCCTAATGTGCATTCTACATAGTTACATAGGTTGAAAAAAGTAGGGGTGAACATTAACAGCTTGGGGCCCAAGTGCAAGAAATGTGTCCGAGCCCCCATCTTTTTATGGCGACAAAGCTACAGATATATATATATACACACACACAGTGGGGGAAATAAATGTTTGATCCCCTGCTGTTTTTCTAAGTTTGCCCACTGACAAAGACATGAACAGTCTATAATTTTAAGGGTAATTTTAACATTGAGAGATAGAATATCCCCCCCCCCCCCAAAAAAAAATAAAAAATCAAGAAAATCACATTGTATAAATTAGATAATTTTTTTTTGCATTTTGCAGTGAGAAATAAGTATTTCATCCCCTACAAACCATTATGAGTTCTGGCTGCTACAGACCAGTTAGACGCTCCTAATCAACTCATTACCTGCAGTAAAGACAGCTGTCTTACATAGTCACCTGTATAAAAGACTCTTGTCCACAGACTCCATTAATCAGTCAGACTCTAACCTCTACCACATGGGCAAGACCAAAGAGCTTTCTAAGGATGTCGGGGACAAGATCATAGACCTGCACAAAGCTGGAATGGGCTACAAAACCATAAGTAAGACTCTGGGTGAGAAGGAGACAACTGTTGGTGCAATTGTAAGAAAATGAAAGAAATACAAAATGACTGTCAATAGACATTGATCTGGGGCACCATGCAAAATCTCACCTCGTGGGGTATCCTTGATCATGAGGAAGGTGAGAGATCAGTCTAAAACTACACGGGGGGAACTTGCTAATGATCTCCAGGCAGCTGGGACCACAGTCACCAAGCAAACCATTGGTAACACATTACGCTTTAAAGGTTAAAAATCCTGCAGTGCCCTCAAGGTCCCCCTGCTCAAGAAGGCACATGTGCAGGCCCATCTGAAGTTTGGCAATGAATACCTGGATGATTCTGTGAGTTATTGGGAGAAGGTGCTGTGGTCAGATGAGACAAAAATTGAGCTCTTTAGCATTAACTCAATTGGCCGTGTTTGGAGGAAGAAGGAAGTACAACCCTAAGAACTTCATTCCAACCGTGAAGCATGGTGGGGGAAACATACCTTGGGGGTGCTTTTCTGCAAAGGGGACATGACGACTGCACCGTATTGAAGGGAAGATGGATGGCGTCATGTATCGCGAGATTTTGGCCAACAACCTCCTTCCCTCGGTAAAAGCATTGAAGATGGGTCGTGGCTAGGTCTTCCCAGCAAGGCAATGACCCAAAACATACAGCCAAGGCAACAAAGGAGTGGATCAAAAAGAACTACAGTAAGGTCATGGAGTGGCCTAGCCAGTCTCCAGACCTTAATCCCATAGAAAACTTATGGAGGGGGTTAAATCTCCGATTTGCCAAGCAACAGCCTCAAAATCTTAATGATTTAGAGATGATCTGCAAAGAGGAGTGGACCAAAATTCCTCCCGACATGTGCACAACCCTCATCATCAGCTACAAACAACGTCTGACTGCTGTGCTGCCAACATGTGTTTTACCACCAAGTATTAAGTGTTGTTTTCCAGAGGGATCAAATACTTATTTCTCACTGCAAAATGCAAAAAAATGTATCTAATTTATACAATGTGATTTTCTTGATTTTTTTTGGGATATTCTATCAATGTTAAAATTAACCTACCATTAAAATTATAGACTGTTCCTGTCTTTGTCAGTGGGCAAACTAAGAAAGACAGCAGGGGATCAAATAATTATTTCCCCCACTGTGTATATAATTATATATATATATACAGTATGTAGATTGTATGTATCTACCTCCTTCTAGGTTGTGCCTGGATATGTACACCCACTATATACTGTGTATGTCTGCACCACTTCAGTGCAGTAAGGCGACATTACTGACCACGGAGCAGCCGTGCTCTTTAGAGCTGATGTATTTTTATTTTTGTGAATTGTTTCAGCTGCCTGAAGACCATTGCTCGCCATCTACCATGGGCATGCTGCAGATCCTCGCTAAGTTGCCATCTTACTCCCTGGCATCAGGATGGTTAACAACAGTACAACCCATGTGCAGACAGATTTGTCTGACTCCTTACCGGACTCCAGCAACGCATCGGCTGTGATCCCAGCAGAGAGTACTGCGATTCAGGACTATCTCCCACCATGCCGGTCGTGGTCATAATTCACCGGTATCAGAGGAGGACAACTTTGGGACATTGTCCAAGACATACTCCTCAAGAACTGTGTTTAAGAAATCGTCTCCAGAGGTCCAGGACTTGAGATATGAAGAGGGTGAGGACATTACTGGGGGCACACAACCCACTCATAATAGGTACAGGGGAAGAAGAAACACTCCGTACTGGTACTTCCTCCAGTGTAAGGCCAAAATAAAGGAGGGCAAGGTAAGAATGTCTATATTGTTATTCTACTGGGGATCCGCAGGGGAGGGATCGTACATCACAATGCTAGTTTACAATGAGGCATACTGTAGCGCCGGCGTCCCTGCCCTCTGCTAGGCAGGGACGCTGTTCCCCTCACCTCTCTGCTCCGTGCCCGGCGTCCTCCTCCCGCTCTGCTGGCAGCGCGCGCTCCTTCCCGGCCACTGTGCTTAGGGCGCGCGCGCGCGCTCTCCCTCCCTCTTAAAGGGGCCGCGCGCGCCGTCCTAAGGAGTCCCCGGCCAATGGCCGGAGGACTTCACCATATATAAGGCACCTCCTCCAAAATGGAGGTGCCCGAGCAATGTTGTTGCACTGTTCACTACTCTGCTTCAGCCCTCAGGTCCCGTTGTCAGTTACCTGCCTGATTCCTGCCAGCCTGCTGACTTATTCCTGCCTGATTATCTGCTACCTGCCTGCTAGTCTGAGGTCCGACGGTCTGCCTTACTACTCCTGTCAGTCTGTCTAAGGACCAGCCTGCCCGCTCACCTGGGAGCGCACATCAGCCACCTGCCTGCTTGCCTGAGGTCCGACGGTCTGCCTTCCAACTCCTGTCAGTCTGTCTATGGACCAGCTTGCCCGCTCACCTGGGAGCGCACATCTGCTACCTGCCTGCTAGCCTACCTGGAGGCTCCGCCGTCACGTGCTGTGACCACCTGCCTGTCCAGTGACTCCTGCCCGCTCACCTGGGAGCGCTCATCTGCTACCTGTCTGCTAGCCTACCCGGAGGCTCTGCCGTCACGTGCTGTGACCACCCGCCTGTCCAGAGACTTCTGCCCGCTCACCTGGGAGCGCTCATCTGCCGCCTGTCTGTTGGTCTTCCCGGAGGCTCCGCCGTCACATGCTGTGACCACCCGTTCATCCAGAGACTCTCGCCTGCTCACCTGGGAGCTCACGTCTATCATCAGCCGCCACAGGTCGTACCAACCCTTTACCTAGAGACTGCCCCGGTCACTTGCCGTGACCATCTGCCCGTTCATTCAGAGACTGCCCCGGTCACTTGCCGTGACCACCAGCCCGTTCATCCAGAGACTGCCTCGGTCACTTGCCGTGACCTCCAGCCCGTTCACTCAGAGACTGTCCCGGTCACCTGCTGAGACTTCCTGCCCGTCTTCCCTGGTCGCCACCCGCTCCCTTACAAGGACCGCCCCCTTGTATAGTAGCTCAGAGGTTCCGCCTCCCAGACCCGTTACAGTTTGCTCGGGCCATGGAACCCGGTGGCACCCAAGCTCCCTCGCTCTCGGACCTGTGTCATGAACTGTCCCGTCAAAGGTCCCAACAGGAGTCCATCCTGGGTCACCTGCGGAATGTCAATACTCGCCTGGACACTCTGACTGCTCCACCAGCAACCTCCGCCTGTGCCATGTCTCGCAATCCGGCAGCTCCGCTGCCCACTAATACCATGGTATCTTACCCCGGACCCCGGCTTTCTGCACCTCCTCGCTTCGGAGGCGACTCCGCCCAGGCTCGGGGCTTCATAAATCAGTGCACCCTGCACTTTGAACTATTGTCTCACCAGTTTAACTCCGACCGGGCCAAAATTGCATTCATCATGTCCCATCTCACCGGGGAGGCCCTGGCCTGGCTAAATCCTCTATGGGAGAGAGGAGACCCCCTGGTGTCCAACTTGCCTGCTTTTCTCACGGCTTTCCGGAAAGTCTTCGACGAACCCGGACGGAGGACCTCATCCGCATCATCACTGCTACGCCTCCGTCAGGGAGGTCTCACCGTGGGCCAATATGCCATACGGTTCCGTACCCTTGCCTCGGAGCTGGCCTGGGATAACGACGCTCTGGTATCCGTCTTCTGGGAGGGTCTGTCCGGCCGTATTAAAGATGAACTTGCCGGTCGGGACATTCCTACCACTCTCGATGACCTAATAACTCTTGCCACCCGGATTGACCTACGGTTCCAGGAGCGTGCCAAAGAGGTCACCCGTGAGGAGGTTACCACGTCTAGCTCCTACTTTTCAGAAACCCGTCACTCCCTCCGTCTCTACCTAGGTACACTCTCCTGAGCCTATGCAGGTCGACCAGACCAAGATGCTCAAAACCCGTCAGGACTTACGCCGTGCCGAGGGGAGCTGCTTCTACTGTGGCAGTAAGGAGCACCGGATCCGTGCCTGCCCGGAGAGGTCGGGAAACGCCTGTGTCTAGGTTCGCTCAGAGAGGTCGACCTAGACAAGAATAAATCCTCTCCATCTCTGCTGTTGTCAGTCTCAATCGTCTGCGGGGAGAACCGTTATTTCGAACTAGCCCAACTTGACTCTGGAGCAGCCGGGAATCTTATTTCACAGTCCCTGGTAGAGAAATACCGCATCCCCACCAAACCTCTGGCTGTACCCTTGTCTGTTGCTGCCGTGGATGGGGGTCTCTTACCACGCCCCATCCAACTCATCACCGAATCCATTACTCTGCAGGTGGGAATGCTGCATTCTGAGAGTATCTCCTTTCATGTTCTGCCTGGACTCTCTCACGCCCTCTTGCTAGGCCTACCTTGGCTCCAGAGACATGCACCCGTGCTTGACTGGCAGACCGGAGAAGTCCTTCGCTGGGGACAGGACTGCCATAAGACCTGTCTGGTTCCCGTCCATCCCGTCCGTCCTTCTCCTACCCCAGCTAATCTACCTGGACTTCCGATTCCTTATTGGTCTTATGCTGATGTCTTTAATAAAAAGGAGGCAGAGACACTACCCCCTCATAGACCATACGACTGCCCTATCGACCTGTTACCTGGTACTACTCCTCCCCGTGGGCGTATTTATCCTTTATCCGCTGCTGAGACCCGGTCGATGTCCGAATATATTGAGGAGAATCTGGCCAGAGGATTCATCCGGAAATCTACCTCCCCGGCGGGAGCAGGCTTCTTTTTCGTCAAAAAGAAGGACGGCTCTCTCCGTCCCTGTATAGACTATAGAGGTCTTAACCAGATCACGGTGAAGAATAAGTACCCCCTTCCGCTCATTCCGGAGTTATTTGATCGTCTGAGGGGGGCTAGAATCTTCACCAAACTGGACCTCCGTGGGGCGTACAACCTGGTTCGTATCCGTCAGGGGGATGAATGGAAGACGGCATTCAACACCCGGGACGGCCACTATGAATATCTGGTAATGCCCTTTGGCCTCTGTAACGCTCCTGCCGTCTTTCAAGAGCTGGTCAATGACATCTTCCGGGACCTTCTCTACTCCTGCGTAGTGGTGTACCTGGACGACATCTTGGTCTTCTCTCCGGATCTCCAGACTCACCGGAGGGACGTTCGTCAGGTCCTGCTCAGGCTCAGGCAGAATCACCTCTTCGCTAAATACGAGAAGTGCCTCTTTGAGCAGACCTCGCTTCCATTTTTAGGCTACATTATTTCTCAGACCGGCCTACAAATGGATCCAGAGAAACTGTCTGCCATCGAGAAATGGCCTCGACCGGAGGGGTTGAAGGCCATTCAGCGATTCCTGGGCTTCGCCAACTACTACCGCCTCTTCATACCACACTTCTCTTCCCGGACTGCCCCAATTTCCGCGCTCACCCGTAAAGGTACTAATCCCAAAGAGTGGCCACCCGAAGCTGAGGAGGCCTTTCTTTCCCTAAAACAGGCCTTCTCTTCCGCCCCGGTGCTGCATCGCCCAGATGGCAACAAGCAGTTCTTCCTGGAAGTTGACGCCTCCTCCTCTGGAGCCGGAGCGGTACTTACTCAAAAATCATCTTCCGGGAGAATGGTAACTTGTGGCTTCTTCTCTAAACTCTTCTACTCCTCAGAGCGCAATTATTCCATAGGAGACCGAGAGTTATTGGCCATCAAACTGGCATTGGAGGAGTGGCGTTACCTGCTCGAGGGGGCTCTTCACCCGGTAATAATTTACACCGACCACAAGAACTTGGCTTACCTCCAGCATGCCCAGAGACTTAACCCGCGCCAAGCCCGGTGGTCCTTGTTTTTTGCTCGCTTTGATTTTGTTCTTCATTTTCGCCCGGCTGACAAAAACGTCAAAGCAGACGCCTTGTCCCGATCCTTTCTGGTGTCCGATCTCGAGGAAGAACCTAAACATATCATCGATCCCGCCAGAGTAATGCAGGTGGCTCCCGTGAGTCTAAATCGTCTCCCTCCCGGTAAGACGTTTGTTTCAGTACCTGATCGGGAGAAGATCCTACACTGGGGCCATTCGTCTAAACTAGCTGGCCACGCCGGTCAGAAAAAGACCCTCCAGCTTATTGCCCGGCACTACTGGTGGCCTACCCTGCACAAGGACGTAATAGACTTTGTTTCTACCTGTGTGTCCTGCGCCCGCAACAAAGTCCCGAGACACCTGCCAGCCGGTCGCCTCCTTCCGCTTCCTGTGCCTGCTGCCCCCTGGCAGCATATTGCTATGGACTTCATAACTGATCTCCCCGTCTCTGCCGGTTGTACGGTCATTTGGGTGGTCGCTGACCGCTTTTCCAAGATGGCTCACTTTATTCCCCTGCCAGGCCTCCCGTCTGCACCCGAGCTGGCTAAAGACTTTATCCGCCACATCTTCCGTCTTCATGGCCTGCCCCTCCACATCGTGTCGGATCGTGGGGTACAGTTCACCTCACGTTTCTGGAGAGCCACTTGTAAACTGCTAGACGTCACCCTGGACTTCTCTTCCGCTTACCACCCACAGTCCAATGGTCAAGTGGAGCGGATCAATCAGAACCTGACCAGTTACCTCCGGCACTTCGTTAATGCCCATCATTCAGACTGGGTGGATCTCCTACCATGGGCCGAGTTCTCTTATAATAATCACCAGAGCGAATCCTCCTCCAAATCCCCGTTTTTTGTAGTCTTCGGTCAGCATCCTCGGATTCCTTTTCCTGTCTCCACCTCTGTGGACAACCCGGCTGCGGAATCTCTCGTTAGCAAATTTTCCTCCATTTGGGAGAGTACCCGATCCGCACTCCTTCAGTCGTCCGAACGGATGAAAAGACACGCTGACCAAAAACGCCTGGATCCTCCACAATTTCGTCCTGGAGATAAAGTCTGGCTCTCATCTAAATATGTCCGACTCAAGATACCTTCTTACAAGTTAGGGCCTCGGTTCATCGGCCCTCTGGAGGTCATCAGTCAGATCAACCCGGTGGCCTATAAATTGAAACTCCCGGCCAACTTACGGATCCCTAACTCCTTCCATGTATCTCTCCTCAAACCTGTGGTTCTTAACTCTTTTTCCAAGTCTACAGGTACGCCTCCTGCTCCGGTTTCTGCTGAGGACGAGTTTGAGGTAGAGAACATTCTTGCCACCAAAAGGGTAAGAGGAAAGACCTTTTTTCTAGTAGATTGGAAGGGGTTTGGTCCTGAGGAGAGAACGTGGGAGCCCCGGGAGAACATCCATGCCCCTCTTATCCTTGCTAAATTTCTGTCTGGCCTAAAGAAGGGGGGGCCTAAAGGGGGGGGTACTGTAGCGCCGGCGTCCCTGCCCTCTGCTAGGCAGGGACGCTGTTCCCCTCACCTCTCTGCTCCGTGCCCGGCGTCCTCCTCCCGCTCTGCTGGCAGCGCGCGCTCCTTCCCGGCCACTGTGCTTAGGGCGCGCGCGCTCTCCCTCCCTCTTAAAGGGGCCGCGCGCACCGTCCTAAGGAGTCCCCGGCCAATGGCCGGAGGACTTTACCATATATAAGGCACCTCCTCCAAAATGGAGGTGCCCGAGCAATGTTGTTGCACTGTTCACTACTCTGCTTCAGCCCTCAGGTCCCGTTGTCAGTTACCTGCCAGATACCTGCCTGATTCCTGCCAGCCTGCTGACTTATTCCTGCCTGATTATCTGCTACCTGCCTGCTAGTCTGAGGTCCGACGGTCTGCCTTACTACTCCTGTCAGTCTGTCTAAGGACCAGCCTGCCCGCTCACCTGGGAGCGCACATCAGCCACCTGCCTGCTTGCCTGAGGTCCGACGGTCTGCCTTCCAACTCCTGTCAGTCTGTCTATGGACCAGCTTGCCCGCTCACCTGGGAGCGCACATCTGCTACCTGCCTGCTAGCCTACCTGGAGGCTCCGCCGTCACGTGCTGTGACCACCTGCCTGTCCAGTGACTCCTGCCCGCTCACCTGGGAGCGCTCATCTGCTACCTGTCTGCTAGCCTACCCGGAGGCTCTGCCGTCTTGTGCTGTGACCACCCGCCTGTCCAGAGACTTCTGCCCGCTCACCTGGGAGCGCTCATCTGCCGCCTGTCTTTTGGTCTTCCCGGAGGCTCCGCCGTCACATGCTGTGACCACCCGTTCATCCAGAGACTCTTGCCTGCTCACCTGGGAGCTCACGTCTATCATCAGCCGCCACAGGTCGTACCAACCCTTTACCTAGAGACTGCCCCGGTCACTTGCCGTGACCATCTGCCCGTTCATTCAGAGACTGCCCCGGTCACTTGCCGTGACCACCAGCCCGTTCATCCAGAGACTGCCTCGGTCACTTGCCGTGACCTCCAGCCCGTTCACTCAGAGACTGTCCCGGTCACCTGCTGAGACTTCCTGCCCGTCTTCCCTGGTCGCCACCCGCTCCCTTACAAGGACCGCCCCCTTGTATAGTAGCTCAGAGGTTCCGCCTCCCAGACCCGTTACACATACCAGACAATATATGTCCTTCTATAATATATCCTCATATAATTTCCTATTGTGTCAAATATTATGCAATTACATTGTCCTAAATGATTGTATTTGCTGATCGTAACCTTAACGGTACGATGGTAGAGTCACCACTAGCACCTAAGAAACACAGTGAAGCCTGGTAAGTGTCCGGACGGAGGAGATAGCCATTGATGAGAAGCATTATTTTTTAGGATCATAGCCATGACTGTTATAGCATTTGCATAAGTCGCCCTTGTGCCATGTTGTTCTCCTTTTTTCAAGCAATGTCTGTAATCACAGTAAAACTATTGCAGTCTTCACAACACAGCCCGGCTCTGCTACGATTATGGAAGTCATGTCCAAGAGCAATAAAGAAAAATATTCACATGTGTTTTTAAGAAATTGCTACTGTTTTTTTTTGTTTGGATTATTTATTTCTTTTTTTATGTTTGCATTATTTTGCATTATTTTGTCTTTTTGCTACTTTTGTTGCATCTGTGCATTTTTACGTTTTTTCTTTTGTTGCTAATCACAGCATGTTCTAAGTTTCGTGATTTACTTATTTTTTTTCTTTCTTTGCTTTTTCTATAAATTTTACCATTAGAAAATGCACCTAAAAAATCATACACCTGTCTGTATGTGTCAGAGTTGTCTTGGGGTCTCATCTGTTTATTTAGTAGAGTAAAGAGGGAGGAGGTGAGTAAGGACATAAGTGTGAAGTGCTGGGTCCTGATTGCTTGTACAGTTAGGTCCATATATATTTGGAGAGAGACAACATTTTTCTAATTTTGGTTCTAGACATTACCACAATGAATTTTAAACAAAACAATTCAGATGCAGTTGAAGTTCAGACTTTCAGCTTTCATTTGAGGGTATCCACATTAAAATTGGATGAAGGGTTTAGGAGTTTCAGCTCCTTAACATGTGACACCCTGTTTTTAAAGGGACCAAAAGTAATTGGACAGATTAAATAATTGAAAATAAAATGTTCATTTCTAGTACTTGGTTGAAAACCCTTTGTTGGCAATGACTGCCTGAAGTCTTGAACTCATGGACATCACCAGACTCTGAGTTTCCTCCTTTTTGATGCTCTGCCAGGCCTTCACTGCGGGGGTTTTCAGTTGCTGTTTGTTTGTGGGCCTTTCTGTCTGAAGTTTAGTCTTTAACAAGTGAAATGCATGCTCAATTGGGTTGAGATCAGGTGACTGACTTGGCCATTCAAGAATATTCCACTTCTTTGCTTTAATAAACTCCTGGGTTGCTTTGGCTTTATGTTTTGGGTCATTGTCCATCTGTAGTATGAAATGACGACCAATCAGTTTGGCTGGATCTGAGCACACAGTATGGCTCTGAATACATCAGAATTCATTCGGCTGCTTCTGTCCTGTGTCACATCATCAATAAACACTAGTGAGCCAGTGCCACTGGCAGCCATGCATGCCCAAGCCATCACACTGCCTCCGCCGTGTTTTACAGATGATGTGGTATGCTTTGGATCATGAGCTGTACCACGCCTTCGCCATACTTTTCTCTTTCCATCATTCTGGTAGAGGTTGATCTTGGTTTCATCTGTCCAAAGAATGTTCTTCCAGAACTGTGCTGGCTTTTTTAGATGTTTTTTAGCAAAGTCCAGTCTAGCCTTTTTATTCCTGATGCTTATGAGTGGCTTGCACTGTGCAGTGAACCCACTGTATTTACTTTCATGCAGTCTTCTCTTTATGGTAGATTTGGATATTGATACACCTACCTCCTGGAGAGTGGTGTTCACTTGGTTGGCTGTTGTGAAGGGGTTTCTCTTCACCATGGAGATTATTCTGCGATCATCCACCACTGTTGTCTTCCGTGGGCGCCCAGGTCTTTTTGCATTGATGAGTTCACCAGTGCTTTCTTTCTTTCTCAGGATGTACCAAACTCAAGATTTTGCCACTCATAATATTGTAGCAATTTCTCGGATGGGTTTTTTCTGTTTTTGCAGGTTAAGGATGGCTTGTTTCACCTGCATGGAGAGCTCCTTTGACCGCATGTTTACTTCACAGCAAAACCTTCCAAATGCAAGCACCACACCTCAAATCTACTCCAGGCCTTTTATCTGCTTAATTGAGAATGACATAACTAAGGGATTGTCCACACCTGTCCATGAAATAGCCTTGGAGTCAATTGTCCAATAACTTTTGGTCCCTTTAAAAGCAGGGTGTCACATGTTAAGGAGCTGAAACTCCTAAACCCTTCATCCAATTTTAAGGTGGATACCCTCAAATGAAAGCTGAAAGTCTGAACTTCAACTGCATCTGAATTGTTTTGTTTAAAATTCATTGTGGTAATGTCTAGAACCAAAATTAGAAAAATGTTGTCTCTGTCCAAATATATATGGACCTAACTGTATATCCTGCTCTGCTTCTAGCACTTCTATTGCTCTCCTCTGAAGACATGTCCCTCTTGTGTGCAGCTGGCCGAAGCCCTGGACCTCTTCCAGGAACAGATGCTGAAAGAGGAGCGGCTGCAGCCGGAGGAAAGTAACTACACTGTTCTCATCGGAGGCTGCGGAAGAGTTGGATATATCCTATATATAACGTATTGACAGCTCTGTCTGACAGTCTAATATGTATGGGGTCCCGGACAATTTTTTGGGGGAGTTAATGATCCAGCATAACTGATCATTTAATTTGGCTGATCATTATGTTCTGGAGATAAGGTGCCAGTAGACATGTCTGGTGGTGACTCTCATAGAGAACACAGGAGTGTATGGGAGAGATGGCTGCCAGACAACTGTTAAGCGCAGGCCGTCTTTCATCCAAGAGCCATCTAATGTGTGTGGCGGGCTTTATAAGGTTGATCTGTGACCCCTTGATAATGAGCCATGATAAAGCAGCATTGGGTAAGCTCCAAGGAGTGGCCAGTAAAGTCCTTCTGCCTGTGTTCACATGGATGAGATTAGCCGGGGTCCATGCCGTGGTGGCTGTGCTCATCAGGCCCTGGACACATTAGTCAGATCTGTACAGCATGTTGCAGCTTATTCTGAAATATTTATAACAAAGCCCAGATAATGGTCACATTAACTGTGGCATGTTTGTAGCTTTTTAATGATTTAATACCAAAATGATCTTATTTACTCTGTGAAACAACCTTTAAAGGGACTTTCTTGTTTCACAAAACCGCTGTTCCTGGCTGCAGTTTGTTTAAAGAAATTACAAAAACCGTCTGTTCTCTATTCATCCTCCCCAGGTCCAGCGCAAAGTTTCTCCTGCTGCTCCCGCTGTCTGTTATTGTCTGCAGCGCTGACAACACATCTACAGCTCTGCAGCCTGTAGCTACGCTCAGCGGCTCGTGCCGTTAACTCGGGCCGACCTTCAGAGCTCACTGACTGACTGCAGTGCTTTCACCGTCACGTCAGCGCTGCAGACAATGACTTACACCAAAGCATTATTATTATTACTATTTATTATTATAGCGCCATTTATTCCATGGAGCTTAACATGTGAAAAAGGGGATATACATAACAAACAACAAGTACAATAATCTTGAACAAAAATGCAACGGCAAACTGTTACAGAGGGAGAGAGGGTCTCCCCGCGAGGGCTCACAGTCTACCAGGGATAGGTGAGGGTACAGCAGGTGAGGGTAGAGCTAGTCATGCAGCGGTGTGGTGGAGCGGTGGTTACTGCAGGTTGTAGGCTTGTCGGAAGATGTGGGTCTTCAGGTTCCTTTTGATGGTTTCCACGGTAGGCGAGAGTCTGACATGTTGGGGTAGAGAGTTCCAGAGTAGGGGGGAAGCACAGGAGAAATCTTGTATGCAATTGTGGGCAGAGGAGATAAGAGGGGAGTAGAGAAGGAGATCTTGTGAGGATCGGAGGCTGCGTGCAGGTAAGTACTGGGAGACTAGGTCAGAGATGTATGAAGGTTTATAAAAAATTTCAATAAAAAACATTGAAACACAGATATATGGGGGAGACAGGTTGTGAATGGCTTTGTATGCCATGGTTAGGGTTTTGAACTGGAGTCTCTGGGTACATGGGAGCCAGTGCAGGGATTGACAGAGAGGAGAGGCCGGGGAACAGCGGGGGGGCAGGTGGATTAGTCAGGTAGCCGAGTTTAGGATAGATTGGAGGGGTGCAAGAGTGTTGGAAGGGAGGCCACAGAGCAGGAGATTGCAGTAGTCGAGGCGGGAGATGATGAGGGCGTGCACTAGTGTTTTTGCAGATTCGTGGTTGAGGAATGTGCGGATCCGGGAGATGTTTTTGAGTTGACGTTGGCAGGAAGTGGAAAGGGCTTGGATATGTGGCTTGAAGCACGGTTTGTTTCTTAAAAAAAAGAAATGCTGTGTTGGAATAGGGGTTGTCTGAAATAGGATAACCCCCTTAAAGTGAATCTGTCACCAGGTTTTTGCTATCTAATCTGACAGTAGCATAATGTATGGGCAGAGACCCTGATTCCAGCGATGTGTCATTTACTGGGCTGCTTGCTGTAGTTTTTATAAAATCACAGTTTTATCAGCAGGAGATTATCACTAGAGGACTAGTAAGCCTTCTGCTAGGTAGTCCGGGGCATTCATGTGCTCTGTATAACCCCATCCCCACCACTGACTGGAGGAAAGCTGCCGATCAGTGGTGTGGGTGGGGTTATACAAAGCTCAGCATTCAGAGAACTACTAGAGCTGCAGCAGATAAAACACTGATTTTATCAAAATAGCAGTAAGCAACAAAAAGCGTGAGATATCACTGTAATCATGCTGCTCTCAGATGGGGCATCTAAAACCGGGTGGCAGATTCCCTTATGATTTAACAGCACTTTCAGATGACTTTTTAGAATAAGGAGAACTATCTAAGGAATAATTGCCACTCATTATACACTCCTGAGTGTACATGAATGTATGGGGAGTGTACATTATATGATGGGTATCCTGCATTTTTTCTCTACATTATAAGCCTCAGCATTTACCTTTTCTGTGCTTTGCTTTTTATCCCTCCGGCTCCTCCTTCCATAGGTTTATAGGGGCATCGCAGACATTTTTGTTGAAATGAACCTGTCGCGTTCCTCCCGGTAGCGTTCGACTTCCAGTCACCGGGGTGGCACTGCTCTGTGTATAGAAAGTGGCGCCTGTAACTGCGACCCCTGTAGTGACTGATGGCAGCTCAGCATTAGGGCCGGCTGTCAATCAGGGCTGGGGGCACGGTTACAGCCGTCACTCTCTATACACAGAGCGGTGACTGAACCAGTGCCGCCCCCATGACTGATACCCAAACACTACTGCGGCACCCTGCTACCCACAGGTACCACAGGACCCAAAAGGGTGCATGGACGGACTTCTCCACAAGAGGCCCTTACTACACACAGACACCTCCACCCTTCCACCTCATACCACCAGAAGGAGCCCTGTTAGGGATATATATATACTGGAGGGTGGAGTTAGGTAGGGAGAGTGTGCTCGCACTTGAGATCAGTGAAGAGGCAGCACCTGTTGAGCTGCTGTGCTGAGGGTAAGCTAAGGCCTAAGCACGTGCTGAAGCCTGAGGGCCTAGAGCGTGGCCGGAGGCAAGGAGAGAAGAGAGGAGTTAAGGGGGCAGAGGAGCATCATAAGCTCACCCCAGAACACAAGCCGGACGCCGGGTCCGTGCCTATAGGGTCCTCTATGCCCAGTAGGAATAACTTGTATATCAGGAGGATTCCAGACCCCTCTTCAACCTGAAACTACAATCATCTACAGAAATAGGAACCACGAAGGCCCCAGCGTCCAGGGATAGTGGTAGCCAGAGAAAAGTTCTTACTACCAAGCAGACAGGTGAGAGAGTGAAACAGTACAGATGCTAGGTCTAGTTCCAGGCTGGTCAGGAGCTTCAGAGAGAGAGAGAGGAAGAAACCGATCAGGAGTCCTACTACCTGCTCACTGGGGAGATTTCAGAAGTGCACCCTTCCTATCAAGTACCCTGGACCATACCTGCCGTTTACAGCAGTAAAGGTACTGAAGCGAATCCCCTGTGTGCGTGCCTGTTATTCTCCCCTGACCCAGCTGGGCCACCTCTCACCTGCGTCCCTTCCATCAAGCCTGCCCTGGGGCCCACTCCGCCTGCGGGGAGCAGAAACATCTCAGCTGCCATCCCATCACCCCTGGAGGTCTGCAGCGCGCTGGTACCCATTACGAGGAACCACAGGTGGCGTCACGAGACAAAACTGTTATTCATCCCTTCATGTAACAAACCCCTTTTAAAGAGTGACCTCAGGGTATGGGCCCCGGAGCCGACTGCCGTGACAGCCCACAGAAGGTCAAGGCCTGGGTACCGAGTTTCCCCCATATCCCCCTGGGCGAGTCACTACCAGGTACAATAAAGTTCATTTCCTCCTGGCAGAGGGAGTCTAAATGCCGGCACCGGGCAGTTTCAGAATGCTATTAACCTGCAGAGTAACCCCATATCTACAGGTTGATAGCGTTTGTTCACGTGACAGGTTCCCTTCCCTTCTCCCACAGATTTAGCAGATATTGAGAGTGAATGATTAGTGCAGGAGACCAAAAAATGTCTTTTAAGTGACAAAAGAAGAAGGTTTATCTGATAATGTATATTACAAAGTGTCTTATCTTTACTTGCACTATTGATTAATGAAATCAGGTTAGGCTGGAGCAGGAGCACAGTGATAGGACAATCAGAGGGAGACACGGGCAGATCGTGCTGCAGCTTATTCTAGTAAGGAGTTTATCTCACTTCAGTGCTGAGCACTTCTACACAACCATATCACTGCCACTGCTTCTGAACATGTGCTGAATGGAAAGCGGGAATCCCTCCCGCCTGTGTGCGATGTGTACGTGAGCAGACAGTGCAGCATTCTCTACCCACTAGCTGAGAGATAACTGAAGCTTAGCGCTAGAGCCTGCAGAGGGGAGAACTGGTGACAATTGCAGGACACACAGGGGCCAGAATAGAATATACACATAGCAGTAGCCACCTGACATGACTGTTATGCCCTCAATATAACATTCATTGTGTACGCTGTCCATCAGTGTACAAGCTGTGGGGATCTGGCCGAGGCCGGCAGTGCCAGGCACTCACACTTATATGGATCTTGCTGTGAAGGGGCGTCAGCGCCCCAGTGAGCACCATGGACCATTTGTTCTGTTAATTGGGAGGACCAATAACGTAATGCAGTAAAGTACCTGTACATTATCTGATAATGCCCTGTATATTATGTACTTACATTATTATTGCTATTATTACATACAGTTTTTACAGTACAGACTCATTTCTTGTTACATCATTTAGATGATAAAGCGAGGTCTGGTTCCCACAGATGCCACATATACTGCCCTGTTCAACGCCTGCGCGGAGTCACCATGGAAAGACTCGGGTCTGCAGCACGCACTGAAGCTGCGGAAAGAATTGATGGACAAGAACATTGAGCTTAATCCCATCACTTACCGGAGCTCGCTGAAGGTCTGCACGCTGAGCTCAGGACTGCAGGGGAGCTGTGAGCTATTTAAGGTAAGTCAAGGTCACAGTCCTGGTCACCCACAATGGAGTCCTTATAAGATGCCCGTATCGTAGATTAACCGGGAGGGAACAGCATCATTGTAATCATTCCACGGGGAATCACCAGTGCACCATGTCTGGCCGGGGACTTAGCAGCCATCAGAAGGCACCACCAGAGTTCAGTTCTTCTGTGGGGACCAGGGGGTCACTTACTAAATCTGAGAAAGGTGGACAGCTTTGTACTATCTGCTACCAACACATCCACTGTCAGCTTAAGAGATAGGAAGATGGTGCTGGGGTGTAAATTTTCAGCTAGTTAGTATGTGACCTGTTAGGGGGGCACAGTGACCCCACTGATCCTGGGCACTGGTGCAGCACTGCGCCCCCTTCACTGTGTTTTTCACTGGCCACCCGGCTGTTCTGAGAACGGCAAAGTGACGCTTTCCCTGAGATTTTGATTTTGGTTAGATTTCTCTTGCAATACTCAAGCAGTGATGTCGCGAGCTGGATAATAACAAGCTAATATGGTCTTCTTGGGTTTATAGGAAATTGCACAAAAATTCCGTGTCGTTGGCCCTGAAACATTCACCGTCCTGTTTATGGGATGCATAAAGGATGAAGAGCTGGGCTTCCTACAAGCTCTGCAGGTATGGCTTGCTGCACACATCCTACATCCTATATCCGTACAGTGCACACTTACCTGGGAATTATGTCTCACACTTCCGACATGATGAGAGACGCAAAAACATTGAGGAATCATGGAGCAACTGTTCATTTTACTAATACAGATATTTCTTGCTGCAGTATTTCTGCTGAAGTGACGATGGGGCATGCCGGCTGAGGGTGGGACTCTTGGAGTCTCTGATGACTCTGTTGGGCTCGGTGCACATTACGTTTGTGGCCATTGTTGGGCGCATACACATAGAAGGTGTGTGGCCCCTAGTGGCCACTGTCAGGATGGATGATGAGGCATCCGTCCACTATTGGGACCCATTGTAAAGAAAAGTATACCGCATTGCAGAGGTCGCTCTACATTTTTTTACAGAAGAGTAAAAATCCTCCTCATAGTATTTTTCAGGAGTATTTTTAGCCAGTCTTTGAATATTAGAGAAGAGGCTGCAACCTGTGCTTTGCTCTACCGCTTCACCATCTTTGACGTATATTTACGTCAAAGGTCGTATCCCTGCCTTTGATGTGATCTCGCACACCGAGCCCACATATTTCCCTGCACATGATGACTGATTTAATCAACCATCATCTGCCTTTAATAGCTGCTGATGTACTGTTGCTCCGCCTGCTGCTATTAACCCGTTAAATCCAGCTGTCAATCACTGACAGCGGGATATAGCGCACGTCGGCTGGAAGCGCGTCATACATCCTGCCACGTGATTGTGGGGCACCGATGGGTTGTCATGACAGCTGGGGGTCTGCTGATGACCTCCCATACATGTCATTATGACCCTCCTATGGGCCGGCGTTCATAGAAGATGGTGATTTCTGCTATAGATTGCAGTGTATGTACAGCACAAGCGATCAGACGATCGCCGCTCCAAGTCTCCTAATTAATCTGATCAGTAAACATTGTAATGGGGGAAAAAATCAAAATGCCAGAATGACGTTTTTTTGGCTGCCACAGCATTGCAGTAAAGTGCAACATCAAAGTGGTTGCAGGGAGTATATAAGGATATGTAGCTCACAAACTCCTAAATATATGATGTTTTCATTTACAATGTATCTAATTTATACATGTATATAGAGAGTACTGAGCATGGATTTGTAAGGTTTCATAACTTCCATGCTAGACAAAATTCTATAAAATAAATAATGTGACAATTCTTTCATGGCCGGAGGTGATAATAAACTGATATAACCGTGTACACTAGTAATTAGAATTCCCTGGGCTCGGGTGTAAGAGGCAATATTCCTGATGATCAGGGTCCCGTGTAGGGACGGTCACTGCTGTATACCATCTAGTACAGAGGTACAGAAGCTGGCGGCGCTCCCATAACCTCCGGGCTGCTGTATTCTATCAAACATCTCCATGTTATTCTGTATACAGTTATATTCTTCTTTCCATCACAATGCGGTGGGATATCACTACAATATGCCAACATGGTGTGATTAGTGGAGGGCGGCTGTCAGTATCCCCCGACTTTAGAATTAGATTGAATAATCCTTCAAAGGGGGTGTACAAAGTTTAAAAGATATCTCCTATCCATAGGATAACTTCCCGATGGATGGGGTCTGACTGCTGGGAGCCTCACCAATCCTGAAAACTGGGGATTTGAAGAGTCCTTAGTGACTGATGTGATGGTCGATCATTGCTGCACCATACATTCTCTATGGGACGACTGAAGCTCTGTGCTCGGCTGGTCTTCAGCACTCCCATTAAGAATGAACGGAGCTGCAGTGCGTATACTCAACCACCACTCCATTCATCGTCTGTGGGACTGGCAGAACTAGTGGAGCGCTGCTCTTGGCTATTTTGGGCAGTCCTATAGACAGTGAATGGGGGGGAGGCTGGGCATGCTGCCTGTTCTTGGGTTTGCTAGGGGTTCCAGCAGTCAGACCCTCAGTGAGCAGTAAGTTATCCCCTAACCTTTGGATAAGAGATGATTTTCTATTTTGGCAATAACCCTTTAATTGCATCCATGTGGTTATTTTCCCCCTATCCTGTCCACCTTTATTATGTCCGTTATTCCCTCTGGTGGTCAGTGCAGCCATGTAGTGTATGTCTGTACTACTCAGGCTCTGGGGGCCGGAGCGTGCAGCTACAGAGCAACCTGCTCCACATCACTGCCAGGAGGGGAGATTTATTGCTGTGTAGTTAGTCCAGGTGGTGCCGACAAGTAGAGGGAACAAGTTCTGGCAATCCTGCCAAAGGAGCACAGTTATTCCTGCACCGGACCTGCATTTCCGGTGTGCGGCAGCCGGGAAGGTGCCCGCTCTCCTCAGGGAAGATGCTGACGGCCCGCAGGCACATACCCGTCCTTGTGCCAATGCCCAGGAGATAAAGCAGGACATTTATCTAAGTAGAGATGTGGCGTCTCCCACCCGCCTGTCATATTTGTAGATGACGCGTGGCGGAGGGCAGAAGCCGGGGCAGGACTCCTGTCCGGCTGCAGAAGTCTCATGTGTAGTGATACTCATGTGACTTTTCTAAAAGCATAAATCGGCCCGCAGAGGTGTCAGCGACGCTGGCTCAGACGTTACTGTGAGCGGAATAACAAGGCTTTGGTAACAGTTTCACCTCTTTATATTGTATTAGCTCCTTTACTTAGTCCTAGTTCAGACTGGTCTAAGAGATCGCCTGCTGATTCCTTTCTTGCGATTCTGATAGGAGATTTCTGTTAGAAGTTTGGCGCAAGGCTAGTGATTAGACTGGCTAGTGATTAGTCTGGCTAGTGATTAGTCTGGCTTGTGATTAGACTGGCTAGTGATTAGACTGGCTAGTGATTAGACTGGCCAGTGATTAGACTGGCCAGTTATTAGACTGGCTAGTGATTAGACTGGCTAGTGATTAGACTGGCCAGTGATTAGACTGGCTAGTGATTAGACTGGCTAGTGATTAGACTGGCTAGTGATTAGACTGGCCAGTGATTAGACTGGCTAGTGATTAGTCTGGCTAGTGATTAGACTGGCTAGTGATTAGACTGGCCAGTGATTAGACTGGCCAGTGTTTAGACTGGCTAGTGATTAGACTGGCTAGTGATTAGACTGGCTAGTGATTAGTCTGGCTAGTGATTAGACTGGCTAGTGATTAGACTGGCTAGTGATTAGACTGGCTAGTGATTAGACTGGCCAGTGATTAGACTGGCCAGTGATTAGACTGGCTAGTGATTAGACTGGCTAGTGATTAGACTGGCTAGTAGATAAGGATTTTGTGCCACATTTTTAGTAACAAAGGGAATACAGCGGTCGGCCACTTTAGGTGGACTGTTGCAGTAGGCAGCATGCTGATAAGTTATTTTTTGACGTTTTGCATGATTTTCGCTGTATTTGGTTGGCATATCCCCCCCCCAACGGCACTTCCATCTGCAACCTGTAATGGCCAGTCGGGATACCCGCGCTGGCATCGAGGTCTTATTGCATGGGTAGGCGCTCTGGCATCGGGGTCTTATTACACGGGTAGGCGCGCTGGCAGCGGGGTCTTATTGCACAGGTAGACGCTCTGGCATCGGGGTCTTATTACACGGGTAGGCGCGCTGGCAGCGGGGTCTTATTACACGGGTAGGCACGCTGGCATCGGGGCCTTATTACACGGGTAGGTGCGCTGGCATCGGGGTCTTATTACACGGGTAGGCGCTCTGGCATCGGGGTCTTATTACACGGGTAGGCGTGCTGGCATCGGTGTCTTATTACACGGGTAGGCGCGCTGGCAGCGGGGTCTTATTACACGGGTAGGCACGCTGGCATCGGGGTCTTATTACACTGGTAGGCGCACTGGCATCGGGGTCTTATTACACGGGTAGGCGCTCTGGCATCGGGGTCTTATTACACGGGTAGGCGTGCTGGCATCGGTGTCTTATTACACGGGTAGGCGCCCTGCCATCGGGGTCTTATTACACGGGTAGGCGCGCTGGCATCGGGTTCTTATTACACAAGTAGGCGCGCTGGCATCGGGGTCTTATTACACGGGTAGGCGCGCTGGCATCCAGTCTTATTACACAGGTAGGCGCGCTGGCATCGGAGTCTTATTACACGTGTAGGCGCGCTTGCATCGGGGTCTTATTACACGGGTAGGCGCGCTGGCATCCAGTCTTATTACACGGGTAGGCGCGCTTGCATCGTGGTCTTATTACACAGGTAGGCGCGCTGCATCGGGGTCTTATTACACTGGTAGGCTCGCTTGCATCGGGGTCTTATTACACAGGTAGGCGTGCTGGCATCGGGGTCTTATTACACGGGTAGGCACGCTGGCATCGGGGTCTTATTACTCGGGTAGGCGCGCTGGCATCCAGTCTTATTACACGGGTAGGCGCGCTGGCATCGGAGTCTTATTACACGTGTAGGCGCGCTTGCATCGGGGTCTTATTACACGGGTAGGCGCGCTGGCATCGGGGTCTTAATACACGGGTAGGCGCTCTGGCATCGGGGTCTTATTGCACAGGTAGGTGCTCTGGCACCGGGGTCTTATTAGACAGGTAGGCGCCCTAGCATCGGGGTCTTATTACACGGGTAGGCGCGCTGGCATCGGCGTCTTATTACACGGGTAGGCGCGCTGGCCTCAGGGTCTTATTACACGGGTAGGCGCGCTGGCATCAGGGTCTTATTACACGGGTAGGCGTGCTGGCATCGGGTCTTATTACGCGGGTAGGCGTGCTGGCATCGGGGTCTTATTACACTGGTAGGCACGCTTGCATCTGGGTCTTATTACACAGGTAGGCACGCTGGCATTGGGGTCTTATTACACGGGTAGGCACACTGGCATCGGGGTCTTATTACACGGGTGGGCGCGCTGGCATCGGGGTCTTATTACACAGGTAGGCGTGCTAGCATCGGGGTCTTATTACACTGGTAGGCTCGCTTGCATCGGGGTCTTATTACACAGGTAGGCGTGCTGGCATTGGGGTCTTATGACACGGGTAGGCACACTGGCATCGGGGTCTTATTACTCGGGTAGGCGGCTGGCATCGGGGTATTATTGCACTGGTAGGCGCGCTGGCATCGGGGTCTTATTACACGGGTATGCGCGCTGGCATCGGGGTCTTATTACACGGGTAGGCGCGCTGGTGACTCGCCCCCAGGGGGCCGGTGGCTGATCGCCGAGGTTATATCACGGTGGCTGGCCCAGGGCGGTCAGTGCACAAAAAGGGGGTATAAAATTCTAATAAAAGTTCGGGGAATTCGTGACGCCACCTGTGGTGTCTGGTGAAGGTCACCAGCGCCGCAACAGTCCTCCGAGGCCGGTGTCAGGGCAGCTAAGATGGAGCGGGCCTCAGGGCAGTATAGAACGATGCAGGTTGCACTGGGCGTTGTGGTGCAGGGAGAGGACGATAGCGCAGCAGAAGTAACAGACAGAGACATGGGGTTTGCTTTGTTACCTTTTACTGGTACAGCTGTTAAGTACGGTCCGGGGTACTCCAGGTGAAGGGCACACTTTTGGACTTCTCCCCAGTGAGCGGGTATAAGGCCTCCTGCTCCGTGTCTGTCTCTATGTATGCTCCTGGCCAGCCTGCAACTGGGCCTAGCTTATGTGTCCTGATTTTTCCCTGGACGTCGGGGCCTTCGTGGTTCCTGGTCCTGTACGTGTCTATCTTCAGGTTTGCCAGGGACTTGTAGTCCTCCTGGGATTCCGGTTGTTTCTACTGGGTGTAATGGATCCCTGTAGGCATGGACCCGGTGTCCGGTAAATATAGCGGGGTGAGCTTACTTAGCTCCTCTGCCCCTTGGTTTCTCTCTCTTTATCTCCTCACCGTCAGCCACGCTCGGGGCCTTCACTACAAGGCAGCTGGCGTGCTGCGTCTTCACCGCTCTCTGAGCGTCGGCACGCTCTCAGACACCTTCTGTCTGACTTCTCTGCACACTCACTCACTGCAGACTGAAGACTAATCTTTTCTGAAGACTGAGCTGCCTGGCTCCACCTTCCCTTTATATATCCCTATCCGAGCTCCCTCTGGTGGTATGAGGTGGAAGGTGGAGGTGTATGAAAGTAGTGAGGGCCTCTTGTGAAGAAATCCAGCCATGCACCCTTCTGGGTTCTGTGGCACCATGCGCAGCAGGGCGCCACATTCCCCCCTAGTAAAACTCAGTACTCCCGGACTGAAGCAATTTTGCAAAACAGGTTAAACAATAATAACATTTCTTCCCTTTTTGGGAGGCACATCTCTTGAACGTTACAGGTGTAAAAACATAATAAATATATACAAATATAGAGCGTCCTCAGAATTTAAGTCTGTTCCGGTGAGGTCCCCTGACAGGGTGTCCATCTCACAGGTAAAGTACAAGGTAGCTTGAGGGACCTGTCCAAAGCAAACCCTCCACGTAGGCCCTGGGGTGGCTGCAGGGCATGGCGATCCTGAGTTGGACCTCCACTTCTGCCACCCAGACAGGTTTTTATTCTGAGGTCACCTAAAGGGGGCACTCCAGGGAGTGCAATTATTTACAGGGAACAGTTTTTGGGCTGCACACAGTCCTCTTCCACAAAGTTCTTTATGTATATACCCTTACGGGTAACTAGACGCAAGTTAAGTGTCCATATCACTTGAATTGTTCATTAGCAAGGCAAAAACACATATCAATAATGAAATACATGAAAATTACATACAAATAACATACCCCAGGGACAACTATCTACACTGTCAGAGTTCCCTTTCTATTCTCTGTATCTGACAGGGGTCTGACCTTTGGTGCTACGTGTCGACCTACGTGGTACTGGGATGCGTGTGGTACTGGTAGTTGCACTACTTCCCATTCTGTCAGCACTAGGTGTGGAGGGGCTACAAGACTGCCTTGACCTCTCTGCGGGACTGGCAAGTGTACCATTAGCTGGGCTTTCTTGCTCTGCTCCAACCAGGGATCCTTCTTCCGGGGATTCTTCTTGAGCAGGTTCTTCTGGGGCACCTACAGGTTCTTCTTGCTGTGGGTAGAAGGTGATTACAGGTATGATTACTGCTCCTCCTAGTTGGGGCCAATCTGCCGGGAAATCTCCTAATTCAGTATGTATTACTGCTTCTTTAGGCTCCTCTGGTACGGTGAGAGGCACTTCCTCCTGGGGCTTTAGCAGACCTGGACAGGAACTTTCCTGGGTTATCAGTTCCTTAATACGACTGACAACCGGGTCACTGTCCTGGGTCTCCTTCCAGCTGTGGTGAGGCAAAGGGTTTAACGTCCTACCGCGATGCCTACTGGAGGCTCGTTGCTCTTGGACCATTCCATTACGGTGAAAGGCAGGTAGCTCAATCTCCTCCAGGTCATCCACTTCCTCTTCAGTGTCCGACTGGTGAGGCCTCCTGGACAGGGCATCGGCGTTGGCATTATTGCGGCCTGCCCGATACTTAACCGCTTCCCGAACGCCCACTGTATATAAACGTCGGCGCTGCCTGGGCTCTGTGCAGCGCCGAGGTTTAAAAACGGTGGGTGGTCCCGCAGCGCTCAGGACCCCCAGGGTCCTGCAAGTGCTGTGGGTGCGGTGCAGAGCGATAGCTCTGACAGGGGACATCATCGGGACCTGATTGGATCAAGTCCCAATGATGTTAACCCTTTGCTATCTTCTATATGCCGCAATCTATAGTGATCGCGGCATATAGAAGATAGTGAGAGGAGAGGGGGTCGTCCACTTACCTCTCCGACGGCCCCCTGATACCTTCCAGGACCTGCCGTTGTTATGGCAGCTGGAAGTCACATGACCGCCTCCAGATCTGCCATATACGGTGTCCTGCTAGGCTCAGCCTGCAGCTGAGTCGAGCAGGAGAAGGACAGTGTGAAACTGTAAGCATATATCTCATCCAATGCAATACATAGCTATTGCATTGGATGAGATCAGTGATTAGAAAAATAAAAATTAATGTCCCATACAGGGACTAAGTAAAAATGTAAAAAAAAAAAGTCAAAAAAATGTTTTCAAACTGTTAAAAAAAATCACAAAATAAATAAAAATAAATAAATAAAATATTAAGCCAATAAATCCGTATATTTATGCAAAAACGAAAAAAGTACACATATTTGGTATCGCCGCGTCTGAAACAACCCGATCTATAAAACTGTCACACTAATTAACTCCTTCTGTGCACACCGTAATAAAAATAAATAAAAAACGGAGCAAAAAACTATGCTTTTTCATCATATCGCCAAACAAAAAGTGGAAAAAAATGCGACCATAAAGCAAAATGGAAATAAAAATTATACCGCTGAAAACGTCATCTTGTTCCGCAAAAAAAAAGCCGCCATACAGCTCCATCAGCCAAAAATAAAAAAGTTATAGCTCTCAGAATAAAGCGATGCAAAAAAAATATTTTTTCTATAAAATTGTTTTATTATGTAAAAGTGCCAAAACATAAAAAAATATACAGTAAGTGTAGTATCTCTGTAAACGTACAGACCCGAAGAATAACGCTGCCTTATCACTTTTACCACACGCAGAACGGCATAAAGATAACCTCAAAAAACAATTCCTGAATTGTTGGTTTTTGTTAATTTTACCTCCCAAAAAACGGAATAGAAAGCGATCAAAAAATGTCACGTACCCAAAAATGGTACCAATAAAAACGTCAACTCGTCCCGCAAAAAACAAGCCGTCACATGACTCTGTAGGCCGAAATATAGAAATATAGCTCTCAAAATATGGCGGTGCAAAAACTAGATTTTGCAAAAAAAAGCGTCTCTTAGTGTGTGACAGCTGTCATTCATAAAAACCCGATATAAATCTGGTATCGCTGTAATCGCACCGACCCGAAGAATAAAGTAATCTCATCACTTATACCGCACGAGAAACGGCGTAAAAAAATAAATAAAACCAATTCTTCACCTGCTACTGATTTTGTTTATTATGTCTCCCAAAGATCGCAGTAAGGCTCTGCTCACATTTATCCTGCGCTCTGCGCTGAACACTTACACCAGAATTTCCGTGTAAATCTCTGAAATACATGATTCAGACGGAACCCATGACGGAAGATTCCCTGTAATGAGGCAGATATAGGCCACTGTAGATGCCATCTGCCCTGTGAGCCCACGGTGTCATTTGTTTTAGGCGTGCATAAAAGTGCGGTTGGCCACAGTTTTGTGCACTTCTGAAAAAAAGGACACCTCTAAACAGAGGCCAGACGGTGTCCAGAGTAACTCTGCTGCCTCATTACAGTGAATGGATCCCGCAGGGGTTTCATCTGAATTACATCACTTGGAAATTTAGATGGAAACTCCGATGTAAGTGCTCAGCCTCGAGCGCCGGATAAATGTTACTTAAAATGTTCCCAATAAAAGCTTCAACTCAGTCCTCAAAAAAAGCTAGTCCCCACTCAGGTCCGTCATCTGTCAAAAATATTCCAAGTTACTGGTAGCAGAAAGGCTCTGGAAAAGCAAAATGGCCCTTGCCCCCAAAAGAAATTCAGAAAATTTTGTGCTCCCAAATCCAAATGCCTATTCTACAATAATTTGTTCTCCAATTGTCAAATAGCGCTCCGTCCCCCCCAGATCTCGCCGTATGGCTAAGCGTACGATACAGCCACATATGGGGTATTGCCACTTTTAGAAGAAATTGTGTGACGCATTTCGGCACCATTTTTACCCATTGCCCTGTGTGAAAATGTAAAATCTGAGGGTAAAACATTTTTTTGTGGTAAAAATACAATTATGTTTTCTTCACTGCCCAATGGTATAAATTTAAAAATTAAAAAATACTCACTACTTCCCTAGATGAATTCCTTGAGAGGTGTAGTTTACAAAATGGGGTCACTTGTGGGGGTTTCTGCTGTTTCGGCATGTCAGCGACTCTTCAAATGTGACATGGTGTCTGCTGCCTATCCCAGCCAACATAGCGCTCCTTTCTCTTCCGAACCCTGCCGTACACCAAAGCAGTGGTTTTCCTCCACATATGGGGTATCGGCGTACTCAGGAGAAATTGTACAACAAATTTCATGGTGCAATTTCTCCTATTACCCTTATGTTAATCCAAAATTAAGGGATGAAAAACGTTTTTGAGGGAAAAATGTGAAAATTTTATTTTTACAGCTCAATATTATAAACTTCTGTGAAGCACCTGGGGGTGCGAGGTGCTCACCAAACATCTAGATAAGTTCCCTAAGGGGTCTAGTTTCCAAAATGGTGTCACTTGTGGGGGATTTCCACTGTTTAGGGGCATCAGGAGCTCTCCAAACGCAACATGGCGTCCGCTAATTATTCAAGCAAATTTTACATTGAAAAAGTCAAATGGCGCTCCTTCCCTTCCAAACCCTGCCGTGCGCACCAACAGTGGTTTTCCTCCACATATGGGGTATCGGCGTGTTCAGGAGAAATTGCACAACAAATTTCATGGTGCAATTTATCCTATTACCCTTATGATAATGCAAAATTAAGGGATGAAAAACGTTTTTGAGGGAAAAATGTGAACATTTTATTTTTACAGCTCAATATTATAAACTTCTGTGAAGCACCTGGGGGTGCAAGGTGCTCACCACACATCTAGATAAGTTCCCTAAGCAGTCTAGTTTCCAAAATGGTGTCACTTGTGGGGTGTTTCCACTGTTTAGGGACATCAGGAGCTCTCCAAACGCAACATGGTGTCTTCTAATTATCCAAACAAATTTTTCTTTCAAAAAGTCTAATGGTGCTCCTTCCCTTCCGAACCCTGCAGTGCGCCCAAACAGTGGTTTTCCCTCACCTATGGGGTATCAGCGCGCTAATGAGAAATTGCACTACAAATTGTATATTCCATTTTTTCCTGTTACCCTTGTGAAAATAAAAAAATTGGGTCTAAAGTAACATTTTTGTGAAAAAAAGTTAAATGTTCATTGTTTTCTTCCACATTCCAAAAATTTCCGTGAAACACCTGAAGGGTTAATAAACTTCTTGAATGTGGTTTTGAGCACCTTGAGGGGTGCAGTTTTTAGAATGGTGTCACTTTTGGGTATTTTCTGTCATAAAGGCCCCTCAAAGTCACTTCAAATAAGATGTGGTCCCTAAAAAAATGTCTTTGTAAATTTTAATGGAAAAATGAGAAATCGCCGGTCAACTTTTAACCCTTATAGCTTCCTAACAAAAAAAAATTTTGGTTACAAAATTGTGCTGATGTAAAGTAGACATGTGGGAAATGTTATTTATTAACTATTTTGTGTGACATATCGCTCTGATTTAAGGGCATGAAAATTCAAAGTTTGAAAATTGGATAATTTTCAACATTTTCACCAAATCTCCGATTTTTTCACAAATAAACGCAAGTGATATCGAAGAAATTTTACCACTATCATGAAGTACAATATGTCACGAAAAAACATTCTCAGAATCAGGGGAATCTGTTGAAGCGTTCCAGAGTAATTACTTCATAAAGTGACAGTGGTCAGAATTGAAAAAATTGGCCCGGTCACGAAGGCAAAACCAGGCTCTGGGGCGAAGTGGTTAAATAAATATTGATTTTATTGGCATCTGTGCTTCATTTATCTTGATTGGATTGCTCTAAGACTGAAGTATTGCATTTAATAGACCCCTTTACGCTTTTGGATTAAAATGTGATATGTTGCAGTTGTGAAAAGTACTTTTGCAAAAGACATGTAAATTATACTTGTGACGAATGCAAACAGTAAATTTAGCACCGTGAACCTTATTTACCATTTTATATAGAAAAAACTGAACTTTTTTTTTTAAAATATATTTACATACAGTTTGATGTGATTAGTGATAGTTTACGGTTATATAAAGATTATTTTTTTATGTGCAAATGTGCAATATGCATGAATATTGCAATAAGGCCTTGTAACATATTTTGATACAAAAAAAAAAAAAAAATTAAGTTTTTGATTTAATTTTTCATTTGTTTATGGACAACCATGTTCACATACAGTATAATAATGCAACAGGTATTCAAAGAAAACACTTAAATTAGCTAAAAATCAAGACTTTAATATGTCCGGTCAAAAATGACCAGAACATTATAAGTGTATAGTCGACCCGAACAGAACAGCAGGGTTAAGTCAAAAAAAATTTGAGCAGCTCGGAATTTGTTTTCCATTTTTTAGACTTTTTAAGTTTGGCTGCAGTGGCACAGAGAACGCGGACTCAGTGCTACAATAAAACAAGTTGTTTATTAACTATTTACAAAATTATTCAATTATATATCAGTGACAATACAGACAGTGTAGAGCGACCTCTGCGCTCTCTCTTTGTCTCGTGCTTGTGGTCACCGTCTGGCCCTGTTTATGGGCCTGGTTATCTGAACGATGCCCTATAAAATATCAAACCCAGCGCTACAGCACTAAGAAGTATGACACCAATAGCTTAGTTGTCGACTATATATCCTTGATTTTCCCTGATACAGGTAACCACTGTCTGTTAAGCTCACTAAACCTTGCGTGGCTCGGTTATACTCCTACTGAGCTTCACACCAAGAACATATACGGAGTACAATTACCACTGTAACATCAATATTCACATAAAGTATATGCAACATACATCGTTGTATGAATATTGGTATAAATGCACACTAACCTATAATAGTTAAAGATACACTGGACTGTCAGCCAATAGTGTCTGGGTCGAATCAGTATGGGCCTCCGTCAACCCGCTGTATTTTCCAATGGCAGTCGCCACCCCAGACCCTAACAGGTGCCCACACTACACTTTCCTGCAAGGATGAAAGTCTCACACTGTGGGCCACAGTCAATTTCTTCTACCACAGACCTTCTGTCCTTGCCTCCAATTTCCAGAGAGACAACTCATGCTCCCTTCTGCTCACATAACCGAATTTCTGTCCTTCCAATTGGGTCTACGCTCACACGACCGAATTTCCATTTCTGCAATAGGGTCTGCGCTATCTGCTATCTTTAGCCTCGACAATCAGGATCTCTTAGCCTTTGTAAGGACTCTGCACCCCTTGCTTAATCCACTTCCAATACTGATCTTGTGTTTCTGGACATACTCATCACCTACGTCAGGCCTAGCTACCACAGGTGACTTGTTACAAGTCGGGACGACGACTGACTTCCTGGCCTGACCCCTGTGGCTTTTGTATTTTTCTGCTGCAGATCACATGTCCCCTGTGCACCTAGCTCTGCTTTCCTCTCATTCAGCCGGCCTTCTGTCCCTTGGTTCCAATACCATTTCAGGTTCCTACACCTAAAGTCTCTGATCACTACATGACAGCATCTGCCCACAAATACCTTACAGCTCATTTCTATTATATGAGTCACTCACTCTCCTTACATTCCTCCACTCTTTAAACTCACCATTACTTGGATGAGAAAGGTTACTTATGCTTTAGACGCTCCTTGGTGGTGGTCTCAGAGTCGCCAATATCCAAACACACTCCTGTGTCTGCTGTATTACATACTGCCATATGAAATCATCTTCTGCATACCTCCTGGGTGAAACACCAGCATTGGTACATTCAGATCTGTGAAGTCCCTCCTGACCTGTCTCTTCTGGAACACTTAGGCCCTGAGACACTCTTCCTGTGATTTTGACCTCTAGCCTACCCTCTAAGCTAGCCCCGGTCATTCTCTCTTCATCAGACACATGTGGCGGTAGCATGTAAGGGTGCCGCACTCTCTCTGGTGCGACGCCTTCTCCTTTCGGGGTGTACTCTCCTTGTCACTCGATGAGGAACAGCCTCCCACGTGTAGTCCAATTTTCCCCAAGGGTGCTTCACTTGAACCAAAACTCGATTCCCCAGCTGTAATGGTGCCTCCTGCACAGGAGTTACTACAGGATGCCTTTTCCCCTGGGGCTTCTGTACAATCTTAAGTCTCAGTGTCTCTAACCGATGATGGTGTTTCCACACCAAAGTTGTGGTGTTTATCTTCGTACTATCTTCCTCTGGATCAAGCTCTAGCTCAGTAACCTTACGGCTGTTACGTCCAAACAGCAACGTGTAATGCGTGTACCCTGTCATGGCATGAACCTGGTTACTGTACACCCAGACCAGTTCTGGTACAAATTCAGGCCATTGCATCTTCCTGTGTCACGGTGTAGGGGAATGCTGGTGAGGAAATAGCAGATACGGGCTGGGTGAGCAGGGAAAACTAATCTGTCCCTGGGAACCCTGAATAGCCCTGACCCCGAAGGTATCTCTGATGGTGAGAAGGTTTGGGTCTCCACCCTAAGCCCTAACTCCTTCACAAGCCCTGCACTAATTCCCCTAATCTCCCTCCTCAGAACAAAGGTACAGCAATCTCAAAGGAAAGGACTTAAGCGGCACAAAAAAACAGGACTGCACAGCACGGCTTCCACGTATAGAGTGAAACTCTATCAGCTGCACCACCTGGTGGAAGGAGAGGCTGCTTAAAGGCTAAGGGGAGTAGACTCACACAGAAACTCACATCCACCAGGACATGTCAATAGAATTGGCATTAACCCATGCAGTACAAGAGGGAATTTCACAGTTTAAGTTACAGCAGCATCTAGAATAGACCGCAGATACACAGCGCTAGACAGTGTGTGACATCCTGTCATCTTCCTGTTGTCCTCCACAATTCTCAGAATGTAGATAAAGTTATGTTGAAACGTTCACAGTCCCCATTTCCCTGTGGGTGCTAGGGTGTAGTCCTGGAATTCTCAATGTTGTACAGTTGGTGCAATTCATCCATGACTTTTCCATGAAAACAGGCTCCTAGCTCAGAGTGAATTCTTTCTGGACACCCGTATACCCACATGAAGTCATGACAGATGGCACAGGCCACTGACTCGGCTGTTTGATTCCCAGTGGGAGTCATGACTGCAAACTTTTTAAAATGATCCATCATCACCAGACAGTACAAACAACCATTATCGGAGCGGCTGATCATAAGATAGTCCACCATCAGCACTTCCAATAGGAAAGAAATCCTCTTCACCTATATAGATGTTCTGTGTTTAGGGGGTTTAGTCATCTCACCCTGATGGGATTTCCGGTAATCTTCTTTCACCACTCGATTTACTTGTGGCCAATACAGAAACCGTTGTAGTCATTGGAAAGTTCTCTCTGTTCTGAAGTGGGTATCACTCTCATGGGCTTTCTTCTTCACTCTGGGCTTCATTCCTTGTGAAATCATTAGCAGACTACAATGAGGCAATCTGGGCTACCGCCCAGGGCCAAAGGCTCCTGGGTACTTTGGCCATATTGTCCTCATTATAATGCATTTTTTCACCACTGTCGGCGGTGCACATCTCCGGACAGGTAGCTTTCCTAAAGCTCAGCTGCCAGCAATTCACAATGGTTTACTGGCATCTACAAGGCTATGTGTGTATGTACTCTTAGGAATAACAGAATCTTTGGTCCTCTCCTCCACTTTTAGCTGAGGTTTAGAGGATTAATCGGAGACATAGAACTGCTGTTCTCCACTTTGGAATCCTACCCTTCAGATATATGGTACATGATGTATAATATTGATATACCAAAAATATCAGTAATAATCAATTAAATTCTGAAAGACATTAATCAATTTAAAATTTGTATTTATTTAGTTTAATTAAATCTTGCATGGAAGGATGAAGACGTGTTCTTGGAGAAGCCTTCAACTTTAGCAGGTGTTTCTTGCTTGTCAGGAGGCCACGGGTAGATGGTTCAAATCCTTCCATACAGGTACAGCATTGATGGTGGACATGCTGTAGTTTCTTCAGGGAGCTAGATGTGGGGGTTTTCTGTCCTCGAGATGTCTAAGGTGCCCTGGTGACAGCAGGCAAAAATGCAGCTTCCTCTGACAGCGCGAGCAGCCCTGGATAATCCACGCCGGCAGGATGATATCATCCGGCGGAAGATGGAACCTATGAGAAAAGATGTAAAACTAATGTAAGTAATGGGACTCCATATTAGAGGGTACTACTGTGGTGTCACTGTGGGAGAACGTTAGAGGAATCTCATCACACAGAGGGCAGGGATCTTTGCCAGTCATCATACATGTGACAATCCCACCACTGATAGATAACATCTGCTCCACATGACTTCTTCTCACTGACATCATACAACATGGAGATTATTGTCACACTTACCTCGCCTACTTTCCCCCTCTTCTACTTTCTCTGTTTTTTCTTGTCTTCTCAGTTTTAGAAAATATTTTCTTTTCTTCTGAACTGGAGATTCTAATCAAAAAGTCAGAAACAAATATTAATTATAAACTTCTAAAATATTTTCTTTGTATCTATATAGAGTTATGCAACTGATTAATATGCACCTGTAGCATTTCTGTGTGCCGCCATGTGGTGTCTCCAAGGAACTATGTCCCCTTATTATCATGACATTACTTGCAGCAAGCCACTGTGTTATTATATAATCAGTTAGATAATAATTCAATGCAACTTTAAAGAGGACCCGTCACTACATCAAAAGTGTCTGAGATTCACTATTATCTTATGTCTGCTTCTTCCCCGAGTATTCTGATATTTGTTTTGCTAAAATCCACCCTATGGTTGTAGAGATATGGGCATTTATATTTAGTGCTAATTTTTATGGTCTTTTCCAAGGGGGCATGGCTCACAATTTTATATTGCAGAGCAACCTAAAGACACGCCCCAGAGGATCCTGTGAGCACTGCCCTCTTGGAAAAGACGATAAAAATTAGCACTAAATAAGACCCGTAACTCAAAAAACGGAATACTCAGGGGAGCAACGGGAATAAAGTAAGTAATTTTTGGAGCCTTCATGTGCTGATTCACATTATAATTTTGGATTATAGGCTATAATTGGATGGCCTATAAACCTGTACATACCTGACAATGAGGACGAGGATGACTCGTTGTTTTTAGCAGTGAAACTCTGATTGTCTCCATTAGTTTTGGAAGAGGAAGACTCTTTCTGCCTGTTTGGTAGAAGAAAGACCAGTAAATTAAAAGGAAAAACAATAGAAAAAATGAAGAACACCTGTTTGTGAGGCCAATTAGGACAACCTAGAGGGGATACCCTGCCCAGGCCCTCAACTAGTAATATTGGCCTGAAATGAGCAGGAAATGAATGGCTGGTCACAATCATCAACTGTTATTGCAGTGTTATCACAAGCCAGATGCACAGAGGGGTGGTGGATGCTGGATTTAGATTTGTGTTACTCGTGTCTTGTATTTGGTTCTGAACATATATCAGAACTAAATCTCATAATAATAATAATCTACTCACATGTCTGAGTGTTTTTCACTGTTCTCTTGGGAACACTGTGGAGGTGACATAGGCTCTACATTGGTCATCATCCCGGTATTGGTGATATTTAGCTAAAACACACGGAGAAAAATAAATTGATTTATTTTTAAGCATTTTTGTAATTATAGGTTTTAGACATATTAGTAGCCACATACTTACTTTAGAAAACCTTTGATAATATGATACAAAGTTTTTTATTTCTGGCCAGTCATTGTCCTCTCTTGTGTCTGCCTCATCTGAATTCATGTGTCTGCTACAACGAGCTACAAAGTACAAGTGTTATCAGAGATAATTAGTATAAGACCCGGTCAGACAGTCACCCTGCTATCACTAATAATGATGAGAATTATTTTCACATAAAATGAAAGACAAGACACACAGCAGTTTTCTGCAGATGACGTCTCATTTTACTTACTGATAAAGTAGCGGGTGTCCTCATCTGACTTTAGCTCAGGAACGAACAGGGGCTTCTGACTTAGAAGATTGTCAAAGTCTAAGTGATGCAGAAATGGATGCATTTTGATCTCATTTGCTCCTCCTGGAAAAGGAAGACAAGAAAGAAAGTGATAGTCATTTTTAGAGAAACTGCTCCATATCGGTACAGTTTATGTTAACCTGAACTGAAGATGTAACAGCAGACATGAAGGAAATGTACTGAAAGTCATAGCATGAAAAATGGGGAATGGATAAGTAGGTAGAATACTGAACCTCATGGACGCAACCATTTGTCTGGTCACAGAGGTGTAATAAGTCATAATACTATTATAATATTACCTGTCCCAAGTCTATCTGCTGGATCTTTTCTGAGCAGCTGAGTGATGATGTCCTGAGCATCGGGTGGAGTAGAGTATTTATGATATGTCCAAATTAATTTATCTGTTATATAAAAAGCAAATATTACAGGAAATGAAACATTTTTATTTATTTTCATAAAAAATGTCCTTAATAAGGCTAGAAATTAAACCAGAAAACCAATGAAACCAAATAACAGTGACATCACAAGCATTCAGATTATTTTACTTACCCTCAAGGACACTGCGTAAAATATCTCTTTTTAAAGCCCCTTTAAATGGTGTACGTCCAAAAAGAAATTTATGTAGGGTGATCCCTACTGACCACCAATCAACGGGCCTTCCATAGCCTTTCCTTTGGATAATTTCTGGGGCCATGTAACTAGGGGTGCCAAAAGTCTGGAAACCAACAGAAGAATGAGATGATGATCAATAAGTATAATTGCGTCAAATAAGATCAGTGCAAACGTTTTATAGAGAAATTGTCAGAGAAGGAGAAAGAGATGAAATCTGTAAAGTGCAAGATCTTGTAAGTAAAGCCTACCTCTTCATCAAGGAACTCGCTGGTGATGTCCTCAGTTGAAGCCTTGTAGATATCTGAGCTTGGTCTCATGAGGCCGAGTTTTGAAACCCCAAAATCGGTGACCTTAATATGTCCTGTTGATGATATCAGGAGGCTGTGAAAGAAAGAAATGGTGTCAGACCCAAGTAATTACCCATAGACTGTATAAAAATTATATATTTTTTTCCCCTTTATTATACTACTGGGGTCACTTACTTGCCAGGCTTCAGGTCTCTGTGCACCACACCATAACTGTGCAGGTATTCTACAGCAAGAACCGTTTCCGCAATGTACATACGGGCCAGGGGGACTGGTAAAGGACCCCTGCGCTTTATAAGACTGGCACAGTCTCCTCCTATAGAAGAAAGCAAATATGAGAGGTGAGGGTTTGTTACAATGTAAATTACACATGATGAGGGTGAATATGAAATAAGTGGAAATATTGGGACAAGATGGCCTATATAGAGATATACTGTGTAATGTAGAGCGTATACTGTATAATACATGTAGCCATCCATGTGGGCACATTATGGTCATATATAGGTGCTAGGATTAAACAGACGTGGGCTGGATATAGATACAATGGATGTGTCCTACCTGGTACATACTCCATGACCATACACAGATGAAGTTTAGTTGGAAAAGAGCAGAACATGGAGGCCACAAAGGGACAATCGGCGAATGCTGAGATGTCCCTCTCCAGAAAGGCCAATTCAAGTCTCTTTGGCTTTTTCAGGTTCTCCTTGTCCATTGTCTTCATAGCACAAATCTGGTTTGTGTCTTTATGGCGCACTAAGTGGACGGCCCTGGAGACGAATAAATCCATGATTTATTACAAATTCTTATTAACAGTCCATCTATAGACCTCATCAAACGATCTCCTGTACTAATGGTTAATACTAGATGTGAGGCCATCACTATAAATCCATGTCTAGAAATGCATAAAATAATACTCCATAAATGATTATCAATGGAGGGTCCACATCCACGTCACATCCTAACTGACCTGACAGATAGATGTGGACAGTGATGTGGACTCCTGATTTCTCTATGGGAATATTACATGGGCAGGACACCGAGGCATCATCATAAGGAGCCCTGGGAAATAAATATTATACCAAAGTAAAGCTCACCCAAAGGCTCCACTGCTGATCAGTTTGATCGGTTTATAGTCGCTCTTACAAGGATTTCTCACTTGGTTCAATGATCCGATCAAGGCCTAAAAAGGAATAAGAAATGACATTAAGACAGAAAATGCAGGAGAATAAAAGCTCAAGATGCAGGAACGTCTCTCTTCTATATTATGTCCCCACTGATTACACTGTAGAGAACGTGATACCAGCCGGACCCTCCACAGACTCCATTATATTATAAAGGGAAATCCCCCATACACATAAATCAATACTGCAGGGAAGGATAAGGGACATCACACAGAGGGGGCAGGAAGAATAACGCCATTATCACACATAATATGTCTGATCTACATGACGAACAGTGATATCCCATTGTCATATGGGATATAACATGGGATGTATAATTCACACCCGTCATCTGATGATATACAGACGTCCCTCTGATACTTACACTGGCAGATTCCTGGATGATCTCTGGTGTCTCACATATTCCACCATCAGTATTTGCCGGCACAGTTATTCCTAAAATAATGAAGAAACGTCATTTATTAAATATCAGCACTTAATAACCAAAAGAAAAGGAAGCAAAAAAGTCAAATATCAAAAAAACATAACAAATTTTATTGATTAATCAGAACAATTCATGATAAAAAAATAATAAGAGAATGTTAGACACAGAGAACGCTCTCTCTTTCCAACCAAGAACAACTGATCAAAATCACTTCAAAACCTATTCATAATCGTATTCATACAAGTTTGTGTCTGTTTAGAATGTAGAAGATATAGGAACAATCTGTAGTCCTCAAAATAAATAAGACAAATAAAAAAGAGAAACCTGTACAGTCTGGGAGGGTGGGGAGCAAGACCCCGACATGTGTTTCGCATAGGCTTCTTCCAAGGGGTATTGAAGAAGTATTGCGTAGGCTTCTTCCAGGGGGTGTGGAAGAAGCCTAGATGAAACGCGCATCAGGGGCTCACTCCACACCCTCCCAGACCATGCAGGTTTCTCCTATTTATTTGCTTATTTATTTATACAGAGGATGAAGAATAAATCAACATATTCTTTGCCGTTCTCAATAATGTAATATTTGAATGTAAAATATTAGATGATCGTTTTACCTTCTATCAGATCGGATTTTGGCCCTGGCTGACTGTTATCAGGGTCAGCAACATTTAGGATTTGCCCCTCTGCGGAGTCGCCTTTTGATGTTTCCTGATGGATATAAGATATACAATTAATATAACATTTCTCAAACACTAGATTACCATATATATAAAGCGGGAAGGATTAAACCTGGATTTACTTGACAAGTTCAGTATTGGACGGACAATTCACGGCCGCTCTATCAAGCAAATTTACATTAATATTTAAGGGACTTGTATCTACAACTGTTCTCTAATAACTTCTATCAGAACTGCAGCATTTACAAGGAGGAAGATTGTGATGATGGAGTGAGACAGAGGTAGAAATACAAGCTCCGCACCGCTGAGTGCAGACTATCACCACCGAGGATGGAGCCGCAGAGACAGGCCGCCATAGAATATCCTGTGTCTGCCTGGAGCGGAGAGGGGAAGGCCTCTATCATCATAAATCTGACCTTCTGCTATATGACTGGTAATCTGGAGAAGATCAGACAACAAGGACATGAGATGTAGAAGATGATGGATCCTTACCAGGCGCTCCAGTGAGTAGGCCGGATACTCCAGTACAAGCAGGACATTCTGGGCCAGTTGTTTAAAAAAGGCCAATTCTCCACTTTGGGATTTTTCTTCAGCCTATAAAGATGAAAATTAATAACAAATGAAAATAATCAATAAAATTCATGAACATATATGGTATTGCCACGTTTGTTAAAGTCTGATCTGATATGTGTTTGGTATCAATAAAAAACTGAGTTCACTTCGCAAAAAAAGGCTTTACTTAGTCCTATCAACAGAAAAATTACAATGTTATGGGTCTCTGAATATAGTGACACAAAGAACCATTTCATCTCAATTGGAATTTTTTTCCCCTTGTTTCAATACAATGTATGGTAAATAGGATGGAGACATTGAAAGCTGCAACTCATCCCAAAAAAGCAAGCCCTCACATGTCTATGCCAATGGAGAAATAACAAAGTTATGGCTCTTGAAAGAGAGTGAGGAAAAAATGAGAGCGGAAAAATGAAAAATTTTGTGGTCCATAAAGGGTTAACCAATCCTATTCCCTCCTCCCCCCGCATCCAGGACCTTCCCACCCCTAATTCAACTAACCCTTTAGATCCCACCCTCTCCTTTGTCATGTAGCCTGATTGCCCTGTTTTGACTCCAGGCTATTCTTATCTGGGTATTTGGCACAGGTTAAACTTAAACTTGTGTTCCATTATTATTTTCCATTATTATTATATATAATTTGTGCAGATTGTCTGCTACTTACCTGCTGTACTAATGTCCAGATGTTCTGCTGTAAATGCTCAAGATATTCTGAGCTTATACAACCTTGGTGGTATTTGGTCAGGCAATCTCTCACAAGCTCCATAACCAGCCGGTAAGTGAAGCTGAGGACGCCATCGGGTAGTGGTAGCACAAAGTCAGGGTCATAGGTGGTAAGAATCCCCTGGAGTAGTGCTAACACCTGAAGTCTGTCTGGAGGAATTCCAGACATTTCAAGTAATCCAAGTGCGGTCAGTATATGACTAGCTATATGGCTTATCACACCAACAGCAATGACACCGGAATGTCAAAGTGACAACAGGAGTGTAAAGACTTGTAGAAGTAGTGATGGTTAATTGTGATGTCATAATGGAAACTTGTGTTCTAATCTTAAAGGGGCATCTTACCTTATAAGGAAGTTGCCTTGCAACCCTTAAGTAGGCAACAATACAGGCTCAGCATCAGTACCAGATGCAGGCAAGGAGAAAAAGCGCTATGGGTGCTTTACTCTTCTGATCAATTAGAGTCTTTTTATGTGAGATAAATTATTTATATCTGTTATACATAATAAAAATTATAGCATTTGTATCAATAAGAAATTCAGATTCCAGCGTCCGAGCGTGAGCGTCAGAGAGTGAGCGTCAGAGCGTGAGCGTGAGAGTCCGAGCGTGAGCAGCCGAGCGTGAGCGTCAGAACGTGAGCATCAGAGCGTCAGAGTGTGAGTGTCAGAGCGTGAGAGCGTGAGTGTCTAAGGGTGAGTGTCTGAGGGTGTGAGGGTGAGTGTGTGAGGGTGAGCGTGTGAGTGTGAGCCGCTAAAAGGCCGCCATCTTGTTCTGAAATCCCGCGTCGCTGATTGACCGCGGCCTGACCAATCAGCGACGTGGGATTTCCAGGACAGAAAGACAGACAGACAGAAAGACAGACAGACGGGATAAGGCAATTATATATATTAGATTACTATGAGGCTGATTCCACGGTATTACTATGAGGCTGATTCTATGGTATTACTATGAGGCTGATTCTATGGTAATACTATGAGGCTGATTCTATGGTATTACTATGAGGCTGATTCTATGATATTACTATGAGGCTGATTCTATGGTATTACTATGAGGCTGATTTGATGGTATTACTATGAGGCTGATTCTATGGTATTACTATGAGGCTGATTCTATGGTATTACTATGAGGCTGATTATATGGCATTACTTTGAGGCTGATTCTATGATATTACTATGAGGCTGATTCTATGGTATTACTATGAGGCTGATTCGATGGTATTACTATGAGGCTGATTAAATGGTATTACAATGAGGCTGATTAAATGGTATTACAATGAGGCTGATTCGATGGTATTACTATGAGGCTGATTCGATGGTATTACTATGAGGCTGATTAAATGGTATTACTATGAGGCTGATTAAATGGTATTACTATGAGGCTGATTAAATGGTATTACTATGAGGCTGATTAAATGGTATTACTATGAGGCTGATTCTATGGTATTACTATGAGGCTGATTCTATGGTATTACTATGAGGCTGATTAAATGGTATTACTATGAGGCTGATTCTATGGTATTACTATGAAGCTGATTCTATGGCATTACTATGAGGCTGATTCTATGGTATTACTATGAGGCAGATTCTATGGTATTACTATGAGGCTGATTCTATGGTATTACTATGAGGCTGATTATATGGTATCACTATGAGGCTGATTAAATGGTATTACTATGAGGCTGATTAAATGGTATTACTATGAGGCTGATTAAATGGTATTACTATGAGGCTGATTAAATGGTATTACTATGAGGCTGATTCTATAGTATTACTATGAGGCTGATTCTATGCTACTACTATGAGGCTGATTAAATGGTATTACTATGAGGCTGATTAAATGGTATTACTATGAGACTGATTTTATGGTATTACTATGAGGCTGATTTTATGTTATTACAATGAGGCTGAGTATATGGTATTACTATGAGGCTGATTCTATGCTACTACTATGAGGCTGATTAAATGGTATTACTATGAGGCTGATTAAATGGTATTACTATGAGGCTGATTCTATGGTATTACTATGAGGCTGATTTTATGTTATTACAATGAGGCTGAGTATATGGTATTACTATGAGGCTGAGTATATGGTATTACTATGAGGCTGATTCTATGGTATTACTATGAGGCTGATTATATGGTATTACTATGAGGCTGATTTTATGGTATTACTATGAGGCTGATTATATGGTATTACTATGAGGCTGATTTTATGTTATTACAATGAGGCTGAGTATATGGTATTACAATGAGGCTGATTATATGGCATTACTATGAGGCTGATTTTATGTTATTACAATGAGGCTGAGTATATGGTATTACCAAGATGCTGATTATATTTTATCACTATGAGGCTGATTCTATGGTATTACTATGAGGCTGATTACATGGTATTACTATGAGGCTGATTACATGGTATTACTATGAGGCTGATTCTATGGTATTACTATGAGGCTGATTTTATGGCATTACTATGAGGCTGATTATATGGTATTACTATGAGGCTGATTATATGGTATTACCAAGATGCTGATTATATTTTATCACTATGAGGCTGATTACATGGTATTACTATGAGGCTGATTTTATGGCATTACTATGAGGCTAACGCTATAAAGTTGACATGGTCATTACTAAGAGGGTGACATGGTATTATTATAATCATGAAAGCGCTCATATCATGTGGTGCAAGTGTACCTCTCTATATTCCTACAACTTTCAGAGAAGAACGGTGAGAAAATAACTTTCTGCCTCGAGCAAGACAAGACTGGCATCACCATTGCCAACAAGCATCTTAAGAAAACTAATCCCATATCTCACTGCCAAAAAGTATGTCATCCTTTCTTAAATTATCTTTTTTTTACGCTACTACCACTCTTACTTTAGAAAACCCAATGTTATACAAAATTGTTAAATGTGATCATTCAAATGGCATTAGATGTGATTTTTAGCAGGGCAATAATACACACAAAATACAAGGTTTTATCTCTTTTTTGAGATTGTGAGCATGTGCGACCACCAATCCTATAGTAAATAGAGCTGTGGTCGCACATGCTCACTAAGGCGTCATTCACACGATGCTCTTTGGGATCCTCGTTCTCATGATCGGAGACGGTCCCAGCGATCAGACCCTCATTGATCGTACATTCATCACCTAACCTGTGCATAAGTGATATATGTGTTGATTATGAGATAGCCCCTTTAATAGGCAGCCATATTTGGTTTCAAGATCATCCTAAAATAATAGGGAATCCTTTTTCTTACCGAGACAGAAGAGTAAGATGACGCAGAGAAGACACAGACCTCCCATGGCGCCCTGGAGTCGTTCTCAGTAACGATTCCAGTAATGTGAAAGCCGCTGGTGAATTTAATGTGCGGGGGAGGTGACACCTGCAAGGCAATAGCAACTGAATCCTCTTAATTGCATTGTATAAAAATTGCATAGAAATCACGTGTCTCATTAAATGTAGAATTTATATTTATTTTCTATTATTTTTTTTTCTTTTGGATCCCAGCCAGGGAAGAAATTAATGTGGATCCTTATTTACCTCAAAATCTGATGCAATTTAACCCATGCATGCCCTGGACCATAGGCGGATTATGAGGGCAATCTGGGCTACCGCCAGGGGTCTGATGCTACGGGGGAGCCCATGGCCAGATTGCCCTCAATATGGTGGTGCACATATCCCGGCAGGGAGCTTTCCTGGAGCTCCGCTGCCGACAATACAGAATAGCAGCGCAGCTCCGGGAGAGCCCCTGTCGCCTGTGCTGTGACGTGCCGACGCAATGACATCATCAGCCTGCACGCGCCATGCAAGGTTAGCATCTGTTTTTTTTTATTAATATGTGTATGGGATGTGTGCCTATATATATGGGCTATGTGAGGGCTCGTACTGTATATAGGAGCCTATGTGGGTGCTTATTCTGTATATAGGAGGCTTTGTGGGGGCTTATACTGTATATAGGAGGCTATGTCAGGGCTCATACTGTATATATGGAGGCTATGTGGGGCTCATACTATAGATAGGGAGCTATGTGCAGGCTCATACTATATATTGAAGGCTATGTGAGGGCTCATACTGTATATAGGAGGCTATGTGGAAGCTCATACTGTATATTGAAGGCTATGTGGGGGCTCATACTGTATATTGGAGGCTATGAGGGGGCTCATACTGTATATTTGGGGTTATGTGAGGGTTCATACTGTATCTAGGGGGCTGTGCGGGGGCTCATACTGTATGTAGAGGCTCAAACTGTATATAGGGGAACTGTGTGTGGGCTCATATTGTATGTAGGGGCCATGTGGGGGCATATTGCCCTGGGCTTCTGAGCTGTTATCCTTATTGCAGTACGGCTTATGGTGGTCTCCTTTTCTTGTCCTGATTGAAAGAATTCCCTGATGAACCACTGAATGACCAAAAGAGGGGAAAACGCGTCGGAAGAAGATGCCATTAAGCTAAGTACATAACTGTTTAGGCCATATAGGGTATATATGTATATGTATGTAAAAACACATCTGTTTAGACAAGCCTATCACCTCAACTCACCAACCTAACTCTCCCCTGTCCCCTCCTAAATGTTAATCTTAATCTGCTCCTGCCTATTCACCTGTCTCCACATCCTCCATGCCCCCAAATACCACACGGTAAATGCCCTTAGACAAATTCTGACTGATGACCATGTTCTTCCTATTGTGTCCCCCTATTTCCATATAGATTGTAAGCTTGCGAGCAGGACCCTCACTCCTCCTGTAACTGTTGAAATGTCATACATTGTATTGTTTATATTGTCTGTACATACATATATATATATATATATATACAGTACAGACCAAAAGTTTGGACACACCTTCTCTTCTGCTAAGGACAGGCAACAAGCAGAAGAGACTTGTTTGGGCTACAGAACACAAGGAATGGACATTAGACCAGTGGAAATCTGTGCTTTGGTCTGATGAGTCCAAATTTGAGATCTTTGGTTCCAACCACCGTGTCTTTGTGCGACGCAGAAAAGGTGAACGGATGGACTCTACATGCCTGGTTCCCACCGTGAAGCATGGAGGAGGAGGTGTGATGGTGTGGGGGTGCTTTGCTGGTGACACTGTTGGGGATTTATTCAAAATTGAAGGCATACTGAACCAGCATGGCTACCACAGCATCTTGCAGCGGCATGCTATTCCATCCGGTTTGCGTTTAGTTGGACCATCATTTATTTTTCAACAGGACAATGACCCCAAACACACCTCCAGGCTGTGTAAGGGCTATTTGACCAAGAAAGAGAGTGATGGGGGCTACGCCAGATGACCTGGCCTCCACAGTCACCAGACCTGAACCCAATCGAGATGGTTTGTGGTGAGCTGGACCGCAGAGTGAAGGCAAAAGGGCCAACAAGTGCTAAGCATCTCTGGGAACTCCTTCAAGATTGTTGGAAGACCATTTCCGGTGACTACCTCTTGAAGCTCATCAAGAGAATGCCAAGAGTGTGCAAAGCAGTCATCAAAGCAAAAGGTGGCTACTTTGAAGAACCTAGAATATAAGACATATTTTCAGTTGTTTCACACTTTTTTGTTAAGTATATAATTCCACATGTGTTAATTCATAGTTTTGATGCCTTCAGTGTGAATGTACAATTTTCATAGTCATGAAAATACAGAAAAATCTTTAAATGAGAAGATGTGTCCAAACTTTTCGTCTGTACTGTATATATGTACAATGGGGAAAAAAGTATTTAGTCAGCCACCAATTGTGCACGTTCTCCCACTTAAAAAGATGAGCGAGGCCTGTAATTGACATCATAGGTCGACCTCAGCTATGAGAGACAAAATGAGAAAACAAATCCTGAAAATCACATTGTCCGATTTGGAAAGAACTTTTTTTTTTAAATTTTGGTGGAAAATAAGTATTTGGTCAATTACAAAAGTTCTTCTCAATACTTTGTTATATATCCTTTGTTGGCAATGACAGAGGTGAAACTTTTTCTGTAAGTCTTCACAAGGTTGGCACACACTGTTGCTGGTATGTTGGCCCATTCCTCCATGCAGATCTCCTCTAGAGCGGTGATGTTTTGGGGCTGTCGCTGGGAAACACGGACTTTCAGCTCCCTCCAAAGGTTTTCTATAGGGTTTAGATGTGGAGACTGGCTAGGCCACTCCAGGACCTTGAAATGCTTCTTACAAAGCCACTCCTTCATTGCCCTGGCGGTGTGCTTGGGATCATGGTCATGCTGAAAGACCCAGCCACATTTCATCTTCAATGCCTTTGCTGATGGAAGGAGGTTTGCACTCAAAATCTCACGATACATGGCCCCATTCATTCTTTCATGTACACGGATCAGTCGTCCTGGTCCCTTGGCAGAGTAACAGCCCCAAAGCATGATGTTGCCACCCCCATGCTTCACAGTAGGTATGGGACCCAGACATGTAATGGCTTAAGCAGGGGGACACGTCTGGCTCTGCAGGATCCCTGGCGGAGTAGTGTGTTACTGATGGTAGCCTGTGTAACATTGGTCCCAGCTCTCTGCAGGTCATTCACTAGGTCCCCCGTGTGGATCTAGAATTTTTGCTCACCGTTCTTGAGATCATTTTGACCCCACGGGGTGAGATCTTGTGTGGAGCCCCAGATCGATGGAGATTATCAGTGGTCTTGTATGTCACATTTTCTAATTATTGCTCCCACAGTTGATTTCTTCACACCAAGCTGCTCGCCTATTGCAGATTCAGTCTTCCCAGCCTGGTGCAGGGCTACAATTTTGTTTCTGGTGTCCTTCGACAGCTCTTTGGTCTTCACCATGGTGGAGTTTGGAGTGTGACTGTATGAGGATGCGGAAAGGTGTCTTTTATACTGATAACAAGTTCAAACAGATGCCAGTACTACAGGTAATGAGTGGAGGACAGAGGAGCCAGTACTACAGGTAAATGAGTGGAGGACAGAGGAGCCAGTACTACAGGTAATGAGCGGAGGACAGAGGAGGCAGTACTACAGGTAAATGAGTGGAGGACAGAGGAGCCAGTACTACAGGTAAATGAGTGGAGGACAGAGGAGCCTCTTAAAGAAGAAGTTACAGGTCTGGGAGAGCCAGAAATCTTGCTTGTTTGTAATTGACCAAATACTTATTTTCCACCAAAATTTGAAAAAAAAAATTCTTTCCAAATCGGACAATGTGATTTTCAGGATTTGTTTTCTCATTTTGTCTCTCATAGTTGAGGTCGACCTATGATGTCAATTACAGGCCTCGCTCATCCTTTTAAGTGGGAGAACTTGCACAATTGACGGCTGACTAAATACTTTTTTCCCCATTGTGTATATATATATATATATATATATATATATATATATATATGTATATATATATATATATATATATATATATATATACACACACACACATATACATTACCAACGGGCCTCACGAGAGACTGTTGTGGAGGCCACATCAAAAGGCTGAAACTAATTCTGCTCAATATTAATATTAACATATTAATTATCATTTTTTTATATTAATTGTATGACTTCATATTGAGCAGAATTAAGTATGCTGATATCCCCTATATACAGTATGAGCCCCCACGTACAATATATATATATATATATATATATATATATATGATAGTCCATATCCATAGAAACATTACTATGAGGTATATGGGTTTTTAAACTAACTAAACAGAGAATTTTTTAATGTTTTTATTTGTTATGGTTTACATGTTTAAGGGCCCCATGGGTTGACTGCTTTGGTTGTTGATTGAGGGGGCTATGTGGGGGCTCATACTGTATACAGGGGATGTCAGCATACTTAATTCTGCTCAATATTAAGTCATACAATTAATATAGAAAAACAATTATAAATAATATGTTAATATTAATATTGAGCAGAATTAGTTTCAGCCTTTTGGTGCATCCTCCACAACAGTCTCTCATATGGCCCCTTGGGAAAATTAATCTCCCCCCTGCTCTATTATGAATAGCGCTAGGTTATGTATTCTGTTGTGCGATGCGCTTTGACATGTGATGTGATACATCGAGTATCGAGAGGGGGGGGGGCACACCTTCTAAACTGCCCAGGGTCCTGGCTTCTCTTAGACCACCACTTCTCTGGACTAATGGGAACGCATTATGACACATGACTTTGGGATAATCTGCAACAGAGTGACTGCCATGGTGCAGTTTTAAGGTGAATGCTGATGAAATCTGTAACAATGATACTCACTTGGGAGCGATGGGAGGTAAAACAGGAACCGTTTGTATTTAAAGTCTGGCTGGTTTATTTAAGTCCTCATAAACCGCATCACAGAAAAATTTCCTGCAGGGCTCTCCTCACCGCCTTCCGGATAGAAAAATCATCAGCTGACTTTGGGAGTCAGAGCTGCTACCATGCCTTGAACCTCCTCTGTAATTCAATCTGCAGCTTTTGCTGAAGCAGTTTACTTGTCTGTTGTGCCAGCTGTCGCGGCTGTAGCTGTTGCGGTTGCAGCTGATGGGCTTGCACCAGGTGTTTAATCAGGTCCTCCATGCTGCCTGATGCTGCTCCGTGGCCTATAGCCACCGTCACCCACGACATGCAGTACTTCTGTAGTAATCACACGTGTTCCCTAGGAACGCTGCCCGCATTCTAAACCAAATGTAACAATGCTACTCACTTGGAGGCGATCCGAGGAATAACAGGAACCTTTACTATTTAAAGTCCGGCTGGTTTATTTCAGTCCTCATAAACCACATCACAGAAAACTTAAATACCACCTTTGTCCAGCAGCAAGTAAAACATAAAGTAATAAGTCCATACAATAGTGCTGGTTAGCCCAGCTGGCTTCTTAGTCCTTTAGCAAATTAACACAATCCAGGCGATCTGCAACCTCCATACCCCCAGCATGTGTGAGACAAACAGCTCTCAATTTACCCAGTGAATCACACCCAGGGGAGGAGACATGGTGAGCAGCCATTTAGCTGCTCATAATCAACCTGTCATGGATGATTAATCCCTTTTAGTCCTATATGCACTAAGGCATTACTCCAAGTTTATCTCCCAGACACTAGGTGTCTGACGGTCACCTTACACAACAGTGTTTATTTTACCGTTCAAGGTACAAAAAAGTGGGAAAAAATAAGACCAAGTGTAAAATGTTGAAAATAAACCGCAATTCCGCCTGTTTGAGTTTTGTACGGCAGGTCAATATGATTATGTATTATATATATACAAAACTGATTTTTAAAATTCAGAATTTTGTAAAAACATTTGTTTTTTGTTGCCAACTACTATTATACTTCTCTGTGGAGGTAGCTGTAGGTTTTATTGCTACCATTTTGGAGTACATATGATTTTATAACTTTTTATTGCATTTTTTTTTTTTTAGACTTGCAGCAACTAAAAAAACTGCATGTCTGGCACTTCATTTTTTGGTCTTTATATCATTTATGGGTTAATTAATTTTATATTACAATGAATCAGTATTCTGCCACCGATGTACGTGGGTGAGATGTGTCTGGGGGATGTGAGCACGGATCTCTGTACATGCAATGACAGGTAGTGTTACTCGCTAACCTCCACCCTTATTCTTGACCGACTGCATGTGGTAAATCCGGGAAGGACGATGTAGTGATAGTGAAGAATTTTAAGAACTTTAATTCACAGCACCTTGATGAGATGAGGGAAGATGAAGGGATGAAGATGAGGTAGAACGTGGAAGGTGGAGCGTAGAGGTGACACGAGAATCCTCTCTAAAGTCCTAATGCACGTGTTGCCAATATGGCTCTGACCACAAGAAAGGATGTGAGGAAACAAGATAGAAGGAGTTAAATAGAGAGAGGCATTGTGGGAATTACAGCTTCAACATTATTATAACAATGGCCAAAAGATGTCAGCAAAGTACAACAAACACTGTGACCATAATATCTATATGTAAAAGATGATAGCAGTAAACCATATAACATTAGTCAAATGTCCCTGAAATGGCTGAAAGCTTTTGCAGACGATTAGCTAACAGCACAATCAGACTTTTATGGGTGTAGAAATAACAAATATACCTCCCTTTTGTTATGTTATTCACTTCTTTATTTTTAGGTTGAGGAAAAGGAGTTAGTTTTAAACTTATAAAGTCCCCGTCGCCCCAACGCGCGTTTCGCCCTTTCTTCATCAGAACCTCATGTGTACCACCTTCTATCTATGTAAGTGCAATTATTCACCTTGACCCTCTTTTCTTTGGTGCTTATTATGGCATTTCTCTATAATAATGACAAGTAGATCTATGAGATGACGGTGTATATTTCTTTTTGTTACCTAAATCATAACTATACCGAGGCACTTGTCACTTTATATATTACTATGGTTTGGTAATTTAAAGCGCACCTGTCAGCAGGATTGTGCTTAGTGAACCACATACACTGCGAGGTGGGCGCCATTACACTGATTAAAATGATACCTTTGTTGATGAAATCCGTCCTGTGGTTCTTTTTTAATCTTTATTTTCATTCCTGAGATAATGAGATGCTCGTGCTTTGGGGCAACCTGTGAGGAGGGGCTATAACTGGTGCTCTGCTAATGTATTCCTATCTCTGCCTTCTGACAGGTCACTGTGCCTTCAGTGACCTGCCTCCTATTTTAAATACTGTCTTTGTAATTGTGGTAGAAATCTAGAAATTTACGTGTAGCAAATCGGCCCCGCCGCCCGCACATGCGCAGTAGCATCTCTTGTTCACCGAGAGATGCTACTGTGCAAGCGCGGCCCGTGGTGCCATACTGCTGCAGGCAAATTTCTTTTTCTCCAGAGAAATGGTACCGCTAGCAGCGTTTGCTCAGTAGCATTTCTCGTCAACCGATAGATGCTACTGCGCACGCGGTCCAAAAATGACTTGCAGCCAGAGTCCTCTACTACTGCGCAGTGCGTAGAGCGAGTGGTTATGGAGCGGTTCGTGCATTCCCTGCCCAGGCCAATACAGACTTGGGTTGCCCAGGGTGATCCCCGGAACGCTGATGAACTGGTTGGTCTGGTCGAGAGGTATCAGGGGGCCGAGGGTTCCTTGGTAAAGCAGCTCACTCCATAGTGGGGAACTCACCAGGGGGCGGAGGCCCAAAAAGGGATAGAGCGTCCAAGGGCCAAAGGGTTGGGGGAGGTAATGCCCAAGGTCCCTGCTGAAGATATATGTTGGAGATGTCACGGCCCAGGCCATATAGCCCCCCGCTGCCCCCTGGCCCCCGAGCAAATGGATGTAGCCTGGGCCGCCAGTGTTCTTACTATGCCTACCTCACCTGCAGTGTGGACAATCAGCCCAGTGAGGGGCCACAGCAGCATTGCTAATCTGCCCTACTGGGCACTTTCCCGGTGGGCCGCGGTGTGGCACTGCTTGGGGGGCCGCCAGCCCGTTTTTACGGCTGCCGGCCCCTTTAATTTTCTGGGTGCCTGCCCAGGTAGCTCGGCATCACCGGGGGCAGGGCGCTCGCGCACACAGCGAACGCTGTGACGCACACAGGTGGCTGGAGCTGGGAACGCACTGACACTGCTAAGTGTCAGCGCATTCTGTGAGCAGAGAGCATGCACTCTGCTCTCCCACCCGTGGCCCCAGGTCGCCCGCACACAAAGCAGCAGCGGCCTCGCCGGAACTGCAGGAAAAAAGGTAAACAGTACTTTGTGGGGCCATCATACCAAGGGGGCCATTGTATGTGGGGGCCATCATACCAAGGGGGCCATTATATGCGGGGGCCATCATACCAAGGGGGCCATTATATGTGGAGGCCATCATACCAAGGGGGCCATTGTATGTGGGGGCCATCATACCAAGGGGGCCATTGTATGTGGGGGCCATCATACCAAGGTGACTATTATATCATCTTTATCAATGATTTAGGTGAAGGAATTGAGGGTAAACTGATTAAATTTGCTGATGACACAAAGCTAGGAGGGATAGCTAACACTAGAGAAGAGAGAGAGAGGATTCAAAAAGACCTAAATAAACTGGAGCAGTGGGCAGCAACTAACAGAATGGTTTTTAACAGGGAAAAATGCAAAGTACTACATCTGGGCAATAAAAATGAAAAAAGCATATACAGAATGGGAGGAATAGAGCTAAGCAACAGTACATGTGAAAAAGACTTAGGTATACTAATAGATCATAGACTGAACATGAGTCAACACTGTGATGCAGCAGCAAAAAAGGCAAATACAATTTTGGGATGTATTAACAGAAGCATACAGTCTAGATCACGTGAAGAAGAGCGACCGGAATGCTGACCGGTCTGCAAACCATGTCCTATGAGGAACGGTTACAGGATTTGGGAGTGTTTAGCTTGCAAAAAAGAAGACTGAGAGGAGACTTAATAGCTGTCTACAAATATCTCAAGGGCTGTCACATTGAAGAAGGATCATCTTTATTCTCATTTGCACAAGGAAAGACTGGAAGCAATGGGATGAAACTGAATGGCAGGAGACACAGATTAGATATTAGAAAAAACTTTTTGACAGTGAGGGTGATCAATGAGTGGAACAGGCGGCCACGAGAGGTGGTGAGTTCCCCTTCAATGGACGTCTTAAAACAGAGGCTGGACAAACATCTATCTGAGAGGGTTTAGTGAATCCTGCTTTGAGCAGGGGGTTGGACCAGATGACCCAGGAGGTCCCCTCCAACTCTACCACTCTGACTCTATGATTGTATATGGGGGCCGTCATACTATGTACAGGGCTGTATGTGGAGCCATCATACTATGTACAGGGCTGTATGTGGAGCCATCATACTATGTACAGGGCTGTATGTGGAGCCATCATACTATGTACAGGGCTGTATGTGGAGTCATCATACTATGTACAGGACTGTATGTGGAGCCGTCATACTATGTACAGGACTGTATGTGGAGACATCATACTATGTACAGGACTGTATGTGGAGCCATCATACTATGTACAGGACTGTATGTGGAGTCATCATACTATGTACAGGGCTGTATGTGGAGCCATCATACTATGTACAGGACTGTATGTGGAGCCATCATACTATGTACAGGGCTGTATGTGGAGCCATCATACTATGTACAGGACTGTATGTGGAGCCATCATACTATGTACAGGGCTGTATGTGGAGCCATCATACTATGTACAGGACTGTATGTGGAGCCATCATACTATGTACAGGGCTGTATGTGGAGCCATCATACTATGTACAGGACTGTATGTGGAGCCATCATACTATGTACAGGGCTGTATGTGGAGCCATCATACTATGTACAGGGCTGTATGTGGAGCCATCATACTATGTACAGGGCTGTATGTGGAGGCATCATACTATGTACAGGACTGTATGTGGAGCCATCATACTATGTACAGGGCTGTATGTGGAGCCATCATACTATGTGCAGGGCTGTATGTGGAGTCATCATACTATGTACAGGGCTGTATGTGGAGCCATCATACTATGTACAGGGCTGTATGTGGAGCCATCATACTATGTACAGGACTGTATGTGGAGCCATCATACTATGTACAGGGCTGTATGTGGAGCCATCATACTATGTACAGAGCTGTATGTGGAGCCATCATACTATGTACAGGGCTGTATGTGGAGCCATCATACTATGTACAGGGCTGTATGTGGAGCCATCATACTATGTACAGGACTGTATGTGGAGCCATCATACTATGTACAGGGCTGTATGTGGAGCCATCATACTATGTACAGGGCTGTATGTGGAGGCATCATACTATGTACAGGACTGTATGTGGAGCCATCATACTATGTACAGGGCTGTATGTGGAGCCATCATACTATGTACAGGGCTGTATGTGGAGCAATCATACTATGTATAGGACTGTATGAGAAGTCATCATACTATGTACAGGGCTGTATGTGGAGTCATCATACTATGTACAGGGCTGTATGTGGAGCCATCATACTATGTACAGGGCTGTATGTGGAGCCATCATACTATGTACAGGGCTGTATGTGGAGCCATCATACTATGTACAGGACTGTATGTGGAGTCATCATACTATGTACAGGGCTGTATGTGGAGCCATCATACTATGTATAGGACTGTATGAGAAGTCATCATACTATGTGCAGGACTGTATGTGGAGTCATCATACTATGTACAGGGCTGTATGTGGAGCCATCATACTATGTACAGGGCTGTATGTGGAGCCATCATACTATGTACAGGGCTGTATGTGGAGCCATCATACTATGTACAGGACTGTATGTGGAGTCATCATACTATGTACAGGGCTGTATGTGGAGCCATCATACTATGTACAGGGCTGTATGTGGAGCCATCATACTATGTACAGGACTGTATGTGGAGTCATCATACTATGTACAGGGCTGTATGTGGAGTCATCATACTATGTACAGGACTGTATGTGGAGTCATCATACTATGTACAGGACTGTATGTGGAGTCATCATACTATGTACAGGACTGTATGTGGAGTCATCATACTATGTACAGGACTGTATGTGGAGTCATCATACTATGTACAGGGCTGTATGTGGAGTCATCATACTATGTACAGGGCTGTATGTGGAGCCATCATACTATGTACAGGGCTGTATGTGGAGCCATCATACTATGTACAGGACTGTATGTGAAGTCATCATACTATGTACAGGGCTGTATGTGGAGCCATCATACTATGTACAGGGCTGTATGTGGAGCCATCATACTATGTACAGGGCTGTATGTGGGGCCATCATACTATGTACAGGGCTGTTTGTGGAGTCATCATCCTATGTACAGGGCTGTATGTGGAGCCATCATACTATGTACAGGACTGTATGTGAAGTCATCATACTATGTACAGGACTGTATGTGGAGCCATCATACTATGTACAGGACTGTATGTGGAGCCATCATACTATGTACAGGACTGTATGTGGAGCCATCATACTATGTACAGGGCTGTATGTGGAGCCATCATACTATGTACAGGGCTGTATGTGGAGTCATCATACTATGTACAGGACTGTATGTGGAGCCATCATACTATGTACAGGGCTGTATGTGGAGCCATCATACTATGTACAGGACTGTATGTGGAGCCATCATACTATGTGCAGGGCTGTATGTGGGCTCATCATACTATGTACAGGACTGTATGTGGAGCCATCATACTATGTACAGGACTGTATGTGGAGTCATCATACTATGTGCAGGACTGTATGTGGAGCCATCATACTATGTACAGGACTGTATGTGGAGTCATCATACTATGTACAGGGCTGTATGTGGAGCCATCATACTATGTGCAGGACTGTATGTGGAGCCATCATACTATGTGCAGGGCTGTATGTGGAGCCATCATACTATGTACAGGGCTGTATGTGGAGCCATCATACTATGTACAGGACTGTATGTGGAGTCATCATACTATGTGCAGGGCTGTATGTGGAGCCATCATACTATGTACAGGACTGTATGTGGAGCCATCATACTATGTACAGGACTGTATGTGGAGCCATCATACTATGTACAGGGCTGTATGTGGAGCCATCATACTATGTACAGGGCTGTATGTGGAGCCATCATACTATGTACAGGACTGTATGTGTAGCCATCATACTATGTGCAGGGCTGTATGTGGAGTCATCATACTATGTACAGGGCTGTATGTGGAGCCATCATACTATGTGCAGGACTGTATGTGGAGCCATCATACTATGTGCAGGGCTGTATGTGGAGCCATCTTACTATGTACAGGGCTGTATGTGGAGCCATCATACTATGTACAGGACTGTATGTGGAGTCATCATACTATGTACAGGACTGTATGTGGAGCCATCATACTATGTACAGGACTGTATGTGGAGTCATCATACTATGTACAGGACTGTATGTGGAGCCATCATACTATTTACAGGGCTGTATGTGGAGCCATCATACTATGTACAGGACTGTATGTGGAGCCATCATACTATGTACAGGGCTGTATGTGGAGCCATCATACTATGTGCAGGACTGTATGTGGAGCCATCATACTATGTACAGGACTGTATGTGGAGCCATCATACTATGTACAGGGCTGTATGTGGAGCCATCATACTATGTACAGGACTGTATGTGGAGCCATCATACTATGTACAGGACTGTATGTGGAGCCATCATACTATGTACAGGACTGTATGTGGAGCCATCATACTATGTACAGGACTGTATGTGGAGCCATCATACTATGTACAGGACTGTATGTGGAGCCATCATACTATGTACAGGACTGTATGTGGAGCCATCATACTATGTACAGGGCTGTATGTGGAGCCATCATACTATGTACAGGGCTGTATGTGGAGCCATCATACTATGTACAGGGCTGTATGTGGAGCCATCATACTATGTACAGGACTGTATGTGGAGCCATCATACTATGTACAGGACTGTATGTGGAGCCATCATACTATGTACAGGACTGTATGTGGAGCCATCATACTATGTACAGGGCTGTATGTGGAGTCATCATACTATGTACAGGGCTGTATGTGGAGCCATCATACTATGTACAGGACTGTATGTGGAGCCATCATACTATGTACAGGGCTGTATGTGGAGCCATCATACTATGTACAGGGCTGTATGTGGGGCCATCATACTATGTACACGGCTGTATGTGGAGCCATCATACTATGTACAGGACTGTATGTGGAGTCATCATACTATGTACAGGGCTGTATGTGGAGCCATCATACTATGTACAGGGCTGTATGTGGGGCCATCATACTATGTACACGGCTGTATGTGGAGCCATCATACTATGTACAGGACTGTATGTGGAGTCATCATACTATGTACAGGACTGTATGTGGAGCCATCATACTATGTACAGGACTGTATGTGGAGTCATCATACTATGTACAGGACTGTATGTGGAGCCATCATACTATGTACAGGACTGTATGTGGAGTCATCATACTATGTACAGGACTGTATGTGGAGCCATCATACTATGTACAGGGCTGTATGTGGAGCCATCATACTATGTACAGGACTGTATGTGGAGCCATCATACTATGTACAGGACTGTATGTGGAGCCATCATACTATGTACAGGACTGTATGTGGAGTCATCATACTATGTACAGGGCTGTATGTGGAGTCATCATACTATGTACAGGACTGTATGTGGAGCCATCATACTATGTACAGGGCTGTATGTGGAGCCATCATACTATGTACAGGACTGTATGTGGAGCCATCATACTATGTACAGGACTGTATGTGGAGCCATCATACTATGTACAGGGCTGTATGTGGAGCCATCATACTATGTACAGGGCTGTATGTGGAGCCATCATACTATGTACAGGACTGTATGTGGAGCCATCATACTATGTACAGGACTGTATGTGGAGCCATCATACTATGTACAGGGCTGTATGTGGAGCCATCATACTATGTACAGGACTGTATGTGGAGCCATCATACTATGTACAGGACTGTATGTGGAGTCATCATACTATGTACAGGGCTGTATGTGGAGCCATCATACTATGTACAGGGCTGTATGTGGAGCCATCATACTATGTACAGGACTGTATGTGGAGTCATCATACTATGTACAGGACTGTATGTGGAGCCATCATACTATGTACAGGACTGTATGTGGAGTCATCATACTATGTACAGGACTGTATGTGGAGCCATCATACTATGTACAGGACTGTATGTGGAGCCATCATACTATGTACAGGACTGTATGTGGAGCCATCATACTATGTACAGGACTGTATGTGGAGCCATCATACTATGTACAGGACTGTATGTGGAGTCATCATACTATGTACAGGGCTGTATGTGGAGCCATCATACTATGTACAGGGCTGTATGTGGAGCCATCATACTATGTACAGGACTGTATGTGGAGTCATCATACTATGTACAGGACTGTATGTGGAGCCATCATACTATGTACAGGACTGTATGTGGAGTCATCATACTATGTACAGGACTGTATGTGGGGCCATCATACTATGTACAGGACTGTATGTGGAGCCATCACACTATGTACAGGACTGTATGTGGAGTCATCATACTATGTACAGAACTGTATGTGGAGCCATCATACTATGTACAGGGCTGTATGTGGAGCCATCATACTATGTACAGAACTGTATGTGGAGCCATCATACTATGTACAGGGCTGTATGTGGAGCCATCACACTATGTACAGGACTGTATGTGGAGTCATCATACTATGTACAGAACTGTATGTGGAGCCATCATACTATGTACAGGGCTGTATGTGGAGCCATCATACTATGTACAGGACTGTATGTGGAGCCATCATACTATGTACAGGACTGTATGTGGAGCCATCATACTATGTACAGGACTGTATGTGGAGCCATCATACTATGTACAGGGCTGTATGTGGAGCCATCATACTATGTACAGGACTGTATGTGGAGCCATCATACTATGTACAGGACTGTATGTGGAGCCATCACACTATGTACAGGACTGTATGTGGAGTCATCATACTATGTACAGAACTGTATGTGGAGCCATCATACTATGTACAGGGCTGTATGTGGAGCCATCATACTATGTACAGGACTGTATGTGGAGCCATCATACTATGTACAGGACTGTATGTGGAGCCATCATACTATGTACAGGACTGTATGTGGAGCCATCATACTATGTACAGGGCTGTATGTGGAGCCATCATACTATGTACAGGACTGTATGTGGAGCCATCATACTATGTACAGGACTGTATGTGGAGCCATCATACTATGTACAGGGCTGTATGTGGAGCCATCATACTATGTACAGGGCTGTATGTGGAGCCATCATACTATGTACAGGACTGTATGTGGAGTCATCATACTATGTACAGGACTGTATGTGGAGCCATCATACTATGTACAGGACTGTATGTGGAGCCATCATACTATGTACAGGACTGTATGTGGAGTCATCATACTATGTACAGGGCTGTATGTGGAGCCATCATACTATGTACAGGACTGTATGTGGAGTCATCATACTATGTGCAGGACTGTATGTGGAGTCATCATACTATGTACAGGGCTGTATGTGGAGCCATCATACTATGTACAGGGCTGTATGTGGAGCCATCATACTATGTACAGGACTGTATGTGGAGTCATCATACTATGTACAGGACTGTATGTGGAGCCATCATACTATGTACAGGACTGTATGTGGAGTCATCATACTATGTACAGGACTGTATGTGGAGCCATCATACTATGTACAGGGCTGTATGTGGAGCCATCATACTATGTACAGGACTGTATGTGGAGTCATCATACTATGTGCAGGACTGTATGTGGAGCCATCATACTATGTACAGGACTGTATGTGGAGCCATCATACTATGTACAGGACTGTATGTGGAGTCATCATACTATGTACAGGACTGTATGTGGAGCCATCATACTATGTACAGGACTGTATGTGGAGCCATCATACTATGTACAGGACTGTATGTGGGGCCATCATACTATGTACAGGACTGTATGTGGAGCCATCATACTATGTACAGGGCTGTATGTGGAGTCATCATACTATGTACAGGACTGTATGTGGAGCCATCATACTATGTACAGGACTGTATGTGGAGCCATCATACTATGTGCAGGACTGTATGTGGAGCCATCATACTATGTGCAGGACTGTATGTGGGGCCATCATACTATGTGCAGGACTGTATGTGGAGTCATCATACTATGTGCAGGACTGTATGTGGAGCCATCATACTATGTACAGGACTGTATGTGGAGCCATCATACTATGTACAGGGCTGTATGTGGGGCCATCATACTATGTACAGAACTGTATGCGGGCCATCTTATTACATGCAGAACTGTATGTGGAGCCATCATACTATGTACAGGGCTGTATGTGGAGCCATCATACTATGTACAGGACTGTATGTGGAGCCATCATACTATGTACAGGACTGTATGTGGAGCCATCATACTATGTACAGGGCTGTATGTGGAGTCATCATACTATGTACAGGACTGTATGTGGAGCCATCATACTATGTACAGGGCTGTATGTGAAGTCATCATATTATGTACAGGGCTGTATGTGGAGCCATCATACTATGTACAGGACTGTATGTGAAGTCATCATACTATGTACAGGGCTGTATGTGGAGCCATCATACTATGTACAGGGCTGTATGTGGAGTCATCATACTATGTACAGGGCTGTATGTGGAGCCATCATACTATGTACAGGGCTGTATGTGGAGTCATCATACTATGTACAGGGCTGTATGTGGAGCCATCATACTATGTACAGGGCTGTATGTGGAGTCATCATACTATGTACAGGGCTGTATGTGGAGCCATCATACTATGTGCAGGGCTGTATGTGGAGCCATCATACTATGTACAGGACTGTATGTGGAGCCATCATACTATGTACAGGGCTGTATGTGGAGCCATCATACTATGTACAGGGCTGTATGTGGAGCCATCATACTATGTACAGAGCTGTATGTGGAGCCATCATACTATGTACAGGACTGTATGTGGAGTCATCATACTATGTACAGGACTGTATGTGAAGTCATCATATTATGTACAGGGCTGTATGTGGAGCCATCATACTATGTACAGGACTGTATGTGGAGCCATCATACTATGTACAGGACTGTATGTGGAGTCATCATACTATGTACAGGACTGTATGTGAAGTCATCATACTATGTACAGGACTGTATGTGGAGTCATCATACTATGTACAGGACTGTATGTGAAGTCATCATACTATGTACAGGGCTGTATGTGGAGCCATCATACTATGTACAGGGCTGTATGTGGAGTCATCATACTATGTACAGGGCTGTATGTGGAGCCATCATACTATGTACAGGGCTGTATGTGGAGTCATCATACTATGTACAGGGCTGTATGTGGAGCCATCATACTATGTGCAGGGCTGTATGTGGAGCCATCATACTATGTACAGGACTGTATGTGGAGCCATCATACTATGTACAGGGCTGTATGTGGAGCCATCATACTATGTACAGGGCTGTATGTGGAGCCATCATACTATGTACAGAGCTGTATGTGGAGCCATCATACTATGTACAGGACTGTATGTGGAGTCATCATACTATGTGCAGGGCTGTATGTGGAGCCATCATACTATGTACAGGACTGTATGTGGAGCCATCATACTATGTACAGGGCTGTATGTGGAGCCATCATACTATGTACAGGACTGTATGTGGAGCCATCATACTATGTACAGGGCTGTATGTGGAGCAATCATACTATGTACAGGACTGTATGTGAAGTCATCATATTATGTACAGAGCTGTATGTGGAGCCATCATACTATGTACAGGACTGTATGTGAAGTCATCATACTATGTACAGGGCTGTATGTGGAGCCATCATACTATGTACAGGGCTGTATGTGGAGTCATCATACTATGTACAGGGCTGTATGTGGAGCCATCATACTATGTACAGGGCTGTATGTGGAGCCATCATACTATGTACAGGGCTGTATGTGGAGCCATCATACTATGTACAGGACTGTATGTGGAGCCATCATACTATGTACAGGACTGTATGTGGAGCCATCATACTATGTACAGGGCTGTATGTGGAGCCATCATACTATGTACAGGGCTGTATGTGGAGCCATCATACTATGTACAGAGCTGTATGTGGAGCCATCATACTATGTACAGGACTGTATGTGGAGTCATCATACTATGTGCAGGGCTGTATGTGGAGCCATCATACTATGTACAGGACTGTATGTGGAGTCATCATACTATGTACAGGACTGTATGTGGAGCCATCATACTATGTACAGGGCTGTATGTGGAGCCATCATACTATGTACAGGGCTGTATGTGGAGCCATCATACTATGTACAGGACTGTATGTGGAGCCATCATACTATGTACAGGGCTGTATGTGGAGCCATCATACTATGTACAGGGCTGTATGTGGAGCCATCATACTATGTGCAGGGCTGTATGTGAAGTCATCATACTATGTACAGGGCTGTATGTGGAGCCATCATACTATGTACAGGACTGTATGTGGAGCCATCATACTATGTACAGGACTGTATGTGGAGCCATCATACTATGTACAGGACTGTATGTGGAGCCATCATACTATGTACAGGGCTGTATGTGGAGCCATCATACTATGTACAGGGCTGTATGTGGAGCCATCATACTATGTGCAGGGCTGTATGTGAAGTCATCATACTATGTACAGGGCTGTATGTGGAGCCATCATACTATGTACAGGGCTGTATGTGGAGCCATCATACTATGTACAGGGCTGTATGTGGAGCCATCATACTATGTACAGGGCTGTATGTGGAGTCATCATACTATGTACAGGGCTGTATGTGGAGCCATCATACTATGTACAGGGCTGTATGTGGAGCCATCATACTATGTACAGGGCTGTATGTGGAGCCATCATACTATGTACAGGGCTGTATGTGGAGCCATCATACTATGTACAGGGCTGTATGTGGAGCCATCATACTATGTACAGGGCTGTATGTGGAGCCATCATACTATGTACAGGGCTGTATGTGGAGCCATCATACTATGTACAGGGCTGTATGTGGAGACATCATACTATGTACAGGGCTGTATGTGGAGCCATCATACTATGTACAGGGCTGTATGTGGAGCCATCATACTATGTACAGGGCTGTATGTGAAGGCATCATACTATGTACAGGACTGTATGTGGAGCCATCATACTATGTACAGGGCTGTATGTGGAGCCATCATACTATGTGCAGGGCTGTATGTGGAGCCATCATACTATGTACAGGCTGTATGTGGAGCCATCATACTATGTACAGGGCTGTATGTGGAGTCATCATACTATGTACAGGGCTGTATGTGGAGTCATCATACTATGTACAGGGCTGTATGTGGAGCCATCATACTATGTACAGGGCTGTATGTGGAGCCATCATACTATGTACAGGGCTGTATGTGGAGCCATCATACTATGTACAGGGCTGTATGTGGAGCCATCATACTATGTACAGGGCTGTATGTGGAGCAATCATACTATGTATAGGACTGTATGAGGAGTCATCATACTATGTACAGGGACTGTATGTGGAGTCATCATACTATGTACAGGGCTGTATGTGGAGCCATCATACTATGTACAGGACTGTATGTGGAGCCATCATACTATGTACAGGGCTGTATGTGGAGTCATCATACTATGTACAGGACTGTATGTGAGTCATCATACTATGTACAGGGCTGTATGTGGAGTCATCATACTATGTACCAGGGCTGTATGTGGAGCAATCATACTATGTACAGGACTGTATGTGGAAGTCATCATACTATGTACAGGGACTGTATGTGGAGTCATCATACTATGTACAGGACTGTATGTGAAGTCATCATACTATGTACAGGGCTGTATGTGGAGTCATCATACTATGTACAGGACTGTATGTGGAGTCATCATACTATGTACAGGACTGTATGTGAAGTCATCATACTATGTACAGGGCTGTATGTGGAGCCATCATACTATGTACAGGACTGTATGTGGAGCCATCATACTATGTACAGGGCTGTATGTGGAGCCATCATACTATGTACAGGGCTGTATGTGGAGTCATCATACTATGTACAGGGCTGTATGTGGAGCAATCATACTATGTATAGGACTGTATGAGAAGTCATCATACTATGTACAGGGCTGTATGTGGAGTCATCATACTATGTACAGGACTGTATGTGAATCATATAATGTACAGGGCTGTATGTGGAGTCATCATACTATGTACAGGGCTGTATGTGGAGCCATCATACTATGTACAGGGCTGTATGTGGAGCCATCATACTATGTACAGTACTGTATGTGGAGTCATCATACTATGTACAGGGCTGTATGTGGAGTCATCATACTATGTACAGGGCTGTATGTGGAGTCATCATACTATGTACAGGACTGTATGTGGAGTCATCATACTATGTACAGGACTGTATGTGGAGTCATCATACTATGTACAGGGGCTGTATGTGGAGCCATCATACTATGTACAGGGCTGTATGTGGAGCCATCATACTATGTACAGGACTGTATGTGAAGTCATCATACTATGTACAGGGCTGTATGTGGAGCCATCATACTATGTACAGGACTGTATGTGAAGTCATCATACTATGTACAGGGCTGTATGTGGAGTCATCATACTATGTACAGGGCTGTATGTGGAGTCATCATACTATGTACAGGACTGTATGTGGAGTCATCATACTATGTACAGGGACTGTATGTGGAGTCATCATACTATGTACAGGCTGTATGTGGAGCCATCATACTATGTACAGGGCTGTATGTGGAGCCATCATACTATGTACAGGACTGTATGTGAAGTCCATCATACTATGTACAGGGCTGTATGTGGAGCCATCATACTATGTACAGGACTGTATGTGGAGCCATCATACTATGTACAGGGCTGTATGTGGAGTCATCATACTATGTACAGGGCTGTATGTGGAGTCATCATACTATGTACAGGGCTGTATGTGGAGCAATCATACTATGTATAGGACTGTATGAGAAGTCATCATACTATGTACAGGGCTGTATGTGGAGTCATCATACTATGTACAGGACTGTATGTGAAGTCATCATACTATGTACAGGGCTGTATGTGGAGTCATCATACTATGTACAGGGCTGTATGTGGAGCCATCATACTATGTACAGGGCTGTATGTGGAGCCATCATACTATGTACAGTACTGTATGTGGAGTCATCATACTATGTACAGGACTGTATGTGGAGTCATCATACTATGTACAGGGCTGTATGTGGAGTCATCATACTATGTACAGGACTGTATGTGGAGTCATCATACTATGTACAGGACTGTATGTGGAGTCATCATACTATGTACAGGCTGTATGTGGAGCCATCATACTATGTACAGGGCTGTATGTGGAGCCATCATACTATGTACAGGACTGTATGTGAAGTCATCATACTATGTACAGGGCTGTATGTGGAGCCATCATACTATGTACAGGACTGTATGTGAAGTCATCATACTATGTACAGGGCTGTATGTGGAGCCATCATACTATGTACAGGGCTGTATGTGGAGTCATCATACTATGTACAGGACTGTATGTGGAGCCATCATACTATGTACAGGGACTGTATGTGGAGTCATCATACTATGTACAGGGACTGTATGTGAAGTCATCATACTATGTACAGGACTGTATGTGGAGCCATCATACTATGTACAGGACTGTATGTGGAGTCATCATACTATGTACAGGGCTGTATGTGGAGCCATCACACTATGTACAGGACTGTATGTGGAGTCATCATACTATGTACAGGACTGTATGTGGAGCCATCATACTATGTACAGGGCTGTATGTGGAGCCATCATACTATGTACAGGACTGTATATGGAGCCATCATACTATGTACAGGACTGTATGTGGGGCCATCATACTATGTACAGGGCTGTATGTGGAGCCATCATACTATGTACAGGACTGTATGTGGAGCCATCATACTATGTACAGGACTGTATGTGGAGTCATCATACTATGTGCAGGACTGTATGTGGAGCCATCATACTATGTACAGGACTGTATGTGGAGTCATCATACTATGTACAGGCTGTATGTGGAGCCATCATACTATGTACAGGACTGTATGTGAAGCCATCATACTATGTGCAGGGCTGTATGTGGAGTCATCATACTATGTACAGGGCTGTATGTGGAGCCATCATACTATGTGCAGGACTGTATGTGGAGCCATCATACTATGTGCAGGGCTGTATGTGGAGCCATCATACTATGTACAGGGCTGTATGTGGAGCCATCATACTATGTACAGGACTGTATGTGGAGTCATCATACTATGTGCAGGGCTGTATGTGGAGCCATCATACTATGTACAGGACTGTATGTGGAGCCATCATACTATGTACAGGACTGTATGTGGAGCCATCATACTATGTACAGGGCTGTATGTGGAGCCATCATACTATGTACAGGGCTGTATGTGGAGCCATCATACTATGTACAGGACTGTATGTGGAGCCAACATACTATGTGCAGGGCTGTATGTGGAGCCATCATACTATGTACAGGGCTGTATGTGGAGCCATCATACTATGTACAGGACTGTATGTGGAGTCATCATACTATGTACAGGACTGTATGTGGAGCCATCATACTATGTACAGGACTGTATGTGGAGCCATCATACTATGTACAGGACTGTATGTGGAGCCATCATACTATGTACAGGGCTGTATGTGGAGTCATCATACTATGTACAGGGCTGTATGTGGAGCCATCATACTATGTGCAGGACTGTATGTGGAGCCATCATACTATGTGCAGGGCTGTATGTGGAGCCATCATACTATGTACAGGGCTGTATGTGGAGTCATCATACTATGTACAGGGCTGTATGTGGAGCCATCATACTATGTACAGGACTGTATGTGGAGTCATCATACTATGTACAGGACTGTATGTGGAGCCATCATACTATGTACAGGGCTGTATGTGGAGCCATCATACTATGTACAGGACTGTATGTGGAGCCATCATACTATGTACAGGACTGTATGTGGAGCCATCATACTATGTACAGGGCTGTATGTGGAGCCATCATACTGTGTGCAGGACTGTATGTGGAGCCATCATACTATGTACAGGACTGTATGTGGAGCCATCATACTATGTACAGGTCTGTATGTGGAGCCATCATACTATGTACAGGACTGTATGTGGAGCCATCATACTATGTACAGGGCTGTATGTGGAGCCATCATACTATGTACAGGGCTGTATGTGGAGCCATCATACTATGTACAGGGCTGTATGTGGAGCCATCATACTATGTACAGGGCTGTATGTGGAGCCATCATACTATGTACAGGGCTGTATGTGGAGCCATCATACTATGTACAGGACTGTATGTAGAGCCATCATACTATGTACAGGGCTGTATGTGGAGCCATCATACTATGTACAGGGCTGTATGTGGAGACATCATACTATGTACAGGACTGTATGTGGAGCCATCATACTATGTACAGGACTGTATGTGGAGCCATCATACTTTGTACAGGACTGTATGTGGGGCCATCATACTATGTACAGGACTGTATGTGGAGCCATCATACTATGTACAGGACTGTATGTGGGGCCATCATACTATGTACACGGCTGTATGTGGAGCCATCATACTATGTACAGGACTGTATGTGGAGCCATCATACTATGTACAGGGCTGTATGTGGAGTCATCATACTATGTACAGGACTGTATGTGGGGCCATCATACTATGTACACGGCTGTATGTGGAGCCATCATACTATGTACAGGACTGTATGTGGAGCCATCATACTATGTACAGGACTGTATGTGGAGATCATACTATGTACAGGACTGTATGTGGAGCCATCATACTATGTACAGGGCTGTATGTGGAGCCATCATACTATGTACAGGGCTGTATGTGGGAGCCATCATACTATGTACAGGGCTGTATGTGGAGCCATCATACTATGTACAGGACTGTATGTGGAGCCATCATACTATGTACAGGGACTGTATGTGGAGCCATCATACTATGTACAGGACTGTATGTGGAGCCATCATACTATGTACAGGACTGTATGTGGAGCCATCATACTATGTACAGGACTGTATGTGGAGTCATCATACTATGTACAGGGCTGTATGTGGAGTCATCATACTATGTACAGGGCTGTATGTGGAGCCATCATACTATGTACAGGACTGTATGTGGAGCCATCATACTATGTACAGGGCTGTATGTGGAGCCATCATACTATGTACAGGGCTGTATGTGGGGCCATCATACTATGTACACGGGCTGTATGTGGAGCCATCATACTATGTACAGGACTGTATGTGGAGTCATCATACTATGTACAGGGCTGTATGTGGAGCCATCATACTATGTACAGGACTGTATGTGGAGCCATCATACTATGTACAGGGCTGTATGTGGAGCCATCATACTATGTACAGGGCTGTATGTGGAGCCATCATACTATGTACAGGACTGTATGTGGAGCCATCATACTATGTACAGGGCTGTATGTGGAGTCATCATACTATGTACAGGGCTGTATGTGGAGCCATCATACTATGTACAGGGCTGTATGTGGAGCCATCATACTATGTACAGGACTGTATGTGGAGCCATCATACTATGTACAGGACTGTATGTGGAGCCATCATACTATGTACAGGACTGTATGTGGAGCCATCATACTATGTACAGGGCTGTATGTGGAGCAATCATACTATGTATAGGACTGTATGAGAAGTCATCATACTATGTACAGGCTGTATGTGGAGCCATCATACTATGTACAGGGCTGTATGTGGAGCCATCATACTATGTACAGGGACTGTATGTGAAGTCATCATACTATGTACAGGGCTGTATGTGGAGCCATCATACTATGTACAGGACTGTATGTGGAGCCATCATACTATGTACAGGACTGTATGTGGAGCCATCATACTGTGTACAGGACTGTATGTGGAGCCATCATAATATGTACAGGGCTGTATGTGGAGCCATCATACTATGTACAGGACTGTATGTGGAGCCATCATACTATGTGCAGGGCTGTATGTTTGGTCATCATACTATGTGCAGGGCTGTATGTGGAGTCATCATACTATGTACAGGGCTGTATGTGGAGCCATCATACTATGTACAGGACTGTATGTGGAGTCATCATACTATGTACAGGGCTGTATGTGGAGCCATCATACTATGTACAGGGCTGTATGTGGAGCCATCATACTATGTACAGGACTGTATGTGGAGCCATCATACTATGTACAGGACTGTATGTGGAGCCATCATACTATGTACAGGACTGTATGTGGAGCCATCATACTATGTACAGGGCTGTATGTGGTGCCATCATACTATGTACAGGACTGTATGTGGAGCCATCATACTATGTACAGGACTGTATGTGGAGCCATCATACTATGTACAGGGCTGTATGTGGAGCCATCATACTATGTACAGGGCTGTATGTGGAGCCATCATACTATGTACAGGACTGTATGTGGAGTCATCATACTATGTACAGGACTGTATGTGGAGCCATCATACTATGTACAGGGCTGTATGTGGAGTCATCATACTATGTACAGGACTGTATGTGGAGCCATCATAATATGTACAGGACTGTATGTGGAGTCATCATACTATGTACAGGACTGTATGTGGAGCCATCATACTATGTACAGGACTGTATGTGGAGTCATCATACTATGTGCAGGACTGTATGTGGAGCCATCATACTATGTACAGGACTGTATGTGGAGCCATCATACTATGTACAGGACTGTATGTGGAGTCATCATACTATGTACAGGACTGTATGTGGACCATCATACTATGTACAGGACTGTATGTGGAGTCATCATACTATGTACAGGACTGTATGTGGAGCCATCATACTATGTACAGGGCTGTATGTGGAGCCATATACTATGTACAGGACTGTATGTGGAGCCATCATACTATGTACAGGACTGTATGTGGAGCCATCATACTATGTGCAGTGCTGTATGTGGAGTCATCTTACTATGTACAGGGCTGTATGTGGAGCCATCATACTATGTACAGGACTGTATGTGGAGTCATCATACTATGTACAGGACTGTATGTGGAGTCATCATACTATGTACAGGGCTGTATGTGGAGCCATCATACTATGTACAGGGCTGTATGTGGAGTCATCATACTATGTACAGGGCTGTATGTGGAGTCATCATACTATGTGCAGGGCTGTATGTGGAGCCATCATACTATGTACAGGGCTGTATGTGGAGTCATCATACTTTGTGCAGGGCTGTATGTGGAGCCATCATACTATGTACAGGGCTGTATGTGGAGCCATCATACTATGTACAGGACTGTATGTGGAGTCATCATACTATGTACAGGACTGTATGTGGAGTCATCATACTATGTACAGGGCTGTATGTGGAGTCATCATACTATGTGCAGGGCTGTATGTGGAGTCATCATACTATGTGCAGGGCTGTATGTGGAGCCATCATACTATGTACAGGGCTGTATGTGGAGTCATCATACTATGTACAGGGCTGTATGTGGAGTCATCATACTATGTACAGGGCTGTATGTGGAGCCATCATACTATGTACAGGGCTGTATGTGGAGTCATCATACTATGTACAGGGCTGTATGTGGAGCCATCATACTATGTACAGGGCTGTATGTGGAGCCATCATACTATGTGCAGGACTGTATGTGGAGCCATCATACTATGTACAGGGCTGTATGTGGAGCCATCACACTATGTACAGGACTGTATGTGGAGTCATCATACTATGTACAGAACTGTATGTGGAGCCATCATACTATGTACAGGACTGTATGTGAAGCCATCATACTATGTACAGGACTGTATGTGGAGCCATCATACTATGTACAGGACTGTATGTGGAGCCATCATACTATGTACAGGGCTGTATGTGGAGTCATCATACTATGTACAGGACTGTATGTGGAGCCATCATACTATGTACAGGGCTGTATGTGGAGTCATCATACTATGTACAGGACTGTATGTGGAGTCATCATACTATGTACAGGACTGTATGTGGAGTCATCATACTATGTACAGGGCTGTATGTGGAGTCATCATACTATGTACAGGGCTGTATGTGGAGTCATCATACTATGTACAGGGCTGTATGTGGAGCCATCACACTATGTACAGGGCTGTATGTGGAGTCATCATACTATGTACAGGGCTGTATGTGGAGTCATCATACTATGTACAGGACTGTATGTGGAGTCATCATACTATGTACAGGGCTGTATGTGGAGCCATCATACTATGTGCAGGACTGTATGTGGAGCCATCATACTATGTACAGGGCTGTATGTGGAGCCATCACACTATGTACAGGACTGTATGTGGAGTCATCATACTATGTACAGGACTGTATGTGGAGTCATCATACTATGTACAGGACTGTATGTGGAGCCATCATACTATGTACAGGACTGTATGTGGAGCCATCATACTATGTACAGGTCTGTATGTGGAGTCATCATACTATGTACAGGACTGTATGTGGAGCCATCATACTATGTACAGGGCTGTATGTGGAGTCATCATACTATGTACAGGACTGTATGTGGAGTCATCATACTATGTACAGGACTGTATGTGGAGTCATCATACTATGTACAGGACTGTATGTGGAGTCATCATACTATGTATAGGACTGTATGTGGAGTCATCATACTATGTACAGGACTGTATGTGGAGTCATCATACTATGTACAGGGCTGTATGTGGAGTCATCATACTATGTACAGGACTGTATGTGGAGCCATCATACTATGTACAGGACTGTATGTGGAGTCATCATACTATGTACAGGGCTGTATGTGGAGTCATCATACTATGTACAGGGCTGTATGTGGAGCCATCATACTATGTACAGGGCTGTATGTGGAGCCATCATACTATGTGCAGGACTGTATGTGGGGCCATCATACTATGTACAGGACTGTATGTGGAGCCATCATACTATGTACAGGACTGTATGTGGAGTCATCATACTATGTACAGGGCTGTATGTGGAGTCATCATACTATGTACAGGGCTGTATGTGGAGCCATCATACTATGTACAGGGCTGTATGTGGAGCCATCTTACTATGTACAGGGCTGTATGTGGAGCCATCATACTATGTGCAGGACTGTATGTGGGGCCATCATACTATGTACAGGACTGTATGTGGAGCCATCATACTATGTACAGGACTGTATGTGGAGTCATCATACTATGTACAGGGCTGTATGTGGAGTCATCATACTATGTACAGGGCTGTATGTGGAGCCATCATACTATGTACAGGGCTGTATGTGGAGCCATCATACTATGTACAGGGCTGTATGTGGAGTCATCATACTATGTACAGGACTGTATGTGGGGCCATCATACTATGTACAGGACTGTATGTGGAGCCATCATACTATGTACAGGACTGTATGTGGAGTCATCATACTATGTACAGGACTGTATGTGGAGTCATCATACTATGTACAGGACTGTATGTGGAGTCATCATACTATGTACAGGACTGTATGTGGAGTCATCACACTATGTACAGTACTGTATGTGGAGCCATCATACTATGTACAGGACTGTATGTGGAGCCATCATACTATGTACAGGGCTGTATGTGGAGCAATCATACTATGTATAGGACTGTATGTGAAGTCATCATACTATGTACAGGACTGTATGTGGAGCCATCACACTATGTACAGGACTGTATGTGGAGCCATCATACTATGTACAGGACTGTATGTGGAGCCATCATACTATGTATAGGACTGTATGTGAAGTCATCATACTATGTACAGGGCTGTATGTGGAGCCATCACACTATGTACAGGACTGTATGTGGAGCCATCATACTATGTACAGGACTGTATGTGGAGCCATCATACTATGTACAGGACTGTATGTGGAGCCATCATACTATGTATAGGACTGTATGTGAAGTCATCATACTATGTACAAGGCTGTATGTGGAGCCATCATACTATGTACAGGGCTGTATGTGGAGTCATCATACTATGTACAGGACTGTATGTGAAGTCATCATACTATGTACAGGACTGTATGTGAAGTCATCATACTATGTACAGGACTGTATGTGGAGCCATCATACTATGTACAGGGCTGTATGTGGAGCCATCATACTATGTACAGGGCTGTATGTGGAGCCATCATACTATGTACAGGACTGTATGTGGAGCCATCATACTATGTACAGGGCTGTATGTGGAGCCATCATACTATGTACAGGACTGTATGTGAAGTCATCATACTATGTACAGGGCTGTATGTGGAGTCATCATACTATGTACAGGGCTGTATGTGGAGCCATCATACTATGTACAGGACTGTATGTGGAGTCATCATACTATGTACAGGACTGTATGTGGAGCCATCATACTATGTACAGGGCTGTATGTGGAGCCATCATACTATGTACAGGACTGTATGTGGAGCCATCATACTATGTACAGGGTTGTATGTGGAGCAATCATACTATGTATAGGACTGTATGTGAAGTCATCATACTATGTACAGGGCTGTATGTGGAGCCATCATACTATGTACAGGGCTGTATGTGGAGCCATCATACTATGTACAGGACTGTATGTGAAGTCATCATACTATGTACAGGGCTGTATGTGGAGTCATCATACTATGTACAGGGCTGTATGTGGAGCCATCATACTATGTACAGGACTGTATGTGGAGTCATCATACTATGTACAGGACTGTATGTGGAGTCATCATACTATGTACAGGACTGTATGTGGAGTCATCATACTATGTATAGGGCTGTATGTGGAGCCATCATACTATGTACAGGGCTGTATGTGGAGTCATCATACTATGTACAGGACTGTATGTGGAGCCATCATACTATGTACAGGGCTGTATGTGGAGCAATCATACTATGTATAGGACTGTATGTGAAGTCATCATACTATGTACAGGGCTGTATGTGGAGCCATCACACTATGTACAGGACTGTATGTGGAGCCATCATACTATGTACAGGACTGTATGTGGAGCCATCATACTATGTACAGGGCTGTATGTGGAGCAATCATACTATGTATAGGACTGTATGTGAAGTCATCATACTATGTACAAGGCTGTATGTGGAGCCATCATACTATGTACAGGGCTGTATGTGGAGTCATCATACTATGTACAGGACTGTATGTGAAGTCATCATACTATGTACAGGGCTGTATGTGGAGTCATCATACTATGTACAGGGCTGTATGTGGAGCAATTATACTATGTGCAGGACTGTATGTGGAGCCATCATACTATGTACAGGACTGTATGTGGAGCCATCATACTATGTACAGGGCTGTATGTGGAGCCATCATACTATGTACAGGGCTGTATGTGGAGCCATCATACTATGTACAGGGCTGTATGTGGAGCCATCATACTATGTACAGGGCTGTATGTGGAGCCATCATACTATGTACAGGGCTGTATGTGGAGCCATCATACTATGTACAGGGCTGTATGTGGAGCCATCATACTATGTACAGGACTGTATGTGGAGCCATCATACTATGTACAGGACTGTATGTGGAGCCATCATAATATGTACAGGACTGTATGTGGAGCCATCATACTATGTACAGGGCTGTATGTGGAGCCATCATACTATGTACAGGGCTGTATGTGGAGCCATCATACTATGTACAGGACTGTATGTGGAGCCATCATACTATGTACAGGGCTGTATGTGGAGCCATCATACTATGTACAGGGCTGTATGTGGAGCCATCATACTATGTACAGGACTGTATGTGGAGCCATCATACTATGTACAGGGTTGTATGTGGAGCCATCATACTATGTACAGGGCTGTATGTGGAGCCATCATACTATGTGCAGGACTGTATGTGGAGCCATCATACTATGTGCAGGACTGTATGTGGAGCCATCATACTATGTACAGGGCTGTATGTGGAGTCATCATACTATGTACAGGGCTGTATGTGGAGCCATCATACTATGTACAGGGCTGTATGTGGAGCCATCATACTATGTACAGGGCTGTATGTGGAGTCATCATACTATGTACAGGGCTGTATGTGGAGTCATCATACTATGTACAGGACTGTATGTGGAGCCATCATACTATGTACAGGGCTGTATGTGGAGCCATCATACTATGTACAGGGCTGTATGTGGAGCCATCATACTATGTACATGGCTGTATGTGGAGTCATCATACTATGTACAGGGCTGTATGTGGAGTCATCATACTATGTACAGGACTGTATGTGGAGCCATCATACTATGTACAGGGCTGTATGTGGAGCAATCATACTATGTACAGGGCTGTATGTGGAGTCATCATACTATGTACAGGGCTGTATGTGGAGCAATTATACTATGTGCAGGACTGTATGTGGAGGCATCATACTATGTACAGGACTGTATGTGGAGCCATCATACTATGTACAGGACTGTATGTGGAGCCATCATACTATGTACAGGGCTGTATGTGGAGCAATCATACTATGTATAGGACTGTATGTGAAGTCATCATACTATGTACAGGGCTGTATGTGGAGCCATCATACTATGTACAGGGCTGTATGTGGAGCCATCATACTATGTACAGGACTGTATGTGAAGTCATCATACTATGTACAGGGCTGTATGTGGAGCCATCATACTATGTACAGGACTGTATGTGGAGTCATCATACTATGTACAGGACTGTATGTGGAGTCATCATACTATGTACAGGACTGTATGTGGAGTCATCATACTATGTACAGGACTGTATGTGGAGTCATCATACTATGTACAGGGCTGTATGTGGAGTCATCATACTATGTACAGGACTGTATGTGGAGTCATCATACTATGTACAGGGCTGTATGTGGAGCCGTCATACTATGTACAGGACTGTATGTGGAGCCATCATACTATGTACAGGACTGTATGTGGAGCCATCATACTATGTGCAGGACTGTATGTGGAGCCATCATACTATGTACAGGGCTGTATGTGGAGCCATCATACTATGTACAGGGCTGTATGTGGAGTCATCATACTATGTACAGGGCTGTATGTGGAGTCATCATACTATGTACAGGGCTGTATGTGGAGTCATCATACTATGTACAGGACTGTATGTGGAGTCATCATACTATGTACAGGACTGTATGTGGAGTCATCATACTATGTATAGGGCTGTATGTGGAGCCGTCATACTATGTACAGGACTGTATGTGGAGCCATCATACTATGTACAGGACTGTATGTGGAGCCATCATACTATGTGCAGGACTGTATGTGGAGCCATCATACTATGTACAGGGCTGTATGTGGAGCCATCATACTATGTACAGGGCTGTATGTGGAGCCATCATACTATGTACAGGGCTGTATGTGGAGTCATCATACTATATACAGGGCTGTATGTGGAGCCATCATACTATGTACAGGGCTGTATGTGGAGCCATCATACTATGTACAGGGCTGTATGTGGAGCCATCATACTATGTACAGGGCTGTATGTGGAGTCATCATACTATGTACAGGGCTGTATGTGGAGCCATCATACTATGTACAGGGCTGTATGTGGAGCCATCATACTATGTACAGGGCTGTATGTGGAGCCATCATACTATGTACAGGACTGTATGTGGAGCCATCATACTATGTACAGGGCTGTATGTGGAGCCATCATACTATGTACAGGACTGTATGTGGAGCCATCATACTATGTACAGGGCTGTATGTGGAGCCATCATACTATGTGCAGGACTGTATGTGGAGCCATCATACTATGTACAGGGCTGTATGTGGAGCCATCATACTATGTACAGGACTGTATGTGGAGCCATCATACTATGTACAGGACTGTATGTGGAGCCATCATACTATGTACAGGACTGTATGTGGAGCCATCATACTATGTACAGGACTGTATGTGGAGCCATCATACTATGTACAGGGCTGTATGTGGAGCCATCATACTATGTACAGGACTGTATGTGGAGCCATCATACTATGTACAGGACTGTATGTGGAGCCATCATACTATGTACAGGACTGTATGTGGAGCCATCATACTATGTACAGGACTGTATGTGGAGCCATCATACTATGTACAGGGCTGTATGTGGAGCCATCATACTATGTACAGGGCTGTATGTGGAGCCATCATACTATGTACAGGACTGTATGTGGAGCCATCATACTATGTACAGGACTGTATGTGGAGCCATCATACTATGTACAGGACTGTATGTGGAGCCATCATACTATGTACAGGGCTGTATGTGGAGCCATCATACTATGTACAGGGCTGTATGTGGAGCCATCATACTATGTACAGGGCTGTATGTGGAGTCATCATACTATATACAGGGCTGTATGTGGAGCCATCATACTATGTACAGGGCTGTATGTGGAGCCATCATACTATGTACAGGGCTGTATGTGGAGCCATCATACTATGTACAGGACTGTATGTGGAGCCATCATACTATGTACAGGGCTGTATGTGGAGCCATCATACTATGTACAGGGCTGTATGTGGAGCCATCATACTATGTACAGGGCTGTATGTGGAGCCATCATACTATGTACAGGGCTGTATGTGGAGCCATCATACTATGTACAGGACTGTATGTGGAGCCATCATACTATGTACAGGACTGTATGTGGAGCCATCATACTATGTACAGGACTGTATGTGGAGCCATCATACTATGTACAGGACTGTATGTGGAGCCATCATACTATGTACAGGACTGTATGTGGAGCCGTCATACTATGTACAGGATTGTATGTGGAGCCATCATACTATGTACAGGGCTGTATGTGGAGCCATCATACTATGTACAGGGCTGTATGTGGAGCCATCATACTATGTACAGGACTGTATGTGGAGCCATCATACTATGTACAGGACTGTATGTGGAGCCATCATACTATGTACAGGACTGTATGTGGAGCCATCATACTATGTACAGGACTGTATGTGGAGCCATCATACTATGTACAGGGCTGTATGTGGAGCCATCATACTATGTACAGGGCTGTATGTGGAGCCATCATACTATGTACAGGACTGTATGTGGAGCCATCATACTATGTACAGGACTGTATGTGGAGCCATCATACTATGTACAGGACTGTATGTGGAGCCATCATACTATGTACAGGACTGTATGTGGAGCCATCATACTATGTACAGGGCTGTATGTGGAGCCATCATACTATGTACAGGACTGTATGTGGAGCCATCATACTATGTACAGGGCTGTATGTGGAGCCATCATACTATGTACAGGGCTGTATGTGGAGCCATCATACTATGTACAGGGCTGTATGTGGAGCCATCATACTATGTACAGGGCTGTATGTGGAGCCATCATACTATGTACAGGGCTGTATGTGGAGCCATCATACTATGTACAGGGCTGTATGTGGAGCCATCATACTATGTACAGGGCTGTATGTGGAGCCATCATACTATGTGCAGGACTGTATGTGGAGCCATCATACTATGTACAGGACTGTATGTGGAGTCATCATACTATGTACAGGGCTGTATGTGGAGCCATCATACTATGTACAGGACTGTATGTGGAGTCATCATACTATGTACAGGACTGTATGTGGAGTCATCATACTATGTACAGGGCTGTATGTGGAGCCATCATACTATGTACAGGACTGTATGTGGAGCCATCATACTATGTACAGGACTGTATGTGGAGTCATCATACTATGTACAGGACTGTATGTGGAGTCATCATACTATGTACAGGACTGTATGTGGAGTCATCATACTATGTACAGAACTGTATGTGGAGCCATCATACTATGTACAGGACTGTATGTGGAGTCATCATACTATGTACAGGGCTGTATGTGGAGTCATCATACTATGTACAGGGCTGTATGTGGAGCCATCATACTATGTACAGGGCTGTATGTGGAGCCATCATACTATGTACAGGGCTGTATGTGGAGCCATCATACTATGTGCAGGACTGTATGTGGAGCCATCATACTATGTACAGGGCTGTATGTGGAGCCATCATACTATGTACAGGGCTGTATGTGGAGCCATCATACTATGTACAGGGCTGTATGTGGAGCCATCATACTATGTACAGGACTGTATGTGGAGCCATCATACTATGTACAGGACTGTATGTGGAGCCATCATACTATGTACAGGACTGTATGTGGAGCCATCATACTATGTACAGGACTGTATGTGGAGCCATCATACTATGTACAGGGCTGTATGTGGAGCCATCATACTATGTACAGGGCTGTATGTGGAGCCATCATACTATGTACAGGGTTGTATGTGGAGCCATCATACTATGTACAGGGCTGTATGTGGAGCCATCATACTATGTGCAGGACTGTATGTGGAGCCATCATACTATGTACAGGGCTGTATGTGGAGCCATCATACTATGTACAGGGCTGTATGTGGAGCCATCATACTATGTACAGGGCTGTATGTGGAGTCATCATACTATGTACAGGGCTGTATGTGGAGCCATCATACTATGTACAGGACTGTATGTGGAGCCATCATACTATGTACAGGACTGTATGTGGAGCCATCATACTATGTACAGGACTGTATGTGGAGCCATCATACTATGTACAGGACTGTATGTGGAGCCATCATACTATGTACAGGACTGTATGTGGAGTCGTCATACTATGTACAGGGCTGTATGTGGAGCCATCATACTATGTACAGGGCTGTATGTGGAGTCATCATACTATGTACAGGGCTGTATGTGGAGCCATCATACTATGTACAGGGCTGTATGTGGAGCCATCATGCTATGTACAGGACTGTATGTGGAGTCATCATACTATGTGCAGGGCTGTATGTGGAACCATCATACTATATACAGGGCTGTATGTGGAACCATCATACTATGTACAGGACTGTATGTGGAGCCATCATACTATGTACAGGGCTGTATGTGGAGTCATCATACTATGTACAGGACTGTATGTGGAGTCAACATACTATGTACAGGACTGTATGTGGAGTCATCATACTATGTACAGGGCTGTATGTGGAGTCATCATACTATGTACAGGACTGTATGTGGAGTCATCATACTATGTACAGGGCTGTATGTGGAGTCATCATACTATGTACAGGGCTGTATGTGGAGCCATCATACTATGTACAGGGCTGTATGTGGAGCCATCATACTATGTACAGGGCTGTATGTGGAGCCATCATACTATGTACAGGGCTGTATGTGGAGTCATCATACTATGTACAGGGCTGTATGTGGAGCCATCATACTATGTACAGGGCTGTATGTGGAGCCATCATACTATGTACAGGGCTGTATGTGGAGCCATCATACTATGTGCAGGACTGTATGTGGGGCCATCATACTATGTACAGGACTGTATGTGGAGTCATCATACTATGTACAGGGCTGTATGTGGAGTCATCACACTATGTACAGTACTGTATGTGGAGCCATCATACTATGTACAGGGCTGTATGTGGAGCCATCATACTATGTACAGGGCTGTATGTGGAGCCATCATACTATGTACAGGGCTGTATGTGGAGCCATCATACTATGTACAGGGCTGTATGTGGAGTCATCATACTATGTACAGGGCTGTATGTGGAGCCATCATACTATGTACAGGGCTGTATGTGGAGCCATCATACTATGTACAGGGCTGTATGTGGAGCCATCATACTATGTACAGGGCTGTATGTGGAGCCATCATACTATGTACAGGGCTGTATGTGGAGCCATCATACTATGTACAGGGCTGTATGTGGAGCCATCATACTATGTGCAGGACTGTATGTGGGGCCATCATACTATGTACAGGACTGTATGTGGAGCCATCATACTATGTACAGGGCTGTATGTGGAGTCATCATACTATGTACAGGGCTGTATGTGGAGCCATCATACTATGTACAGGACTGTATGTGGAGCCATCATACTATGTACAGGGCTGTATGTGGAGTCATCATACTATGTACAGGGCTGTATGTGGAGCCATCATACTATGTACAGGGCTGTATGTGGAGCCATCATACTATGTACAGGGCTGTATGTGGAGTCATCATACTATGTACAGGGCTGTATGTGGAGCCATCATACTATGTACAGGGCTGTATGTGGAGCCATCATACTATGTGCAGGACTGTATGTGGGGCCATCATACTATGTACAGGACTGTATGTGGAGCCATCATACTATGTACAGGGCTGTATGTGGAGTCATCATACTATGTACAGGGCTGTATGTGGAGCCATCATACTATGTACAGGGCTGTATGTGGAGCCATCATACTATGTACAGGGCTGTATGTGGAGCCATCATACTATGTGCAGGACTGTATGTGGGGCCATCATACTATGTACAGGACTGTATGTGGAGTCATCATACTATGTACAGGGCTGTATGTGGAGTCATCACACTATGTACAGTACTGTATGTGGAGCCATCATACTATGTACAGGGCTGTATGTGGAGCCATCATACTATGTACAGGGCTGTATGTGGAGCCATCATACTATGTGCAGGACTGTATGTGGGGCCATCATACTATGTACAGGACTGTATGTGGAGCCATCATACTATGTACAGGGCTGTATGTGGAGTCATCATACTATGTACAGGGCTGTATGTGGAGCCATCATACTATGTACAGGGCTGTATGTGGAGCCATCATACTATGTACAGGGCTGTATGTGGAGCCATCATACTATGTACAGGGCTGTATGTGGAGCCATCATACTATGTACAGGGCTGTATGTGGAGCCATCATACTATGTACAGGGCTGTATGTGGAGCCATCATACTATGTGCAGGACTGTATGTGGGGCCATCATACTATGTACAGGACTGTATGTGGAGCCATCATACTATGTACAGGGCTGTATGTGGAGTCATCATACTATGTACAGGGCTGTATGTGGAGCCATCATACTATGTACAGGACTGTATGTGGAGCCATCATACTATGTACAGGGCTGTATGTGGAGTCATCATACTATGTACAGGGCTGTATGTGGAGCCATCATACTATGTACAGGGCTGTATGTGGAGCCATCATACTATGTACAGGGCTGTATGTGGAGTCATCATACTATGTACAGGGCTGTATGTGGAGCCATCATACTATGTACAGGGCTGTATGTGGAGCCATCATACTATGTGCAGGACTGTATGTGGGGCCATCATACTATGTACAGGACTGTATGTGGAGCCATCATACTATGTACAGGACTGTATGTGGAGTCATCATACTATGTACAGGACTGTATGTGGAGTCATCATACTATGTACAGGGCTGTATGTGGAGTCATCATACTATGTACAGGGCTGTATGTGGAGCCATCATACTATGTACAGGGCTGTATGTGGGGCCATCATACTATGTACAGTACTGTATGTGGAGCCATCATACTATGTACAGGACTGTATGTGGAGCCATCATACTATGTACAGGACTGTATGTGGAGCCATCATACTATGTACAGGGCTGTATGTGGAGCCATCATACTATGTACAGGGCTGTATGTGGAGTCATCATACTATGTACAGGGCTGTATGTGGAGCAATTATACTATGTGCAGGACTGTATGTGGAGCCATCATACTATGTACAGGACTGTATGTGGAGCCATCATACTATGTACAGGGCTGTATGTGGAGCCATCATACTATGTACAGGGCTGTATGTGGAGTCATCATACTATGTACAGGGCTGTATGTGGAGCCATCATACTATGTACAGGACTGTATGTGGAGCCATCATACTATGTACAGGGCTGTATGTGGAGCAATCATACTATGTATAGGACTGTATGTGAAGTCATCATACTATGTACAGGGCTGTATGTGGAGCCATCATACTATGTACAGGGCTGTATGTGGAGTCATCATACTATGTACAGGACTGTATGTGAAGTCATCATACTATGTACAGGGCTGTATGTGGATTCATCATACTATGTACAGGGCTGTATGTGGAGCAATTATACTATGTGCAGGACTGTATGTGGAGCCATCATACTATGTACAGGACTGTATGTGGAGCCATCATACTATGTACAGGGCTGTATGTGGAGCCATCATACTATGTACAGGACTGTATGTGGAGCCATCATACTATGTACAGGGCTGTATGTGGAGCCATCATACTATGTACAGGGCTGTATGTGGAGCCATCATACTATGTACAGGACTGTATGTGGAGCCATCATACTATGTACAGGGCTGTATGTGCAGCCATCATACTATGTACAGGGCTGTATGTGGAGCCATCATACTATGTACAGGGCTGTATGTGGAGCCATCATACTATGTACAGGGCTGTATGTGGAGTCATCATACTATGTACAGGGCTGTATGTGGAGCCATCATACTATGTACAGGACTGTATGTGGAGCCATCATACTATGTACAGGACTGTATGTGGAGCCATCATACTATGTACAGGACTGTATGTGGAGCCATCATACTATGTACAGGACTGTATGTGGAGTCATCATACTATGTACAGGGCTGTATGTGGAGCCATCATACTATGTACAGGACTGTATGTGGAGTCATCATACTATGTACAGGGCTGTATGTGGAGCCATCATACTATGTACAGGACTGTATGTGGAGTCATCATACTATGTACAGGGCTGTATGTGGAGCCATCATACTATGTACAGGGCTGTATGTGGAGTCATCATACTATGTACAGGGCTGTATGTGGAGCCATCATACTATGTACAGGGCTGTATGTGGAGCCATCATACTATGTACAGGGCTGTATGTGGAACCATCATACTATGTACAGGACTGTATGTGGAGACATCATACTATATACAGGGCTGTATGTGGAGCCATCATACTATATACAGGGCTGTATGTGGAACCATCATACTATGTACAGGGCTGTATGTGGAGCCATCATACTATATACAGGGCTGTATGTGAAGCCATCATACTATGTACAGGACTGTATGTGGAGCCATCATACTATGTACAGGGCTGTATGTGGAGCCATCATACTATGTACAGGGTTGTATGTGGAGTCATCATACTATGTACAGGGCTGTATGTGGAGCCATCATACTATGTACAGGGCTGTATGTGGAGCCATCATACTATGTACAGGACTGTATGTGGAGCCATCATACTATGTACAGGACTGTATGTGGAGCCATCATACTATGTGCAGGGCTGTATGTGGAGCCATCATACAATGTACAGGGCTGTATGTGGAGTCATCATACTATGTACAGGGCTGTATGTGGAGTCATCATACTATGTACAGGGCTGTATGTGGAGCCATCATACTATGTACAGGGCTGTATGTGGAGCCATCATACTATGTACAGGGCTGTATGTGGAGCCATCATACTATGTACAGGGCTGTATGTGGAGCCATCATACTATGTACAGGACTGTATGTGGAGCCATCATACTATGTACAGGGCTGTATGTGGAGTCATCATACTATGTACAGGGCTGTATGTGGAGCCATCATACTATGTACAGGGCTGTATGTGGAGCCATCATACTATGTGCAGGACTGTATGTGGAGCCATCATACTATGTACAGGGCTGTATGTGGAGCCATCATACTATGTACAGGGCTGTATGTGGAGCCATCATACTATGTACAGGACTGTATGTGGAGCCATCATACTATGTACAGGGCTGTATGTGGAGTCATCATACTATGTACAGGGCTGTATGTGGAGCCATCATACTATGTACAGGGCTGTATGTGGAGCCATCATACTATGTACAGGGCTGTATGTGGAGCCATCATACTATGTACAGGACTGTATGTGGAGTCATCATACTATGTACAGGACTGTATGTGGAGCCATCATACTATGTACAGGACTGTATGTGGAGCCATCATACTATGTACAGGGCTGTATGTGGAGTCATCATACTATGTACAGGACTGTATGTGGAGTCATCATACTATGTACAGGACTGTATGTGGAGTCATCATACTATGTACAGGGCTGTATGTGGAGCCATCATACTATGTACAGGACTGTATGTGGAGCTATCATACTATGTACAGGGCTGTATGTGGAGCTATCATACCATGTACAGGGCTGTATGTGGAGCCATCACACTATGTACAGGGCTGTATGTGGAGTCATCATACTATGTACAGGACTGTATGTGGAGTCATCATACTATGTACAGGGCTGTATGTGGAGCCATCACACTATGTACAGGGCTGTATGTGGAGCCATCATACTATGTACAGGACTGTATGTGGAGCCATCATACTATGTACAGGACTGTATGTGGAGCCATCATACTATGTACAGGACTGTATGTGGAGCCATCATACTATGTACAGGTCTGTATGTGGAGTCATCATACTATGTACAGGACTGTATGTGGAGCCATCATACTATGTACAGGGCTGTATGTGGAGTCATCATACTATGTACAGGACTGTATGTGGAGTCATCATACTATGTACAGGACTGTATGTGGAGTCAACATACTATGTACAGGACTGTATGTGGAGTCATCATACTATGTGCAGGGCTGTATGTGGAGTCATCATACTATGTACAGGGCTGTATGTGGAGTCATCATACTATGTACAGGACTGTATGTGGAGTCATCATACTATGTACAGGGCTGTATGTGGAGTCATCATACTATGTACAGGGCTGTATGTGGAGTCATCATACTATGTACAGGGCTGTATGTGGAGTCATCATACTATGTACAGGGCTGTATGTGGAGTCATCATACTATGTACAGGGCTGTATGTGGAGTCATCATACTATGTACAGGGCTGTATGTGGAGCCATCATACTATGTACAGGGCTGTATGTGGAGCCATCATACTATGTACAGGGCTGTATGTGGAGCCATCATACTATGTACAGGGCTGTATGTGGAGCCATCATACTATGTACAGGGCTGTATGTGGAGTCATCATACTATGTACAGGGCTGTATGTGGAGCCATCATACTATGTACAGGGCTGTATGTGGAGCCATCATACTATGTACAGGGCTGTATGTGGAGCCATCATACTATGTACAGGACTGTATGTGGAGTCATCATACTATGTACAGGGCTGTATGTGGAGTCATCATACTATGTACAGGGCTGTATGTGGAGTCATCATACTATGTACAGGGCTGTATGTGGAGTCATCATACTATGTACAGGGCTGTATGTGGAGCCATCATACTATGTACAGGGCTGTATGTGGAGCCATCATACTATGTACAGGGCTGTATGTGGAGTCATCATACTATGTACAGGGCTGTATGTGGAGCCATCATACTATGTACAGGGCTGTATGTGGAGCCATCATACTATGTACAGGGCTGTATGTGGAGCCATCATACTATGTACAGGGCTGTATGTGGAGCCATCATACTATGTACAGGGCTGTATGTGGAGCCATCATACTATGTGCAGGACTGTATGTGGGGCCATCATACTATGTACAGGACTGTATGTGGAGCCATCATACTATGTACAGGACTGTATGTGGAGTCATCATACTATGTACAGGGCTGTATGTGGAGCCATCATACTATGTGCAGGACTGTATGTGGGGCCATCATACTATGTACAGGACTGTATGTGGAGCCATCATACTATGTACAGGACTGTATGTGGAGTCATCATACTATGTACAGGGCTGTATGTGGAGCCATCATACTATGTACAGGGCTGTATGTGGAGCCATCATACTATGTACAGGGCTGTATGTGGAGCCATCATACTATGTGCAGGACTGTATGTGGGGCCATCATACTATGTACAGGACTGTATGTGGAGCCATCATACTATGTACAGGACTGTATGTGGAGTCATCATACTATGTACAGGACTGTATGTGGAGTCATCATACTATGTACAGGGCTGTATGTGGAGTCATCATACTATGTACAGGGCTGTATGTGGAGCCATCATACTATGTACAGGGCTGTATGTGGGGCCATCATACTATGTACAGTACTGTATGTGGAGCCATCATACTATGTACAGGACTGTATGTGGAGCCATCATACTATGTACAGGGCTGTATGTGGAGCAATCATACTATGTATAGGACTGTATGTGAAGTCATCATACTATGTACAGGGCTGTATGTGGAGCCATCATACTATGTACAGGGCTGTATGTGGAGTCATCATACTATGTACAGGACTGTATGTGAAGTCATCATACTATGTACAGGGCTGTATGTGGAGTCATCATACTATGTACAGGACTGTATGTGGAGCCATCACACTATGTACAGGACTGTATGTGGAGTCATCATACTATGTACAGGGCTGTATGTGGAGCCATCACACTATGTACAGGACTGTATGTGGAGCCATCATACTATGTACAGGGCTGTATGTGGAGCCATCATACTATGTACAGGGCTGTATGTGGAGTCATCATACTATGTACAGGGCTGTATGTGGAGCCATCATACTATGTACAGGACTGTATGTGGAGTCATCATACTATGTACAGGGCTGTATGTGGAGCCATCACACTATGTACAGGGCTGTATGTGGAGCCATCATACTATGTACAGGGCTGTATGTGGAGTCATCATACTATGTACAGGGCTGTATGTGGAGCCATCATACTATGTACAGGACTGTATGTGGAGTCATCATACTATGTACAGGGCTGTATGTGGAGCCATCACACTATGTACAGGACTGTATGTGGAGCCATCATACTATGTACAGGGCTGTATGTGGAGCCATCATACTATGTACAGGGCTGTATGTGGAGTCATCATACTATGTACAGGGCTGTATGTGGAGCCATCATACTATGTACAGGGCTGTATGTGGAGTCATCATACTATGTACAGGGCTGTATGTGGAGCCATCACACTATGTACAGGGCTGTATGTGGAGCCATCATACTATGTACAGGGCTGTATGTGGAGTCATCATACTATGTACAGGGCTGTATGTGGAGCCATCATACTATGTACAGGACTGTATGTGGAGTCATCATACTATGTACAGGGCTGTATGTGGAGCCATCACACTATGTACAGGACTGTATGTGGAGCCATCATACTATGTACAGGACTGTATGTGGAGTCATCATACTATGTACAGGGCTGTATGTGGAGCCATCACACTATGTACAGGACTGTATGTGGAGCCATCATACTATGTACAGGGCTGTATGTGGAGCCATCATACTATGTACAGGGCTGTATGTGGAGTCATCATACTATGTACAGGGCTGTATGTGGAGCCATCATACTATGTACAGGGCTGTATGTGGAGTCATCATACTATGTACAGGGCTGTATGTGGAGTCATCATACTATGTACAGGGCTGTATGTGGAGTCATCATACTATGTACAGGGCTGTATGTGGAGTCATCATACTATGTACAGGGCTGTATGTGGAGTCATCATACTATGTACAGGACTGTATGTGGGGCCATCATACTATGTACAGGACTGTATGTGGAGCAATTATACTATGTGCAGGACTGTATGTGGAGCCATCATACTATGTACAGGACTGTATGTGGAGCCATCATACTATGTACAGGGCTGTATGTGGAGCCATCATACTATGTACAGGGCTGTATGTGGAGCCATCATACTATGTACAGGGCTGTATGTGGAGCCATCATACTATGTACAGGACTGTATGTGGAGCCATCATACTATGTACAGGACTGTATGTGGAGCCATCATACTATGTACAGGGCTGTATGTGGAGTCATCATACTATGTACAGGGCTGTATGTGGAGCCATCATACTATGTACAGGGCTGTATGTGGAGCCATCATACTATGTACAGGGTTGTATGTGGAGCCATCATACTATGTACAGGGCTGTATGTGGAGCCATCATACTATGTGCAGGACTGTATGTGGAGCCATCATACTATGTACAGGACTGTATGTGGAGCCATCATACTATGTACAGGGCTGTATGTGGAGCCATCATACTATGTACAGGGCTGTATGTGGAGCCATCATACTATGTACAGGGCTGTATGTGGAGTCATCATACTATGTACAGGGCTGTATGTGGAGCCATCATACTATGTACAGGACTGTATGTGGAGCCATCATACTATGTACAGGACTGTATGTGGAGCCATCATACTATGTACAGGACTGTATGTGGAGCCATCATACTATGTACAGGACTGTATGTGGAGCCATCATACTATGTACAGGACTGTATGTGGAGTCATCATACTATGTACAGGGCTGTATGTGGAGCCATCATACTATGTACAGGACTGTATGTGGAGTCATCATACTATGTACAGGGCTGTATGTGGAGCCATCATACTATGTACAGGACTGTATGTGGAGCCATCATACTATGTACAGGGCTGTATGTGGAGCCATCATACTATGTACAGGACTGTATGTGGAGACATCATACTATGTACAGGGCTGTATGTGGAGCCATCATACTATGTACAGGACTGTATGTGGAGCCATCATACTATGTACAGGGCTGTATGTGGAGCCATCATACTATGTACAGGGTTGTATGTGGAGCCATCATACTATGTACAGGACTGTATGTGGAGCCATCATACTATGTACAGGACTGTATGTGGAGCCATCATACTATGTAAAGGACTGTATGTGGAATCATCATACTATGTACAGGACTGTATGTGGAGCCATCATACTATGTACAGGGCTGTATGTGGAGCAATCATACTATGTATAGGACTGTATGTGAAGTCATCATACTATGTACAGGGCTGTATGTGGAGCCATCATACTATGTACAGGGCTGTATGTGGAGTCATCATACTATGTACAGGACTGTATGTGAAGTCATCATACTATGTACAGGGCTGTATGTGGAGTCATCATACTATGTACAGGACTGTATGTGGAGCCATCACACTATGTACAGGACTGTATGTGGAGTCATCATACTATGTACAGGGCTGTATGTGGAGCCATCACACTATGTACAGGACTGTATGTGGAGCCATCATACTATGTACAGGGCTGTATGTGGAGCCATCATACTATGTACAGGGCTGTATGTGGAGTCATCATACTATGTACAGGGCTGTATGTGGAGCCATCATACTATGTACAGGACTGTATGTGGAGTCATCATACTATGTACAGGGCTGTATGTGGAGCCATCACACTATGTACAGGACTGTATGTGGAGCCATCATACTATGTACAGGGCTGTATGTGGAGCCATCATACTATGTACAGGGCTGTATGTGGAGTCATCATACTATGTACAGGGCTGTATGTGGAGCCATCATACTATGTACAGGACTGTATGTGGAGTCATCATACTATGTACAGGGCTGTATGTGGAGCCATCACACTATGTACAGGACTGTATGTGGAGCCATCATACTATGTACAGGACTGTATGTGGAGTCATCATACTATGTACAGGGCTGTATGTGGAGCCATCACACTATGTACAGGACTGTATGTGGAGCCATCATACTATGTACAGGGCTGTATGTGGAGCCATCATACTATGTACAGGGCTGTATGTGGAGTCATCATACTATGTACAGGGCTGTATGTGGAGCCATCATACTATGTACAGGACTGTATGTGGAGTCATCATACTATGTACAGGGCTGTATGTGGAGTCATCATACTATGTACAGGGCTGTATGTGGAGTCATCATACTATGTACAGGGCTGTATGTGGAGTCATCATACTATGTACAGGGCTGTATGTGGAGTCATCATACTATGTACAGGGCTGTATGTGGAGTCATCATACTATGTACAGGGCTGTATGTGGAGTCATCATACTATGTACAGGACTGTATGTGGGGCCATCATACTATGTACAGGACTGTATGTGGAGCAATTATACTATGTGCAGGACTGTATGTGGAGCCATCATACTATGTACAGGACTGTATGTGGAGCCATCATACTATGTACAGGGCTGTATGTGGAGCCATCATACTATGTACAGGGCTGTATGTGGAGCCATCATACTATGTACAGGGCTGTATGTGGAGCCATCATACTATGTACAGGACTGTATGTGGAGCCATCATACTATGTACAGGACTGTATGTGGAGCCATCATACTATGTACAGGGCTGTATGTGGAGTCATCATACTATGTACAGGGCTGTATGTGGAGCCATCATACTATGTACAGGGCTGTATGTGGAGCCATCATACTATGTACAGGGTTGTATGTGGAGCCATCATACTATGTACAGGGCTGTATGTGGAGCCATCATACTATGTGCAGGACTGTATGTGGAGCCATCATACTATGTACAGGACTGTATGTGGAGCCATCATACTATGTACAGGGCTGTATGTGGAGCCATCATACTATGTACAGGGCTGTATGTGGAGCCATCATACTATGTACAGGGCTGTATGTGGAGTCATCATACTATGTACAGGGCTGTATGTGGAGCCATCATACTATGTACAGGACTGTATGTGGAGCCATCATACTATGTACAGGACTGTATGTGGAGCCATCATACTATGTACAGGACTGTATGTGGAGCCATCATACTATGTACAGGACTGTATGTGGAGCCATCATACTATGTACAGGACTGTATGTGGAGTCATCATACTATGTACAGGGCTGTATGTGGAGCCATCATACTATGTACAGGACTGTATGTGGAGTCATCATACTATGTACAGGGCTGTATGTGGAGCCATCATACTATGTACAGGACTGTATGTGGAGCCATCATACTATGTACAGGGCTGTATGTGGAGCCATCATACTATGTACAGGACTGTATGTGGAGACATCATACTATGTACAGGGCTGTATGTGGAGCCATCATACTATGTACAGGACTGTATGTGGAGCCATCATACTATGTACAGGGCTGTATGTGGAGCCATCATACTATGTACAGGGTTGTATGTGGAGCCATCATACTATGTACAGGACTGTATGTGGAGCCATCATACTATGTACAGGACTGTATGTGGAGCCATCATACTATGTAAAGGACTGTATGTGGAATCATCATACTATGTACAGGACTGTATGTGGAGACATCATACTATGTACAGGACTGTATGTGGAGCCATCATACTATGTACAGGACTGTATGTGGAGCCATCATACTATGTAAAGGACTGTATGTGGAATCATCATACTATGTACAGGACTGTATGTGGAGTCATCATACTATGTACAGGGCTGTATGTGGAGCCATCATACTATGTACAGGGCTGTATGTGGAGCCATCATACTATGTACAGGACTGTATGTGGAGCCATCATACTATGTACAGGACTGTATGTGGAATCATCATACTATGTACAGGACTGTATGTGGAGTCATCATACTATGTACAGGACTGTATGTGGAGTCATCATACTATGTACAGGGCTGTATGTGGAGCCATCATACTATGTACAGGACTGTATGTGGAGCCATCATACTATGTACAGGACTGTATGTGGAGCCATCATACTATGTACAGGACTGTATGTGGAATCATCATACTATGTACAGGACTGTATGTGGAGTCATCATACTATGTACAGGACTGTATGTGGAGTCATCATACTATGTACAGGGCTGTATGTGGAGCCATCATACTATGTACAGGACTGTATGTGGAATCATCATACTATGTACAGGACTGTATGTGGAGTCATCATACTATGTACAGGACTGTATGTGGAGTCATCATACTATGTACAGGGCTGTATGTGGAGCCATCATACTATGTACAGGACTGTATGTGGAGCCATCATACTATGTACAGGACTGTATGTGGAATCATCATACTATGTACAGGACTGTATGTGGAGTCATCATACTATGTACAGGACTGTATGTGGAATCATCATACTATGTACAGGGCTGTATGTGGAATCATCATACTATGTACAGGACTGTATGTGGAGTCATCATACTATGTACAGGACTGTATGTGGAATCATCATACTATGTACAGGACTGTATGTGGAGTCATCATACTATGTACAGGGCTGTATGTGGAGCCATCATACTATGTACAGGACTGTATGTGGAGCCATCATACTATGTACAGGGCTGTATGTGGAGCCATCATACTATGTACAGGACTGTATGTGGAGCCATCATACTATGTACAGGACTGTATGTGGAGCCATCATACTATGTACAGGACTGTATGTGGAGTCATCATACTATGTACAGGACTGTATGTGGAATCATCATACTATGTACAGGACTGTATGTGGAGTCATCATACTATGTACAGGACTGTATGTGGAGTCATCATACTATGTACAGGGCTGTATGTGGAGCCATCATACTATGTACAGGACTGTATGTGGAGCCATCATACTATGTACAGGACTGTATGTGGAATCATCATACTATGTACAGGACTGTATGTGGAGTCATCATACTATGTACAGGACTGTATGTGGAATCATCATACTATGTACAGGACTGTATGTGGAGTCATCATACTATGTACAGGGCTGTATGTGGAGCCATCATACTATGTACAGGACTGTATGTGGAGCCATCATACTATGTACAGGGCTGTATGTGGAGCCATCATACTATGTACAGGACTGTATGTGGAGTCATCATACTATATACAGGGCTGTATGTGGAGCCATCATACTATGTACAGGGCTGTATGTGGAGTCATCATACTATGTACAGGACTGTATGTGGAGCCATCATACTATGTGCAGGGCTGTATGTGGAGTCATCATACTATGTACAGGGCTGTATGTGGAGTCATCATACTATGTACAGGGCTGTATGTGGAGTCATCATACTATGTACAGGACTGTATGTGGAGCCATCATACTATGTACAGGGCTGTATGTGGAGCCATCATACTATGTACAGGACTGTATGTGGAGTCATCATACTATGTGCAGGACTGTATGTGGAGTCATCATACTATGTACAGGGCTGTATGTGGAGCCATCATACTATGTACAGGACTGTATGTGGAGCCATCATACTATGTGCAGGACTGTATGTGGAGTCATCATACTATGTACAGGACTGTATGTGGAGCCATCATACTATGTGCAGGACTGTATGTGGAGTCATCATACTATGTACAGGACTGTATGTGGAGTCATCATACTATGTACAGGACTGTATGTGGAGCCATCATACTATGTACAGGACTGTATGTGGAGTCATCATACTATGTACAGGACTGTATGTGGAGTCATCATACTATGTACAGGACTGTATGTGGAGCCATCATACTATGTACAGGGCTGTATGTGGAGCCATCATACTATGTACAGGGCTGTATGTGGAGTCATCATACTATGTACAGGGCTGTATGTGGAGCCATCATACTATGTACAGGGCTGTATGTGGAGCCATCATACTATGTACAGGACTGTATGTGGAGCCATCATACTATGTACAGGGCTGTATGTGGAGCCATCATACTATGTACAGGGCTGTATGTGGAGTCATCATACTATGTACAGGGCTGTATGTGGAGCCATCATACTATGTACAGGACTGTATGTGGAGTCATCATACTATGTACAGGACTGTATGTGGAGTCATCATACTATGTACAGGGCTGTATGTGGAGTCATCATACTATGTACAGGACTGTATGTGGAGTCATCATACTATGTACAGGACTGTATGTGGAGTCATCATACTATGTACAGGACTGTATGTGGAGCCATCATACTATGTACAGGGCTGTATGTGGAGCCATCATACTATGTACAGGGCTGTATGTGGAGTCATCATACTATGTACAGGGCTGTATGTGGAGCCATCATACTATGTACAGGGCTGTATGTGGAGCCATCATACTATGTACAGGGCTGTATGTGGAGTCATCATACTATGTACAGGGCTGTATGTGGAGCCATCATACTATGTACAGGGCTGTATGTGGAGCCATCATACTATGTACAGGACTGTATGTGGAGTCATCATACTATGTACAGGGCTGTATGTGGAGCCATCATACTATGTACAGGACTGTATGTGGAGCCATCATACTATGTGCAGGACTGTATTTGGAGTCATCATACTATGTACAGGGCTGTATGTGGAGCCATCATACTATGTACAGGACTGTATGTGGAGCCATCATACTATGTACAGGGCTGTATGTGGAGTCATCATACTATGTACAGGACTGTATGTGGAGTCATCATACTATGTACAGGACTGTATGTGGAGCCATCATACTATGTACAGGACTGTATGTGGAGCCATCATACTATGTACAGGGCTGTATGTGGAGTCATCATACTATGTACAGGGCTGTATGTGGAGTCATCATACTATGTACAGGACTGTATGTGGAGTCATCATACTATGTACAGGACTGTATGTGGAGCCATCATACTATGTACAGGGCTGTATGTGGAGTCATCATACTATGTACAGGACTGTATGTGGAGCCATCATACTATGTACAGGGCTGTATGTGGAGCCATCATACTATGTACAGGACTGTATGTGGAGCCATCATACTATGTACAGGGCTGTATGTGGAGCCATCATACTATGTACAGGGCTGTATGTGGAGTCATCATACTATGTACAGGACTGTATGTGGAGCCATCATACTATGTACAGGGCTGTATGTGGAGTCATCATACTATGTACAGGACTGTATGTGGAGCCATCATACTATGTACAGGGCTGTATGTGGAGTCATCATACTATGTACAGGACTGTATGTGGAGCCATCATACTATGTACAGGGCTGTATGTGGAGTCATCATACTATGTACAGGACTGTATGTGGAGCCATCATACTATGTACAGGGCTGTATGTGGAGCCATCATACTATGTGCAGGACTGTATTTGGAGTCATCATACTATGTACAGGGCTGTATGTGGAGCCATCATACTATGTACAGGACTGTATGTGGAGCCATCATACTATGTACAGGGCTGTATGTGGAGTCATCATACTATGTACAGGACTGTATGTGGAGCCATCATACTATGTACAGGACTGTATGTGGAGCCATCATACTATGTACAGGGCTGTATGTGGAGTCATCATACTATGTACAGGGCTGTATGTGGAGTCATCATACTATGTACAGGACTGTATGTGGAGTCATCATACTATGTACAGGGCTGTATGTGGAGTCATCATACTATGTACAGGACTGTATGTGGAGCCATCATACTATGTACAGGGCTGTATGTGGAGTCATCATACTATGTACAGGACTGTATGTGGAGCCATCATACTATGTACAGGGCTGTATGTGGAGTCATCATACTATGTACAGGACTGTATGTGGAGTCATCATACTATGTACAGGACTGTATGTGGAGCCATCATACTATGTACAGGGCTGTATGTGGAGTCATCATACTATGTACAGGACTGTATGTGGAGCCATCATACTATGTACAGGACTGTATGTGGAGTCATCATACTATGTACAGGACTGTATGTGGAGTCATCATACTATGTACAGGACTGTATGTGGAGCCATCATACTATGTACAGGACTGTATGTGGAGCCATCATACTATGTACAGGGCTGTATGTGGAGTCATCATACTATGTACAGGGCTGTATGTGGAGTCATCATACTATGTACAGGGCTGTATGTGGAGCCATCATACTATGTACAGGACTGTATGTGGAGCCATCATACTATGTACAGGACTGTATGTGGAGCCATCATACTATGTACAGGACTGTATGTGGAGCCATCATACTGTGTACAGGGTTGTATGTGGAGCCGTGTGCGCCATGACCTACAGTGACCGACAGAGGGCGGCAGACAAGTGCGAGGAGATGGAGGAGGCTACAGCCAGTGCTCCCAGCTCCTGTACGGTAAGTACAGACAATCCACCTGGCCACGTACAAGACAACGTTCACACTTACCTGCCATTTTTTACATTTTCTTAAATGCATATATTTTGATTTTATTAAAAATGGGATTTATTAAAATTTTTGGGTCTGACATCTGTTTAATGAGTTAACTGAGAATTCATCAGTGAGCTTGCAGCTTTTTTTTTTAAGCTGTCATTTTACTGAGCCTACATGAAAGCTGAGCAGAACTTTGTGTCAGTGAGAGGAGCTCACTGACAGGTCCTCAGTTGACTCATTCCACAGCCACTTAAAAAGCCTGTAAAAGCCAAACTGTGAAAAATTTTTAATGGAACCAATTTGCAAAAAATATTTGGCTCAAAAATAAATGCATTTAAATACAAAAGAAAGTCCCCAAAGGTGACCATAACATTTAAAGGGGAAATGCCCGCTCAAACCAGATCCCTATGGTTAGAGATTTCCTGGACACAGCCCTGCTCAGAGTGGAAAAACATGGCTGCTCTGGTACAGAAACAGCGCCACATCTGCTCACAGGCGGTATTGTAGGACCCTGAGCTGTAATACCAAATACAACCCATGGGTCAGGGTGGCGCTGTTTTCCGTAACAATTATTTAAATGTTTTTATTCCCTGACGAAGTAAATGGTGAAGAATAAAAACGCAAGGTATATAAGAAAGCGAGTGCAGTTTATCGGCGGGCGGGATGCTGAAGCTTCGATCCCCATGGTGCGAGCCTCCATGTGAGGCCAGTGTGGGGACTCGCCTCCTCTCCTGCCTGGAGGGCGCACATTAGCGGCCGCTGTAGGCGGATTAGGATGAACGGCTGGAATGTGCTGGATTATAGGGCCCCGGCTCTCATCGCTCCGGGCTGAGAAAATAATCGTCTGCGCGCTGATTCCATCACTCAGAGGCGAACGCCCAGTAACCCTGTACGGCCGGGTCTGCGAGTCACTATAGCGGCAGGATGGGCCCTGAACACTGTCAGGAGTCAGTCATAGCAGGGGTCCTCCAAGTCACAGCTGCTACCTACAGGGCACCAGGTCCAAGCCCAGAGTCCGGTAACTGACCTCCTCCCAGCGAGTGAGGCCGCACCCAGCGGAGGCCATACAGGAACAGAAGGGAGGCCATTGTAGAGCAAGTGCCCGGAAATGTGGCATCCAGAGAAGTCACCGCATACAAGCGCCCAGAGCTGAGCCCTCATCTAAGCCCAAAACAGGTTTAAGACGAGGAGGGGTTAATGCAGGACAAAAACAGTGCAAATAATGATGGCAATACCGCCACTCATACCAGTATCATAGCAGTTATATTCTTATACAGGGGCAGTATCATAGCAGTTATATTCTTATACAGGGGCAGTATATAGCAGTTATATTCTTATACAGGGTCAGTATCATAGCAGTTATATTCTTATACAGGGGCAGTATCATAGCAGTTATATTCTTATACAGGGGCAGTATTATAGCAGTTATATTCTTATACAGGGGCAGTATTATAGCAGTTATATTCTTATACAGGGGCAGTATCATAGCAGTTATATTCTTATACAGGGGCAGTATCATAGCAGTTATATTCTTATACAGGGGCAGTATATAGCAGTTATATTCTTATACAGGGGCAGTATATAGCAGTTATATTTTTATACAGGGGCAGTATCATAGCAGTTATATTCTTATACAGGGGCAGTATTATAGCAGTTATATTCTTATACAGGGGCAGTATTATAGTAGTTATATTCTTATACAGGGGCAGTATCATAGCAGTTATATTCTTATACAGGGGCAGTATATAGCAGTTATATTCTTATACAGGGGCAGTATTATAGCAGTTATATTCTTATACAGGGGCAGTATCATAGCAGTTATATTCTTATACAGGGGCAGTATCATAGCAGTTATATTCTTATACAGGGGCAGTATCATAGCAGTTATATTCTTATACAGGGGCAGTATTATAGTAGTTATATTCTTATACAGGGGCAGTATTCTAGTAGTTATATTCTTATACAGAGGCAGTATCATAGCAGTTATATTCTTATACAGGGGCAGTATCATAGCAGTTATATTCTTATACAGGGGCAGTATCATAGCAGTTATATTCTTATACAGGGGCAGTATTATAGCAGTTATATTCTTATACAGGGGCAGTATTATAGCAGTTATATTCTTATACAGGGGCAGTATCATAGCAGTTATATTCTTATACAGGGGCAGTATCATAGCAGTTATATTCTTATACAGGGGCAGTATCATAGCAGTTATATTCTTATACAGGGGCAGTATTATAGCAGTTATATCCTTATACAGGGGCAGTATCATAGCAGTTATATTCTTATACAGGGGCAGTATTATAGCAGTTATATTCTTATACAGGGGCAGTATTATAGCAGTTATATTCTTATACAGGGGCAGTATTATAGCAGTTATATTCTTATACAGGGGCAGTAATATAGCAGTTATATTCTTATACAGGGGCAGTATCATAGCAGTTATATTCTTATACAGGGGCAGTATCATAGCAGTTATATTCTTATACAGGGGCAGTATCATAGCAGTTATATTCTTATACAGGGGCAGTATTATAGCAGTTATATTCTTATACAGGGGCAGTATCATAGCAGTTATATTCTTATACAGGGGCAGTATTATAGCAGTTATATTCTTATACAGGGGCAGTATTATAGCAGTTATATTCTTATACAGGGGCAGTATTATAGCAGTTATATTCTTATACAGGGGCAGTATTATAGCAGTTATATTCTTATACAGGGGCAGTATCATAGCAGTTATATTCTTATACAGGGGCAGTATCATAGCAGTTATATTCTTATACAGGGGCAGTATCATAGCAGTTATATTCTTATACAGGGGCAGTATCATAGCAGTTATATTCTTATACAGGGGCAGTATTATAGCAGTTATATTCTTATACAGGGGCAGTAATATAGCAGTTATATTCTTATACAAGGGCAGTATCATAGCAGTTATATTCTTATACAGGGGCAGTATCATAGCAGTTATATTCTTATACAGGGGCAGTATCATAGCAGTTATATTCTTATACAGGGGCAGTATCATAGCAGTTATATTCTTATACAGGGGCAGTATCATAGCAGTTATATTCTTATACAGGGGCAGTATCATAGCAGTTATATTCTTATACAGGGGCAGTATCATAGCAGTTATATTCTTATACAGGGGCAGTATCATAGCAGTTATATTCTTATACAGGGGCAGTATCATAGCAGTTATATTCTTGTATATAGGGAGTTGTATTATAGTAGTTATATTCTTGTACATAGGAGCTGTATTATAGTAGTTGTATTCTTGTATATAGGTGCAGTATTATAGTAGTTGTATTCTTGTACATAGGGAGCAGTATTATAGTAGTTACATTCTTGTACATAGGATGCTGTATTATAGTAGTTATATTCCTGTACATAGGGGGCAGTATTATAGTACTTATATTCTTGTACATAGGAGCAGTATTATAGTAGTTATATTCTTGTACATAGGAGCTGTATTATAGTAGTTGTATTCTTGTATATAGGGGCAGTATCATAGCAGTTATATTCTTATACAGGGGCAGTATCATAGCAGTTATATTCTTATACAGGGACAGTATTATAGCAGTTATATTCTTATACAGGGGCAGTATAATAGCAGTTATATTCTTATACAGGGGCAGTATCATAGCAGTTATATTCTTATACAGGGGCAGTATTATGGCAGTTATATTTTTATACAGGGGCAGTATTATAGCAGTTATATTCTCATACAGGGGCAGTATCATGGCAGTTATTATTATACAGGGGCAGTATTATAGCAGTTATATTCTTATACAGGGGCAGTATCATAGCAGTTATATTCTTATACAGGGTCAGTATCATAGCAGTTATATTCTTAGACAGGGGCAGTATCATAGCAGTTATATTCTTATACAGGGGCAGTATCATAGCAGTTATATTCTTATACAGGGGCGGTATTATAGCAGTTATATTCTTGTACATGGGAGCAGCATTATAGTAATTATATTCTTGTACATAGAAGCTGTATTATAGTAGTTATATTCTTGTACATAGAGGGCAATATTATAGTAATTATATTCTTGTACATAGGGGGCTGTATTATAGTAGTTATATTCATGTACATTACAGACCAAAAGTTTGGACACACCTCATTTAAAGATTTTTCTGTATTTTCATGACTATGAAAATTGTGCTTTCACACTGAAGGCATCAAAACTATGAATTAACACATGTGGAATTATATACTTAACAAAAAAGTGTGAAACAACTGAAAATATGTCTTATATTCTAGGTTCTTCAAAGTAGCCACCTTTTGCTTTGATGACTGCTTTGCACACTCTTGGCATTCTCTTGATGAGCTTCAAGAGGTAGTCACCGGAAATGGTTTTCACTTCACAGGTGTGCCCTCTCTGGCTTAATAAGTGGGATTTCTTGCCTTATAAATGGGGTTGGGACCATCAGTTGTGTTGTGCAGAAGTCTGGTGGATACACAGCTGATAGTCCTACTGAATAGACTGTTAGAATTTGTATTATGGCAAGAAAAAAGCAGCTAAGAAAAGAAAAACGAGTGGCCATCATTACTTTAAGAAATGAAGGTCAGTCAGTGCGAAAAATTGGGCAAACTTTGAAAGTGTCCCCAAGTGCAGTTGCAAAAACCATCAAGCGCTACAAAGAAACTGGCTCACATGAGGACCGCCCCAGGAAAGGAAGACCAAGAGTCACCTCTGCTTCTGACGATAAGTTTATCTGAGTCACCAGCGTCAGAAATCGCAGGTTAACAGCAGCTCAGATTAGAGACCAGGTCAATGCCACACAGAGTTCTAGCAGCAGACACATCTCTTCAACAACTGTTAAGAGGAGACTTTGTGCAGCAGGCCTTCATGGTAAAATAGCTGCTGGGAAACCACTGCTAAGGACAGGCAACAAGCAGAAGAAACTTGTTTGGGCTCAAGAACACAAGGAATGGACATTAGACCAGTGGAAATCTGTGCTTTGGTCTGATGAGTCCAAATTTGAGATCTTTGGTTGCAACCACCGTGTCTTTGTGTGACGCAGAAAAGGTGAACGGATGGACTCTACATGCCTGGTTCCCACCGTGAAGCATGGAGGAGGAGGTGTGATGGTGTGGGGGTGCTTTGCTGGTGACACTGTTGGGGATTTATTCAAAATTGAAGGCATACTGAACCGGCATGGCTACTTCAGCATCTTGCAGCGGCATGCTATTCCATCCGGTTTGCGTTTAGTTGGACCATCATTTATTTTTCAACAGGACAATGACCCCAAACACACCTCCAGGCTGTGTAAGGGCTATCTGACCAAGGTGGAAAGTGATGGGGTGCTACGCCAGATGACCTGGCCTCCACAGTCACCAGACCTGAACCCAATCGAGATGGTTTGGGGTGAGCTGGACCGCAGAGTGAAGGCAAAAGGGCCAACAAGTGCTAAGCATCTCTGGGAACTCCTTCAAGATTGTTGGAAGACCATTTCCGGTGACTACCTCTTGAAGCTCATCAAAAGAATGCCAAGAGTGTGCAAAGCAGTCATCAAAGCAAAAGGTGGCTACTTTGAAGAACCTAGAATATAAGACATATTTTCAGTTGTTTCACACTTCTTTGTTAAGTATATGATTCCACATGTGTTAATTCATAGTTTTGATGCCTTCAGTGTGAATGTACAATTTTCACAGTCATGAAAATACAGAAAAATCTTTAAATGAGAAGGTGTGTCCAAACTTTTGGTCTGTACTGTACATGGGAGCAGTATTATAGTAGTTATATTCTTGTACATAGGAGCAGTATTATAGTAATTATATTCTTGTACATAGGAGGCAGTATTATAGTAGTTATATTCTTGTACATAGGGGCTGTATTATAGTAGTTATATTCTTGTACATAGGGGGCAGTATTATAGTAGTTATATTCTTGTACATAGGAGCAGTATTATAGTAGTTATATTCTTGTACATAGGAGCAGTATTATAGTAGTTATATTCATGTACATGGGAGCAGTATTATAGTAGTTATATTCTTGTACAAAAAGAGCAGTATTATAGTAGTTGTATTCTTGTACATAGGAGCTGTATTATAATAGTTATATTCTTGTACATAGGGGGCGGTATTATAGTAGTTATACAGTTAGGTCCATATATATTTGGACAGAGGCAACATTTTTTCTAATTTTGGTTCTAGACATTACCACAATGAATTTTAAACAAAACAATTCAGATGCAGTTGAAGTTCAGACTTTCAGCTTTCATTTGAGGGTATCCACATTAAAATTGGATGAAGGGATTAGGAGTTTCAGCTCCTTAACATGTGACACCCTGTTTTTAAAGGGACCAAAAGTAATTGGACAGATTAAATAATTGTAAATAAAATGTTCATTTCTAGTAGTTAGTTGAAAACCCTTTGTTGGCAATGACTGCCTGAAGTCTTGAACTCATGGACATCACCAGACTCTGAGTTTCCTCCTTTTTGATGCTCTGCCAGGCCTTCACTGCGGAGGTTTTCAGTTGCTGTTTGTTTGTGGGCCTTTCTGTCTGAAGTTTAGTCTTTAACAAGTGAAATGCATGCTCAGTTGGGTTGAGATCAGGTGACTGACTTGGCCATTCAAGAATATTCCACTTCTTTTCTTTAATAAACTCCTGGGTTGCTTTGGCTTTATGTTTTGGGTTATTGTCCATCTGTAGTATGAAACGACGACCAATCAGTTTGGCTGCATTCAGCTGGATCTGAGCAGACAGTATGGCTCTGAATACATCAGAATTCATTCGGTTCCTTCTGTCCTGTGTCACATCATCAATAAACACTAGTGACCCAGTGCCACTGGCAGCCATGCATGCCCAAGCCATCACACTGCCTCCGCCGTGTTTTCCAGATGATGTGGTATGCTTTGGATCATGAGCTGTACCACGCCTTCACCATACTTTTCGCTTTCCATCATTCTGGTAGAGGTTGATCTTGGTTTCATCTGTCCAAAGAATGTTCTTCCAGAACTGTGCTGGCTTTTTTAGATGTTTTTTAGCAAAGTCCAGTCTAGCCTTTTTATTCTTGATGCTTATGAGTGGCTTGCACCGTGCAGTGAACCCACTGTATTTACTTTCATGCAGTCTTCTCTTTATGGTAGATTTGGATATTGATACACCTACCTCCTGGAGAGTGTTGTTCACTTGGTTGGCTGTTGTGAAGGGGTTTCTCTTCACCATGGAGATTATTCTGCGATCATACACCACTGTTGTCTTCCGAGGGCGCCCAGGTCTTTTTGCATTGATGAGTTCACCAGTGCTTTCTTTCTTTCTCAGAATGTACCAAACTGTAGATTTTGCCACTCATAATATTGTAGCAATTTCTCGGATGGTTTTTTTCTGTTTTTGAAGGTTAATGATGGCTTGTTTCACCTGCATGGAGAGCGCCTTTGTTCGCATGTTTACTTCACAGCAAAACCTTCCAAACGCACCACACCTCAAATCAACTCCAGGCCTTTTATCTGCTTAATTGAGAATGACATAACGAAGGGATTGCCCTCACCTGTCCATGAAATAGCCTTGGAGTCAATTGTCCAATTACTTTTGGTCCCTTTAAAAACAGGGTGTCACATGTTAAGGAGCTGAAACTCCTAAACCCTTCATCCAATTTTAGTGTGGATACCCTCAAATGAAAGCTGAAAGTCTGAACTTCAACTGCATCTGAATTGTTTTGTTTAAAATTCATTGTGGTAATGTCTAGAACCAAAATTAGAAAAATGTTGTCTCTGTCCAAATATATATGGACCTAACTGTATTCATGTACATGGGAGCAGTATTATAGTAGTTATATTCTTGTACATAGGGAGCAGTATTATCGTAGTTATATTCTTGTACATAGGAGCTGTATTATAGTAGTTGTATTCTTGTACATAGGAGCTGTATTATAGTAGTTATATTCTTGTACATAGGGGGCTGTATTATAGTAGTTATATTCTTGTACATAGGGGGCTGTATTATAGTAGTTGTATTCTTGTACATAGGGGGCTGTATTATAGTATTTGTATTCTTGTACATAGGAGAGTATTATAGTAGTTATATTCTTGTACATAGGAGCTGTATTATAGTAGTTGTATTCTTGTACATAGGGGGCTGTATTATAGTATTTGTATTGTTGTACATAGGAGCTGTATTATAGTTATTATATTCTTGTACATAGGGAGCAGTATTATGGTAGTTATATTCTTGTACATAGGGGGCAGTATTATAGTAGTTATATTCCTGTACATAGAAGCAGTATTATAGTAGTTATATTCTTGTACATAGAAGCAGTATTATAGTAGTTGTATTCTTGTGCATAGGGGGCAGTATTATAGTATTTGTATTCTTGTACATAGGAGCAGTATTATAGTAGTTGTATTCTTGTACATAGGGGGCTGTATTATAGTAGTTGTATTCTTGTACATGGGAGCAGTATTATAGTAGTTATATTCTTGTACATAGAAGCAGTATTATAGTAGTTATATTCTTGTACATAGAAGCAGTATTATAGTATTTGTATTCTTGTACATAGGAGCAGTATTATAGTAGTTATATTCTTGTACATAGAAGCAGTATTATAGTAGTTATATTCTTGTACATAGAAGCAGTATTATAGTATTTGTATTCTTGTACATAGGAGCAGTATTATAGTATTTGTATTCTTGTCCATAGGAGAGGATAGACGTGTGCTTGAGAGCTCTCAGCAGGGCGGAGGCATGGCTTCTGACCCAGGTGGAGGGGAGGGGAGCTGGGCTGATGATCCAGGGAAAGCCCCTGGTCTGGAGTCCGGCCTGCAGCATGCACCTGATGGTAATGGAAAGCTGGAGATGGTGGCTGGTGAGTCTTCTAAACCTGCTTGTTATGTTGGAGGATTAAATGCTAAAGTTACAAGGCAAAGTATATTTAAGCTGGAATTGCATATCAGCAAACTAAAAGAAGAAATTAAGAAAGAGACTGATCCTAAGGTAAAACTGATGAAGTGCGAGTGTCTGGATGATTGCAGCCGAGAGCTGCTGATCAGGAAAGAAAAACTGGAGAAAGGTTTAAACTCTGTGCCCAGAAAGGAGACTTGGGCTAAAGAGAGAAAAAAAGAATCCAGAGCCCAGACTGTGAGCAGAAAACGCTTTATTGGGAATAAGGACATTAAATATAAAACTGTGTACAGCATTGTGGAGCAAGGAAGCCCAGTGAGAAGTGCAGCGCTGATATCAGGGGCACAATGTGAGGGGTCCGAGACACCAGAAAGTGCTGCAGAGGAAAGTGTGCCAGCAAACGAGGGGTTAACTGCAGTGACCTCTCTATGCAGCAATGAAGTGAGCTCAGCTGCTGAGAGTGAGAAAGAAAGTGCACCCTGTACTGATACTGTGAGTGAGACCCCCCTCAGCGCTGTGAGTGAGACCCCGCTCACTGGTGCTAGTGAATGTCTGTCTGCAACAGATAATACAAATATTATAATGGACTCTGAACCATCCATGTCAGTGAATGGAGATAATACTGTGCAGCAATCAGTGGTAATGGACTCTATGTCATGTATGTCAGCGGATGGAGACCACACTGCAGTGGTAATGGACTCTGAGCCCTCCATGTCAGTGAATGGAGATAATACTGTGCAGCAATCAGTGGTGATGGACTCTATGTCATGTATGTCAGCGGATGGAGACCACACTGCAGTGGTAATGGACTCTGAGCCCTCCATGTCAGTGAATAGAGACAATACTGTGCAACCATCAGTGGTAATGGACTCTATGTCAGCGGATGGAGACCACACTGCAGTAGTAATGGACTCTCAACCCTCCATGTCAGTGAATGGAGATAATACTGTGTAGCAATCAGTGGTGATGGACTCTATGTCATGTATGTCAGCGGATGGAGACCACACTGCAGTGGTAATGGACTCTCAACCCTCCATGTCAGTGAATAGAGACCATACTGTGCAACCATCAGTAGTAGATCTGGGTGTTGTTGCAGCACAGTCAGGTGTCAGTAATCATGGAGCTAGGGAGAGCTCCAGCACTAATCCTCCAGCAGCGGTGGAGATTTCCAGCACTGATCCACCTGCGGCTGGTGAAAGCTCCGGCACTGACGCATCTGCGGCTGGTGAAAGCTCCGGCACTGACGCATCTGCGGCTGGTGAAAGCTCCGGCACTGACCCATCTGCTGACCATCAGTTCAGGAGACTGTTCTCTAATGTCACCAGACCAGTGAACCCCCCGCCTCAGAGGAGAAACGCAGTCAGGATAAAATACACAGGACCAGAGGAGAACATCCCATCCAGAATTTACATTGGGAAAGTTCTCCTAAAAGACTTCATGAAGTTCAATGCGTCTGAGGTCTACGCTCTGATCCATATCCCATCCAGCAGGATCTATGACATCAGCTTTAAGCTCCAGTGTGATCTGGATTTGTTCTGGAACATCTATAATGACACCAGAGAAGATGAGATCTGGGATCACCTCCATTGTATCCAGCTGTCTAAGCCGCAGGAGATAACGGCCACTGTCCTGTTCCAGTCTGAGGTGGTGGCGGTGGCGGATCTGCAGCACTGGCTGAACCGGCAGTGCATAGTGAGAAGTCATCCTGACAAGATCTATGATGAGGAGCAGATATGGAATGGAGGATATACACTGAAAATCCAGCTGATACAAGAGAGCGGTGTGACCAGACATCTGCCGCACTCCTACCTGGGCTCAGAGAGGGGGATCTGCTACTACCCTGGTCAGCCACGTCTGTGCCATAGATGTGGGGGCCGGCATCTCGCCATAAACTGCTCTCGTATCACATGCTCATTATGTGGACAGTCAGGTCATACAAAGGACAACTGCACAGGACCCGTCATCTGTAATCTGTGCTCAGAACCAGGGCATACGTTCCGGGATTGCCGGCATGCAGAACACAATAAATATAATGGCCAGACCTCCTCAGAAGTTGTACAGGAAGATGTCACCAGAGGTTCTGATGTCCCAGAAGCTGGTATGGATGAGGACAGAAGTCACAGTATCAGTGAACCTGCTCCAGAGTCTGAGGTACTAACGGATGCTGCACTACTAGGACCACCAGCCACTGAAGAACCACCTAAAGGCCCACCAGCCACTAAAGAAAGACCTAAACCGCCATCAGCCAATATAATAAGACCTAAGCTTCGATCAGCCACTAAAGTAGGGCCTAAAATGCCAGTTGTTAAAGAGAGGCCTAAGGGGTCCAGAAAGCCTGCCACCAAACCAACCAAACATCAGCCCAGTACATCTGTGGAAGCAGTTAGTCCGCCTGCACTGTCCAGTGTGGATGAGGAAGGCTTTGTGACCGTAAAAAGAAAAAATGCATCTGTGGATCCCACCAGAAAAGTCACAACAGTACAGAAAACCTCTGAGCCTCCAGTGCTGGCGATAAGTCCTGGACGTTACAATGTGCTGGGAGAAGACCAAGATGAAGAGTCACAAATGGAGCAAAGTCCTTCATGCGTCCTCGAAAACGTCTCTGATGAGGGGGATCCTGACCCTCCCGTGTCCACAAAGAGATGGGGCACTACAGGTGACAGCAGTGGAAGGAGGAAGAAGACCAAAAAGTCTAAGTGATCAGGATGCGGCTGAGAATAAACTCCATTAATGTGAACAGTGTGAGGACTGTGAGCCGGCGGCAGACGATTTACCAGCGTTTGTCTGACGAGAGATCTGATGTCTTCTTCTTGCAGGAGACGTATTTGAAGAGCAATGCTCATGTGTATGCAGCCAAGAGAGACTGGAGACTTGGGCCGTCATACTGGTCCTTCGGTCTGGAGAGAAATGACGGTGTGGGGGTCCTCTTTAATACCATGAATGTCCAGGTGGACAGAGTCCTGGAGATCTGTCCGGGTCGCTGTCTGATGCTGGACTTTACATTGGACTCCATCCATTATAGAGCGATAAACATTTATGCTCCGCAGACCAGGAAAGAGCGGAGGGAACTATTTGACCACATGAAACCATATTGCTTTACATCTAAAGTATTTATATTGTGTGGGGACTTTAATAATGTGTCCTGTAATGTGGACAGATCCAGCAGTCATAAGCAACTAAGATATGATGAGACGTTCCTTAATAATATAGTCCAGCAGGCCCACCTAGTAGACCCCTATGGGTCTCATCATACCAGTAAGACGTACACTTACCATAAGGGTGGTAATGCCAGTAGGATAGACCAGGTGTATATAAAGAGGGAGGTGAGATGCTCTCAGTACAGGATCAGCCCCCTGGAGTATTCGGACCATTGTATGGTGAGTGTGACGCTGGATCTGGCCCAAGCTGTGGTCTGTGGAAAGGGGTACTGGAAGGTGAACAGCTCTGTGGTCCAAGATCCTCGGTTCAGAGAGGCCTTCACCACATTCTATAATAAACGTAGGACCACCCAGTGTATGTGTGATGACACAGCCGAGTGGTGGGAGATCATGAAGAGTGACATCAAGCAGTTTATTATACGAGCAGCCAGGAGACGTAGTAATATGGATTATATGAGATACACAGCCCTGAGACTGCACCTCAGCCGGCTATACAGCAGGATGAATGGTGGTGAGGAGGTGGACGGACGGAGCGTCAGCCATATAAAGCAGCGGATGAGGGAGCTGCAGTATGATCGCCTCAAGTCTCTCAAGGCGGAGGGACAGTTTGATAGTTGGGGCATCCATAACCCAGATCCCTTTATTGCCTGTAAGAACAGGGTTAGTAAGAAGCTGATCACTGGCTTGTTAGATGAGAATGGGGTGGAGCAGTCTGAGCCGGAGAAAGTCCACAGGATCATTGGGGATTATTATAGAGATCTGTATAAAGGGGCTCATATTAATAAGGATGACATTAAAGCTTATCTGAAGGGGGTGTCCCTACCAACGTTAGACCTGGTGCAGGCAGATAGTATGGCCGATCCCATAACTGAGGATGAGGTGAAGAGGAGCATTGACTCCTTAAAGGCCAACAAGAGCCCAGGACTAGACGGCCTGACCAGCGGGTTTTACAAAGAGTTCAGGGACTTGTTGGCTCCGGACCTGGTGCAGGTCTATAATGATTGCCTCTCTGCAGGGAAGCTTCTACAGTCCCAGTATAGATCTGTTCTGGTTCTCTTAGCAAAGAAGGGAAATCTAAAAGATGTAAGGAACTGGCGTCCACTGTCTTTGCTAAACACTGACTATAAAATCCTGGCCAAGATCTTGTATTATCGGCTGAGTGAGGTGGCGGGTGAGCTGATCATCGCCAACCAGACGTGTGGTGTGAAGGGTCGGACGATAGAGGACTCATTGCTGCTGGTGAGAGAAGCTGTGACGTACATTAACCCCTTAATAACATCTGACGTACTAATACGCGTCTGTGCCCTGGGACTTAAGAGCCAGACCCGTATTAGTACGTCATCGCGATCGCCGCCGGGTGTCAGCTGATTGTCACAGCTGACACCCGGTACTATGTGCAGGGAGCGGTCCTGCACCGCCTCCAGCACATTAACCCCTGCGATGCTGCGATCGAAGTCGATCGCGGCATTGCGGGGGCAAGGGGAGGTGATCGCCGATACTCACCTTCTCTTCCGGCTTCCAGCGCAGTCTGCAAAGGCTTCCCGGGTGTTGCCATGACGACCCGATGTCGTCATGACAACATCCGGGTCACCAGACAGCAGGAAGATTGTTTGGACATGCGCAGTGCATCTCCAAACAATCTTCACACTGTGCACCGCTGATAGCCTGCATGGCATAGGGATGGTGCTGCATTCCTGTGCCATGCAGGCGATCAGAGAAAAAAAAGTGAAAGTCCCAGAATGGGACAAAGTAATAAAGTGTATAAACTGTCTGAAAGTGGAAAAAAAAAAAAACAAATTGCAAAAATATAAAAAAAAAATAAAAAAAATAATCCACCAAAAATAAAAATATAATGTACCCATCAATAAATATTATTATAAAAAAAAAAAAAAAAAACCAATAACAGTACACTTATTTGGTATCGCCGCGTCCGGAACAACCTGACCTATAAAACTGTCCCACTAGTTAACCCCTTCAGTGAACACGGTAGAAAAAAAAAAAAAACGAAGCAAAAAAACAATGCTTTATCACCATACCGCCAAACAAAAAGTGGAATAACACGCGATCAAAAAGACACATATAAATAAAAATGGTACCGCTGAAAACGTCATCTCGTCCCGCAAAAAACAAGCCACCATACAGCTCCATCAGCCGAAAAATAAAAAAGTTATAGCTCTCAGAATAAAGCGATGCTAAAAAATATTTTTTTCTATAAAATAGCTTTTATTGTGTATAAGCGCCAAAACATAGAAAAATGATACAAATGTGGTACCGCTGTAAACGTACTGACCCGAAGAATAAAGCTACCTCATCAATTTTACCACACGCGGAACAGAATAAAAAAAAAAAAAAAAAAAAAACAATTCCTGAATTGTTGGTTTTTGTTTATTCTGCCTCCCAAAAATCGGAATAGAAAGCGATCAAAAAATGTCACGTGCCTGAAAATGGCACCAATAACAACGTCAAGTCATCCCACAAAAAACGAGCCGTCACATGACTGTCTGCCAAAATCTGGAAAAATTATAGCTCTCAAAATATGGCGATGCAAAAACTAGATTTTACAAAAAATGCGTCTTTTAGTGTGTGACAGCTGTCAGTCATAAAAACCCCATTTGATTCTGGCATTGCTGTAATCACACCGACCCGAAGAATAAAGTCGTCTAATCACTTATACCGCACAAGGAACGGCGTCAAAAATAAACTCTTGGGCTGGGTTTGGGGCTAGGGTTGTGCTGGGGCTAGGGTTGTGCTATGGTTAGGGTTGTGCTAGGGTTAGGGCTGGGGTTGGGATTTTTTTCAAAAGTAAGAAAAAAAGATGACGATATGGCGACTAGTGTTGAGCGCAAGTGCTCGCTACTTGAGTTTGCATCGGGTGCTCTGGTATGCATTGAGTATCATGGGTATTTGAGTGACATGCTCGAGTCTCTGCCCCATATGCTTCGCGGCCAAAAAAACTTTACGGGGATTGCCTGCCATGCACGAGCGATCCCCGCATGTTTTTTTTTGGGTGTCTAATAACCGTGAAACATGCGGAGCAGGGACTCGAGCATGTCACTCGAGCACACGCTGTACATGGTGCATACCTGAGTACCCGATGCAAACTCAAGTAGCGAGCACTTGCGCTCAAGAATAATGACAACTTATTCAATATGATGACCTAATGTAAACAAATTCTGTGCCGTACCTCTGGGTTCAAAATGTTCACTATACACCTTAATAAAATCCTTGAGGGGTATAGTTTCCAAAATGGGGACACTTGTGGGGGAGCTCCACTGTTTAGGCACATCACGGGCTCTCCAAACGCGACATGGTGTCCGCTAACGAATTGAATGGAAAATCGGCTCAAATTGTTAGCGGACGCCATGTTGCGTTTGGAGAGCCCCTGTGTGCCCAAACATTGGAGCTCCCCCACAAGTGACCCCATTTTGGAAACTAGACCCCCAAGGCACCTATCTAGATGCATAGTAAGCACTTGGAACCCCCAGGTGCTTCACAAATTGATTCGTAAAAATGAAAAAGTGAAAAAAAAAACAGATGGTAATCTCGCCTGAAGAAGGAGCCTCTGTGCTCTGAAAGCTTGCATATATATATATTTTCTGGTTAGCCAATAAAGGTATCACCCCAAGAATACTTTTGTCATTTTTGGCATACAAGTATTTACATCGATTTTTCTGGCTAGCACGGTGCCACAATATAACTTTGTATTGTACATCATGATAATGGAAGATACCCCAATGTATCGATCACAGATGGATCTGAAAAACCTCCTGAAGAAACTGGCACAAATGAACAGCGACATTTTCTTTCTATCCAGATGCAAAAAAGAAAACTTAATCCCCAAAGGCCTCATAATAAGGAATCCGACTCAGTTTACCTACAATACTCATTTTTCACAGAAACTTTGCTACAGATCATCTGAGAGACTGCGGAATCACCGCATTGGATTTTTCTACAACAAGAAGAAGAAGAGGACCATCCATAAAGAGATAACTTCTCTACAGGGCCGAATACAAGGACCAGATTCATGTCTAATCAAGGAGACATTACAGGATTTTTACAAAAAATTGCAACATCACCTTATTATCAATAAGAAAAAGAAACTTGACAGACTGAGGAAGAAAGCAGGTCTCAATGTAGTTGAAGGTAAGCCCAATTTACAAAATCATTTTAATACATCGTCCTCTGTTGTGAACCTCTCACAGTATGAGCCAAACGCAGGAGAAATGAATGTTTTATCAAAGGGACTAACATTCTGTCCTACAAAACAACTTGATACGGCTCAATTTTGTAGTGATATTGAGGAATTCTTCCGCAGATTACGGCTTAAAGAATTCTTTCACAACCATGCAGATATCACACCACAAGATAATCTGAACAACACATCAAAAAAGAAAAAGAGGACAAACTGGACCCCCCAACCTGGGCACAACCAAACTCTAGATCACTACGTAGACTGTTTCCGTAAAAAAGTTAAATCTGACATTTTGGACAGATGCCACAAAGTGCCGCACAATATCAGTATGGAGGAAAGAAAAGCCATACAGTCTTTAAAAGCAAATAACAATATCATCATCAAACCAGCAGACAAAGGAGGAGCTGTAGTCATTATGAACATGTCAGATTACATCCAAGAAGCACACAGACAACTCTTGGATATAAAATACTACACTCCACTTCAGGAAGATCCCACCAAAAAATACACAGAGGAACTAACACATATCATCAATGGGTTTGATTCTACTTCATCCTCACTACTGGAACTAATACCAGACAATCCCCAAACAGGTACCTTCTACATGTTTCCTAAAATACATAAAGGAGGTAATCCTGACAGGCCAATCATTTCTGGCATTGGGACATTAACGGAAAATATCTCAGGCTGGGTGGAGAACATTCTGAAACCCCTGGTGAGACGCACACCCAGCTATATCCAGGACACCACGGATAGCCTCTGCAAACTGTCAGCTCTCGGCCCACTTCCGGAGGACACAATACTAGCCACCATGGATGTAGAGTCTCTCTACTCCAACATTCCTCATGAGGATGGGATTGTAGCAAGCAAACATTTCCTACAAAAAAACAATCTGGCTACAGAACCAACTCTGCAATTCATCAGGTTTGTGCTCCATCACAATTATTTCTCCTTTGGGAACAATTTATACCAACAATGTATGGGTAGCGACATGGGAAGCAAAATGTCCCCACAATATGCTAACCTATTTATGGCTAAACTACAGGAGGAGTTTTTGTCATCTTGCTCTATTAAACCTCTAGCATACTTCCGCTACATTGATGATCTGCTAATAATCTGGACAGGCTCAAAAGATGATCTGCTGACCTTCCACGATAACTTCAACAGGTTCCACCCAACCATCAAGCTCACCCTCAACTTCTCAAAATCCCAAATACATTTTCTGGACATGACCATATACATCAAAGACAACACCATACAGACATCAATTTACCATAAGCCCACAGGACTAGAGATGAGCGTTGTTCTACTCGAACTGTTCGCCAATCTCAAATTCGAGCTGTTTTGGGCGGTGTTCGAGCCGTTCGGCGAACACGAACAATTTGAGAAAAATTCGGCTGTTCGAGGTTATGTTTGATAACTGTTCGTGCACCAAAATCATAACTGGATTTTTTCTCAGTAATGATGAAAATTAATGTTAATACGCAGTTTGAGTGTACAGCAGGGCGGGGGGAGGGGCAGGGGATGGATCTCTGCAGGAACAATGAAGATCTCCATTTTTTTTTTCTCTTTCCCGCATTTACAGTGGGGAGGTGCAATCTGTCAGCCTATCAGCAGTGCACACACGGAGCGAAGTGCTTTTTTTCACACAAGCAAGGGCATGTGTCATTGGCAGTGTATGTCACATGTCCTTGCCCTATAAGACCAAGCCATTTTCCCCGTCGCCACCATTTTCTCACTGCTGCAGCTGCGTGTTAGACGGCACCGCTGTTGCTGTGTGTGCTATACCTTGTTAATTTCAAGCCAATTTTCGCACAAATCTACAGATAGCTTGGGAGTAGGGAATAGTTGTGATTGCAGTCCTTTTAAGGACTAGGTTACAGCATTTCCTACGACTTTTATCAGGCAGGTCTGTGCTCTTAAATAGATAGATTGTGGGAGTAAAGACTAATTGTAATTGCAGTCCTTTTCAGGACTAGGTTACATCAGTTCCTATCAGTTTTTGCCAGGCAGGTCTGTGCCAGTGCTGTGCAAGTTTTTTTCACAGCATTTGGCTGAATCTAGCAAAGCTAATCCTTTTTGGCCTATTGCAGAGTGTGTTAGTCAGTGGAGTAGCCTATCTGTGTTGCAAGATATACCACCTGTGTATAGAATACCAATTTTTTTACTGCACCTAGTGAAGTAAAATCTTTTCGCCATAGCATCATTCTATTAGTCCATCTATACTGACCTCCATCAGGTTGCAAATTAAATATAATTTTTTTCTGCATCTAGCTCTGAAAAAATATCGGGCTTCTAGCTGTGTGTGGGACTTGTTGTATTAGTCCATCTATACTGACCTCCATCAGGTTGCAAACTAAATATATTTTTTTCTGCATCTACCTCTGAAAAAATATTGGGCTTCTAGCTGTGTGTGGGACTTGTTCTATTAATCCATCTATACAGACCTCCATCAGGTTGCAAACTGAATATATTTTTTTCTGCATCTACCTCTGAAAAAATATTGGGCTTCTAGCTGTGTGTGGGACTTGTTCTATTAGTCCATCTATACTGACCTCCATCAGGTTGCAAATTGAATATAATTTTTATCTGCATCTAGCTCTGAAAAAATATTTGGCCTTCTAGCAGTGTGTGGGACTTTCTCTATTAGTCCATCTATACTGACCTCCATCAGGTTGCAAACTGAATATATTTTTTTCTGCATCTACCTCTGAAAAAATATTGGGCTTCTAGCTGTGTGTGGGACTTGTTCTATTACTTCATCTATACAGACCTCCATCAGGTTGCAAATTAAAAATAGTTTTTATCTGCATCTACAGTACCTCTGAAAAAATATTTGGGCTTCTAGCTGTGTGTGGGACTTGTTCTATTAGTCCATCTATACTGACCTCCATCAGGTTGCAAATTGAATATAATTTTTATCTGCATCTAGCTCTGAAAAAATATTTGGCCTTCTAGCAGTGTGTGGGACTTTCTCTATTAGTCCATCTATACTGACCTCCATCAGGTTGCAAATTGAATATAATTTTTATCTGCATCTAGCTCTGAAAAAATATTTGGCCTTCTAGCAGTGTGTGGGACTTTCTCTATTAGTCCATCTATACTGACCTCCATCAGGTTGCAAACTGAATATATTTTTTTCTGCATCTACCTCTGAAAAAATATTGGGCTTCTAGCTGTGTGTGGGACTTGTTCTATTACTCCATCTATACAGACCTCCATCAGGTTGCAAACTGAATATATTTTTTTCTGCATCTACCTCTGAAAAAATATGTGGCCTTCTAGCAGTGTGTGGGACTTTCTCTATTAGTCCATCTATACTGACCTCCATCAGGTTGCAAACTGAATATAATTTTTTTCTGCATCTAGCTCTGAAAAAATATTTGGCCTTCTAGCAGTGTGTGGGACTTTCTCTATTAGTCCATCTATACTGACCTCCATCAGGTTGCAAATTAAAAATAGTTTTTATCTGCATCTACAGTACCTCTGAAAAAATATTTGGGCTTCTAGCTGTGTGTGGGACTTGTTCTATTAGTCCATCTATACAGACCTCCATCAGGTTGCAAATTGAATATAATTTTTATCTGCATCTAGCTCTGAAAAAATATTTGGCCTTCTAGCAGTGTGTGGGACTTTCTCTATTAGTCCATCTATACTGACCTCCATCAGGTTGCAAATTAAAAATAATTTTTATCTGCATCTACCTCTGAAAAAATATTTGGGCTTCTAGCTGTGTGTGGGACTTGTTCTATTACTCCATCTATACTGACCTCCATCAGGTTGCAAACTGAATATATTTTTTTCTGCATCTACCTCTGAAAAAATATGTGGCCTTCTAGCAGTGTGTGGGACTTTCTCTATTAGTCCATCTATACTGACCTCCATCAGGTTGCAAACTGAATATAATTTTTTTCTGCATCTAGCTCTGAAAAAATATTTGGCCTTCTAGCAGTGTGTGGGACTTTCTCTATTAGTCCATCTATACTGACCTCCATCAGGTTGCAAATTAAAAATAATTTTTATCTGCATCTACAGTACCTCTGAAAAAATATTTGGGCTTCTAGCTGTGTGTGGGACTTGTTCTATTAGTCCATCTATACTGACCTCCATCAGGTTGCAAATTGAATATAATTTTTATCTGCATCTAGCTCTGAAAAAATATTTGGCCTTCTAGCAGTGTGTGGGACTTTCTCTATTAGTCCATCTATACAGACCTCCATCAGGTTGCAAACTGAATATAATTTTTATCTGCATCTAGCTCTGAAAAAATATTTGGCCTTCTAGCAGTGTGTGGGACTTGTTCTATTAGTCCACCTATACTGACCTCCATCAGGTTGCAAATTCAAAATAATTTTTTGTCTGCATCTAGCTCTGAAAAAATATTTGGCCTTCTAGCAGTGTGTGGGACTTTCTCTATTAGTCCATCTATACTGACCTCCATCAGGTTGCAAACTGAATATTTTTTTTTCTGCATCTACCTCTGAAAAAATATTGGGCTTGTAGCTGTGTGTGGGACTTGTTCTATTAATCCATCTATACAGACCTCCATCAGGTTGCAAACTGAATAAAAAAATTTTCTGCATCTACCTCTGAAAAAATATTTGGGCTTCTAGCTGTGTGTGGGACTTGTTCTATTAGTCCATCTATACTGACCTCCATCAGGTTGCAAATTGAATATAATTTTTTTCTGCATCTAACCCAGCCAATAGTTTTGGCCTAATACCACAGTTTGGCCACTCAGCTCTGCTCGGTTCCCATCCATTGTTTTTTTGTGCAAACAACTCCAGAGTTGTGAATTAGTTAACCACCAAAATGAGTGGAAAAAGGCCTGCTGCTGGTGGAAAGGGGAATAGGCGTGTTGGGAAGGGGAAAAAAGGTTGTGTCCGTGGGGTAGGTGTTAAAGCAACAGTAACATCTGCAGAAGAAAGACCATCTTCCAGCCAAACTAAAATGTCTACTTTTAGCGGACAATGTGATAAGATCCCTTTCTTACGGCCACGCCAATCGCTACAAATTCCAGATGAGGCACAAAAACAGCAGGTGCTTCAACGGATATCAAGTGCTCCTTTAAGTGGGCTCTCCTCCACATCAACTTCAACATCACAAATACTCCAGTCCTCAAAGGTGTCACCCCAATCGCACTTGCTTCCTCACAGCTCCCAAATCTCCAGCTGCCCGTCTGAGTATGAGGTAGAACAGATGGTTGAGTCTGCAGAGCTGTTTACTCATACTATAGCCTGGGAATCAGAGGTCGACTCCAGCGCTTCTGTGAATCCAGACGAGGAAATAATCTGCACTGATGCCCAGAATCTTTATGAGTCGGATCCAGGACCAGACGCAGAAGGTTCTGACCATAATGTAGACCCTCATTCCCAAACTGTAACTCCTGTTGGTGGAGACAATGAGGAAGACGATGATAAGACTCAAATACCTGATTGGAGCGACAACTTTAGTTTTTTGTCAGGGCAGGAACAGGTTGGCTCTGAGGACGACGGGTGTGATAACGCACAGGGTGATGATGATGAGGTTGGAGATCCCACTTACTGTCAACCCACAGTCAGCCAAGAGATGAGGTCAGCAGAGGAGGTGGAGGAAGATGCTAGTGACGACGAGGTCAGGTTGCGCCTTCCTGGACAGAGACGTAGTACTGGAAGCACGTCAACAACTGCATCCTCAAACACAACTCTGCCTCTCACCACAAGTCGTGGTGGCTCTTCAGGTCGCATGGGTGCTAAGCCTTGCATAGCCTGGGCATTTTTTCAGATCGATAAAGATGACCCAACTCGTGTTATCTGTAACATTTGTCAGCAAAAGCTAAGTAGAGGCCAAAAAATACATAGTTTGAGTACTTCATGCATGAACCGGCACATGGACATGAAGCATAAGTTGCAGTGGGAAGCTCAGTGTGCTACAATGCGGCCTAGCCGGCCGGGCCAACCACCGTCTGCCATATCTTGTGCATCCGCAGCCTCTTCATCCTCTGTGACTGGGGGGACAGCAGTCACACCTGTTTTGGGGCGCAGACCTGCCACCTCTTTACCCACAACAGCCAGCGTGATTGGCAGGTCATCATTTTCTTTGGAGGTGGTAACACCAGCTGGTGTTGAGCGCTGTCCGACATCGATAGCACCACCTTTGGATCAAGGCAACCTAACATGTCCGTCTGCATCTTCCTCACAGACCGGCAGTTTGCCGGGGACACCCTTATCAACCCCGTCTAAGCACAATAGCCAGCCCTCGGTCCCTCAGATGTGGACAAGTAAAAGACCATTTCCTCGTAGCCATGAGAAAGCTAAGAGGTTGAATTTCACCATCTGCAAGCTCTTGGCTACAGAAATGCTGCCTTTCCGCCTGGTGGACACAGAGGATTTTCGAGACCTTATGTCCGTCGCAGTGCCCCAGTACCAGATGCCCAGTCGGCACTACTTCTCAAAGAAAGGTGTGCCTGCGCTCCACCAGCATGTCGCACACAACATCACCGCTTCTTTGAGAAACTCTGTGTGTGACAGGGTGCATTTCACCACAGACACTTGGACGAGTAGGCATGGACAGGGGCGTTACATGTCGCTGACTGGGCACTGGGTAACTATGGTGACAGCAGGACAAGGGGCTGCTGTCCAAGTCTTGCCGTCCCCACGAGTTGTGCGTCAATCCTCTTTATGTCAAAGTTCCTCCACTGCTTCTGCCTCCTCAACCTCCTCTCGGTCTTCCACCTGCACCCAAAGCCTGTCTGGTCATGCCACAAGCTTTCTAACTGCGCAGAAGGGATCCTGCACACCTCCTTACTATGCTGGCAGTAGGGCTCAACGTCATCAGGCGGTTTTTACATTGAAATGTCTGGGAAATGTGAGTCACACAGCTGAGGAGTTGTGGTCAGCTCTGGAGAACCAATTTCATGAATGGTTGTCTCCACTGGACCTGAAACCAGGGAAGGCCGTGTGCAACAATGCTGCAAACCTGGGTGCGGCCCTTCGCCGGGGCAATGTCACACACGTGCCTTGTATGGCTCACGTGTTGAACCTGGTTGTCCAGCAATTTTTAGCCCACTATCCCAGACTAGATGGCCTTCTGCAGAGGGCACGGTCGCTGTGTGCTCACTTCCGCCGTTCGCATCCCGCAGCTCAGCGACTTACATCTCTACAGAAGTCGTTGGGCCTGCCACTTCACCGGCTAAAATGCGATGTGCCTACCCGGTGGAATTCAACTCTGCACATGTTGCAGCGACTGTGACAGCACCGACAAACCCTGGTGCAATACGTTCTGACGTATAGCCTGGGCCAACGAGATCCAGAGGTGGGGCAAATCATGCTGGAGGAGTGGTCTCAGATCAGGGACCTATGCACCCTTCTGCACAGTTTTGAAATGGCGACGAAGATGTTTAGTGCTGACGATGCCATTATCAGCATGACTATTCCGGTGATTTACATGCTGGAGCACATGTTAAACAGAATTCGGAGTCAGGTGGTGGCACAAGAGGAGGTGGAGGAAGTAGAGGAGGAGGAGTTGTATGCGGAAGGGCTAACATCTGCAAGGTCCAGACGGTCGGCAGCACCAAGGCGGCAGGCATGTGAGGGTGGGGGAGATGGTTTTACCAGGGCGCATGGTAGCAGCCAAACTAGTGAGGAAGGTGCAGGAGCCCAGGAAGAAGTGTAGGACGAACTGATGGAAGACTCATCAGATGAGGGAGACCTTGATCACATTTCTGTTGTGCGAGGTTGGGGGGAGAGGACAGAGGAAGGAAGCATGATTGTTACCTCGCCACCAACACAACAGGGACTTGGTGCTCCTGGATGCGCAACACACATGAGTGCCTTCTTGCTGCACTACCTGCAACATGACCCTCGAATTGTGAGAATTAGAAATAATCCTGACTACTGGGTTGCCACACTGTTAGATCCCCGGTACAAAAGTAAATTTGCAGAAATTATTCCTGCCATAGAAAGAGATGCACGCATGCAGGAGTATCAGCAGAGACTGTTGCAGAATCTTACATGTGCTTTTCCACAAAATACCAGTGGTGCACGTAGTGAATCTCACAGTTCCTACTTGCCAACCGTGGGACCGTCAAGTGTTCAGCACTCAAACCGTAACAGAACCACAGTATCTGCTGGTAACATCAATTTTGCGGAATCATTTCACCACTTTTTTAGCCCATCCTTTGCAAGGCCACAGGAGACAAGAAGTCTGACACATAGTCAACGCCTAGAGACGATGGTACAGGAGTATCTCCAAGTAAACATTGAAGCCACGACTGTGTCACTGGACCCTTGCTCTTTTTGGGCTTCCAATCTGGATAAATGGCTGGAGCTAGCCACTTACGCCTTGGAGATCTTGTCATGCCCCGCAGCCAGCGTTCTGTCTGAACGTGTGTTCAGCGCTGCTGGTGGTGTGCTGACAGATAAGCGCACGCGGCTCTCCACTGATAATGTAGACAGACTCACGTTCATAAAGATGAACAAATCATGGATCCGAAACGACTTTTCTACCCCTGTGTCATCCCGGGGAGAGTAAAAGCTTGATGATTGGTTAAAATCACCCTACCAACCGTTTTAAGCTTTCAAATTACTAAGCATGTTTATCTGTATCTTGGCTGGAAAATAATTTGGGCTTTGTAGCAGTGTGCAGCACTGATTCTATTAGGCCATCTATAATAAGCTCCACCAGATTTAAAATTACTAATCATGTTTATCTGTATCTTGGCTGGAAAATAATTTGGGCTTTGTAGCAGTGTGCAGCACTGATCCTATTAGGCCATCTATACTAAAGCTTCACCAGATTTAAAATTAACAATAATTTTTAGCTGCATCTAGCCCGGAAAATAATTTTGGGGCTCCGAGATGCGCAAGACACATAAGTGCCTTCTTGCTGCACTACCTGCAGCATGACCCTCATATTGTCAGAATTCGAAGTAATCATGACTACTGGGTTGCCACACTCTTAGATCCCCCAAACTTTTCGATCAACCTTTTCATTTTAATAAAGACCAAAAAAATGGTCATTTTTGAAATTATAAGCATTAGCAGGTTGTTAGAAACTGAAATCAAACAGTTTTCAACTCAAAACTTTATTCTAGGTGATGTTACATTTTCACATAGGACCCCTTGTTCGAAAGGAGCTTCTGAACTCTCTCGTCCATTGAATTTGTCAGGTTTTGGATGGTTTCTGCTTCAATTGTTTTGCATGAGGACAGAGTACCCTCCCAGAGCTGTTGCTTAGATGTGAACTGCCTCCCGCCATCATAGACACTCCTTTTAATGATGCTCCAAAGGTTCTGAATGGGGTAGAGGTCAGGGGAGCATGGGGTCACACCATAAGTTTGTCCCCTTTTATGCCCATATCAGCCAGAGATGCAGATGTTTTATGTGCAGCATGAGATGGTGCATTATCATGCAAAAAAATGATCTTGCTGTGAAATACACGGTTCTTCTTCTTGAACCATGGCAGGAAGTGCTGTTTGAGAAAATCCACATACATTATGGAGTTCATCTTTAGCGCCTTCAGGGATCCTAAAGGGGCCGACAATCTCTCTCCCCATGATTCCAGCCCAAAACATTACTCCACCTCCTCCTTGTTGGCGCTGTAGCCGTGTTTACGTGGGGTGTCCATCAACCAGCCATCCTCCACTCCATCCATCTGGACCATCGAGCGCTGCACGGCACTCATCCGTGAACAAAACAGTTTTGAAATCAGTCTTCATGTAATGTTTGGCCCACTGGAGCCGTTTCTGCTTGTGTGAAGTGGATAGAGGAGGTCGACAGGATGGCGTATGCACAGCTGCAAACCTCTGAAGGACCCTGCATCTTGTTGTTCGGGGGACGTTGGAGGCACCAGCAGCTTCAAAAACTTGTCTGCTGCTATGACAAGGCTTTTTTGCCGCTGCTCTTTCAACCTGACGTAATTGCCTGTAGGAAAGAGTCCTCAATTTGCCCTTATCAGCACGCACACGTGTGTACTGTGAATCAGCTACATACTTCTTGATTGCCAAGACACTTCATCCTGATCATCGCACAATGTTGATTGTAGTCATGCCTTGACCTAAACACTCCACAATTTGTTGCTTCTCAGCAGCCGACACATCCTTTTTCTTTCCCATTTTGGCAGAAAATGTAGGCTGCTTAATAATGTGAGACAGCCTTCTTAAGTAGTCTTGCCTTTCATTGGACACACCTGCCAAACTAATTAGCACATGTGTCTGCAATTGCTTACAGTGATATAAAGAGCCCTGACACACATCACCATCAATGAGTTTAACTGACAAACAAACAAATTCTTCCCTTATTACTCCTAAACACTTTTTGCATAATAATTTGGAACACAGTGTACATGTGCTTTTCCACAAAACACCAGTGGTTCACGTAGTGAATCTTACAGTTCTAACTTGCCAACCGTGGTCTGTATGGAGTTGTTCAATAAAGGGCCCAAAATTAAGATAACATAGATGGGAGAGGTCTCTATGAATAGGAATTCCTAAGTATTTGATACCCTGTGAGGGCCAGGCAAAGGGAAAGTTGAACTGGATGGAATCCTATATGGATTTGGGGAGGGAGACATCGAGGGCCTCAGACTTCGCTGCATTGATTTTAAAATTTGACCATGTAACAAAGTGATCTATTTCAGCCATAACAGCATGGATGGATATATGTGATTGAGTGATATATACTAGGACATCATCAGCAAATAGAGAGCACTTGTACTCGGTGCCTTCCACCTAATATTGGGGTTATGACGAATTGATGAGAGCAGGTGCTCCGTCACTAGGATGTATAAGAGAGGGGACAGAGGACATCCCTGCCTTGTCCCATTGGTGATTGTGAAAGGTGATGAAAATGTTCTGACGCGCCCCCTGGGCCTTGGGACACCCGGAGCCGGACCCTTTTTGGTGGATGCTGGTGGTTGTAGTCTCCGTGGCGGCGACCCGGTTCCGTGGCTCAGGGCGGTCAAACCAGTGGCGGAACTATTTATGTGGTTTTGATGTTTAAATATCCGACTACGCCACCCGTGGATTGCGGTCAGAGTGAACCGCCGCTCCAGGGCAGACCGCTGAGGCTGGTGTTGTGGGTGCAGCAGAGCGTAGCATAACTCCCCACGGGAGGAGTATAGCCTCAGGGCAGTGTATGCGGAGGATGGGGGTGATGGTGCAGGGCAGCAGCAGTAACGACACGGAGTCAGTGATGCAGTCCAGGGCCTTTACTCACAGTTCTTATTATCCAGACCACGTCTGCAGGTAACGGCTGCCCACGTCGTACTGTGCTCACCAGGTGAGGGGCTCAGACAACTCCCAGATAACTTTGGAGCGCTTCACAGGACCCCCTTTGTGTGTCCTTTGTCTGGCCTTTCTTACCAACCCTTCTGTCCGGCTGCCTCGGGCCTCCTCTTGGTAAACTTGGCGCCAGTTTCCCTGACCCTATGTGGTGCCTTCCTAGCGGGTGTAGCGAGGGGCTGCGCCACATAAAATGTCACAGCCTCCTGTTTCTAGCTGAGGGTCGTTTCCTGCCTCCACTAGTTTCGGGGACCGGTCTCCCCCTTTGGCCTGACCCCTCCACGCAGGTGGATTCGGGCGTGCGGTGGCGACTGACTCGCCCGTCCGCACCCCTGGGATCCCTTCGTTCCTCGTTCCTGGAGCCTTCTCCGCTCCTCTTCCTTCCTTCTCCCTCTTCCAGGCCTGGGCCTCTGTTACTAGGCCCGCCTCCGGAGCAGAGCTCATGCAGAGCCCCTGCTCCCTGCCACTTCTGCTCAGACTTCTCTGCACTGAACTAAGATGGTGCCCACCTTTTATACTCCCTTCTCAATGCACCCAGGAACTGCTTCCTCCCTGCTCCTGCACTACAGGGTTCCCCTTCCTCAGTGTTCCCTCCCCCCACTCCAGCCAGGGACAGGGACTGTCGTGCCCATCTCAGGGGCATATTGGTCGCCCTGCCCCACGGCAATGTGGTGTAATGCATGCAGGTGTCGGGTCCTGATCCACACTACATCCTTACCTGAGAGTGAGATATCACACCTCTGGGTGAGGTGCAATACCTCTGTAGCAACCGAGCCCTCAGAGTGCTACAGTTCCATTTATCTTCAGCCTAGGTGACGTATTGCGATACAGGGCCGTGATTTTGGCTATAAAAGGGTCCCCTAGACCCCTACCCCAAGCTTTTTAAGAGAATCATATATGGCGTGCCAGGAGACTCTATGGAATGCTTTCTCAGCATCCAACGAGAGTATCTAATTACAAATTTTTAATTGCATCTAGCCCAGGAAATACTTTGTGCCTAGTAGCAGTGTCTGCTAGTCAGTGGATTATCCTGGCTGTTAAGCAAGCTACACCACCTGTAGTTTGGACACTTATTTTTTTCAAAGGAAATGCTTCGGGACCACGGGATACTCAGTGAAGAGCATCAGGAGGCACCCCAAGGCATAGGGGCTGGGACTGGCAGTAGGATACCTTGCGGTGGACCGCCGAGCTCGATCCTTATAAAAGCTTTTTAACTGCAGCAGCTTTAGTGGACGCTACTGGAGCTGGAATTACGCGGCTGCTTGCATGAGACTTGCCCTCCAATAGATCCTTGTAAATGGATTTAAAGTGTATTCATTCAAATTAGAGAGACAATTTAAATTAAAAAGCTTAGAGCTGCCTCCACCACAGGGGGGCTCGCTCGACCCACCAGCGGACAGGCACCAGTATTGGGAGAGGGGGGCTGGCCGTCAGGGTTCACCGCGGCTCTGGCACAAACCCGGCGACGCGGAGGTGGCATGGGCAGGAGCGGACTGAACGTGTCGGCTTCTCACTTTTTGGATTTTAGAAGGGCATGACATGCCTATATCTGTGTCTCCCCCTCCTTTTACTCCTCCACCTCTTTTCTTTTCGCATGACTATATGTACTTGTCACTTTTCCATGTGTTAGTTGTGTCTTCTGAGCAGTTTGTCAGCTTTTGGACACCTTTGAAGGTGTTTTCTATGTGTTTCTATGTGTTTTTGTTTGCCTGCCATTGGTTTTAACGGTGTTCGAAGGTGTTCGACGAACAGTTCGGCGAACACACGGGTGTTCGACGAACCGAACCGAACTCGAACACTACGGGGGTGGCTCAACACTACACAGGACGTCCAGCATATCTTAGATGGAACAGCTTTCATCCAAGACACACAAAAAAATCCATCATCTACAGTCAAGCTCTGAGGTACATTCGAATCTGTTCAGACAGCAAGGACAGAAAACTGCAGCTACTATCCCTGAGGAATACATTCCTACAACAAGGATCCCATCCACTGGTAATAGATGAACAAATTCACAGAGCTACAAGGATACCAAGAAGTAGCCTCCTGGATTACAGACAAAGGGAGGACAACAACAGGCTTCTCTTGTGGTCACATACAACTCCCACATGAACATCCTAAGGAAAATTGGTGCTGATCTCCAACCCATATTCCACAGAGACCACAAACTGAAAGAAATATTCCCAGAACTACCACTTCTCTCCTACAAACAGCCCCCTAACTTAAGGAATCTCCTTGTCAGAAGTGTCCTCTGATCACCATCAGTGACGGGCACATTCCCATGTAAAAACAAAAAATGCAAAACTTGTACCCACATATCACCATCAAATACAGTCTGTATACCTAACACAAATCAGGACTACAAAATCATGGATGTCTTTTCATGTACATCCTCCAGTGTGGTGACATGATACTGACGCGCCCCCTGGGCCATATTCTTTAAGGGAATACCCGGAGCCGGATCAGATGGGGGTTGTAGTCTCCGAGTGGCTGTGACCCGGTCCGTGCCCAGGGTGTCAAGCTCAGTGTGATGTGGCAGTCCTACAGATGTTATTAAGAGTTCTTTTGTGTCGACTACGCCACCCGTTGTGATGCGGTCACTGTGGCCGCCGCTGCAGCAGGGTCCGCTGAGGCTGATGGTGGGTGCGCAGCTTGGTGAGATAACCCCCAACGGGAGGGGTATAGCCTCAGGGGGGACAGGTGCAGAGGATGGGGGTTGTGGTGGTGCGGTGCAGACGGCAATGAAGACAGAGTCGGGTTGTGCAGTTAAGGGTGTTTACTTACTGCAGATGTTGTACTGGTCACTCCAGCTTCGAGTGACCACCCGAGCCGTGCTGCGTCCACCAGGTCCTGGATCCAGCCAACCCCCAAACAAGTCCGGAGCGTGGCCCTGAGCTCTCCTTCTGTCCCGTTCTCCGGCCGTCCCCACCAGTGATCCACCTAGGTCCAGCTCCCTCGGGCCTTCTGTTGGGACACCCTTGGCCTTGGGTTCCCTGACCCTTCATGTGGTGTGCCTTCGGGGTGGATGTGATGGGTGGCCGTGGCAGATGCTGCCCACGGCCTCCGGTCTCTGGCTAGGGTGTGTTTTCTGCCCCCGCCAGTTTGGGATCCGGTACCCTGTGCCGACTCTTCACCCGGGGATTTAAGTTGGGTTCTTGGAGTCCTCTTTTCTGTTTCCCCCTCTGGGTCTCTCTTCTCCTCTCTCACTCTGGGTCTCTCTTCTCCTCTGCTTGCTGACTTGTTCTCTGCATCTGACCCTGTTCTTAGTTGGTGCCCACCTTATATACACCCTCTATGTGTGAGCTCAGGTGACCAGCACCCAATGAGCTCCTATCTTTACCCAGGCTGCTCCCCCTATCTGCCCCTACACTACTTGGGATGTACCACCCCCCTCCCACTCCAGCCAGGAACAGACTCGGTCGTACCTGCACATTTCTAAGTGGGAGTACCGTTGGTCTGCTCCTCGGAAATGGGATGTGTGTAGTGCATGCAGCCTACCGAGCTCAGTTCCACACTCCATCCTTACCCGGGAGTGGAATATCACACCTCTGGGTTGAGGTGCAATACCCCTGTAGCAGCCAAATCCTCAGGGTGCTACATTCCCCCCTGGTAAATCACAGCACGTCCTCGGGCTGTAAGACATAACACCAAAAACATACAAATTTTTTTTCATAAACATATAAAACATATAAAACATTAATTAGCAGCATCATAACACTCTTTATATAAAACTTTCTCGTCGCCTCTGGCTCCTCCTCCGGTCACTGTGCAACGTGTGACCGGGTAAAGTGCGACAGTCTCTCTGGAAAACTGGTTTTCCTATAAAACCGGTAGGGGGCGCTTTAGGACGCGCAACTATTTACAGGGATTATGGCCGCTCTCAGTCCTCGGCCAGGTATTGGGGAGGAATGACCGCTCTCAGTCCTCGGTCAGTGGGATTAAGGAAATACGGGTAACAGTTCACACATGCTGGTCCCAACGGGGACTATATTAGCAACAGTTTCAGTTTCAGTTTACTGTTTACGGTTTCAGTTTACTGTGCCCCGACGGGCAACTATATACAGCTTCTGCTTCGCTGTCCTTAGCGACGGCGTCCTCCTGCTCTTACTTTTTGGTTACCTTTGGCTCTAGTTTCAGACCCGTCCGGGTCCTCTTGCTCTTCCTCCTCACACCGCAGCTCTTCCTCCGTCAGGCGATGCACATGGAGGGCGTAGGGACCTTTGGCACACTTGTGCCGGGTGAAGGTGACCTCGTCCCCGATGTAAAGGTCACGACCTCTGTGTCCCTCCGGTAGGTGGGACTCAACGTCTCTCCTGGTCACGAAGACGTCGCCTAGGGTGTGGTGGTCTCGGATGAAGCCCCACCCATGCTGCAGGTTAAACTTTATCACAGTCCCGGTGGTGCGGGGACTATGCGCTGCACGGGGGTCTCTCCTGGCCCGGCTCTTCTGCTCCGTGCTCCTTATTTGAGCTTGCTGTTCCCGGACCCGCCTCTCTCTCCGCTCCCTCTCGAAGTCCTCGAGCTGTTGGCGACAGCACTCAGCACGCTCCGCTGCAGCTGCCCGAGTCTCTTGAGTGAATCCCATAAGATCTTCTCCGGTGGGGTCCCACTCAAACTGCGCTTCTGCTAGCGGGGGCGAGATCCTCTTTACGGGCTTTGGAGCCGAGATCAGGGGTTCATCCAGGGGTCTCTCTCTCCGGAGTCGGGGATGGTGGAACTCCGGTGGCCATATAAATGGCTGCCCATCCGGGCACGTATGCTGGGCGTACAGGTCCTCTCCCAGATGCGGCACTCTTGGTCTTATGGGCGCGGTGGTGTTAGCGCCCGGGTTGCCCGGGCCTTGCGGCCAGGCCTGGGGTATCTGGAAGGTAAAGGGCACCGTAAGGACGGCGGCGCCCTGGGCTACTTGGCCCTGCGACCAGGCCGGGGGCTCCGCGGAGGTAGGGGGCGCTGTTGGTATTGCGGCGCCCGGGGGTACTAGACCTTGCGACCAGGCTGGTGGTACTTCCTGCTTGGTCACGCTCAGGGTCGAGGCGTGTGACGTCACAGGGGTCGCGGCTCCCGTTTGAGGCCTAGTCTGCGGCGGTGACGTTGCAGCGACGGGCACGGCAGGATAGACTTCGGGCTCTGCGACGGGGAGCTGGGGCAGGTACGCGGTTTCCCGGTTTGGGGTATAGACGTCCCCTTTACCTGCCTCCACTCGTTCGGCTCCCTTCTCGGCGCCGTCTCCGGCCTTCAATCCTCCCGCGCCATCCTCAGAGGCGGTCTGTCTCCTCGTCTCGGGTGGCGTGCTCCGCTGACAGGTCTCGGTCTGCTGGGCCATCTCACGGCTCCACTCCGCCAACGTCTCTCGCTGCACCCGGGCCATCCTCCTTGCGAGGCCCTCCAGAGCGGTCTGTGCACACTCCCGGTCTCGGGGGAGCTGTGCTAGGACCTCCACTAGTCCTAGTGGGGTCGTTGTTTCCAGCAGGCTCCTGACCAACGGGTCGGTGCTGCTCTGCTCTCCTACAGTCGTCTCCAGCAGGCTCCTGGCCAGCGGGCCGGTGCTGCTCTGCTCTCCCTCCTCTGTTTCTAGCAGGCTCCTGGCCAACGGGCCGGTGCTGCTCTGCTTTCTCGCCATCTCCGGGTAAGCTCCTCCGATATTCTTCTCCAGGCTTCTTGCCTCCGGGTGCGCTCGCTCTAGATTCCTCCAGGCGGCACCCATCTTTGTTCTCTCCTCTCGTCTCCTCCCACCTCGAGGGCGGTCCCGGGGCCATTTGGTGACTGTCAGCTCCAGGGGCAGTTCTTTCACGCTGACAGACACCTCTAGCATCACAGTCTCTATTGGTGGGGGCGGTTTCCACTTTTGGCGCCATTTTCGGTCCTGGCCCACGATGGGAGGCGGCCTCTTGCCCTCCTTTGGCACGCCCATAATGGCGTCCGCTGCTCTTCCAAGGCGGGAAATCTGCGGATTTGGCGGGAAGCGTCGCCCAGTGGCGGGAAACTCTGCAGATGGCGGGAACAAGCTGGAAATGGCGGACAATCGGCGGGAAACGACCTGTGATGGGGTCCGATGGCGGGGACCCTCCGGAACCGGCAGGAAACTTCTTTCTGAGGTAAACTTGCACTTTTCTTCAGGCACGCAATACCCGGTTGTTGTGGGCACGTAATCCTGCCGACTACGCCAAAGTTGACGCGCCCCCTGGGACATATTCCTTTTTGAGGGGAATACCCGGCACCGGATCAGATGGGGGGTTGTAGTCTCCGAGCGGCTGTGACCCGGCCCGTGCCCAGGGCGTCAAACTCAGTGTTATGTGGCAGTCCTACAGATGTTATTAAGAGTTCTTTTGTGTCGACTACGCCACCCGTTGTGATGCGGTCACTGTGGCCGCCGCTGCAGCAGGGTCCGCTGAGGCTGATGGTGGGTGCGCAGCTTGGTGAGATAACCCCCAACGGGAGGGGTATAGCCTCAGGGGGGACAGGTGCAGAGGATGGGGGTTGTGGTGGTGCGGTGCAGACAGCAATGAAGACAGAGTCGGGTTGTGCAGTTAAGGGTGTTTACTTACTGCAGATGTTGTACTGGTCACTCCAGCTTCGAGTGACCACCCGAGCCGTGCTGCGTCCACCAGGTCCTGGATCCAGCCAACCCCCAAACAAGTCCGGAGCGTGGCCCTGAGCTCTCCTTCTGTCCCGTTCTCCGGCCGTCCCCACCAGTGATCCACCTAGGTCCAGCTCCCTCGGGCCTTCTGTTGGGACACCCTTGGCCTTGGGTTCCCTGACCCTTCATGTGGTGTGCCTTCGGGGTGGATGTGATGGGTGGCCGTGGCAGATGCTGCCCACGGCCTCCGGTCTCTGGCTAGGGTGTGTTTTCTGCCCCCGCCAGTTTGGGATCCGGTACCCTGTGCCGACTCTTCACCCGGGGATTTAAGTTGGGTTCTTGGAGTCCTCTTTTCTGTTTCCCCCTCTGGGTCTCTCTTCTCCTCTCTCACTCTGGGTCTCTCTTCTCCTCTGCTTGCTGACTTGTTCTCTGTATCTGACCCTGTTCTTAGTTGGTGCCCACCTTATATACACCCTCTATGTGTGAGCTCAGGTGACCAGCACCCAATGAGCTCCTATCTTTACCCAGGCTGCTCCCCCTATCTGCCCCTACACTACTTGGGATGTACCACCCCCCTCCCACTCCAGCCAGGAACAGACTCGGTCGTACCTGCACATTTCTAAGTGGGAGTACCGTTGGTCTGCTCCTCGGAAATGGGATGTGTGTAGTGCATGCAGCCTACCGAGCTCAGTTCCACACTCCATCCTTACCCGGGAGTGGAATATCACACCTCTGGGTTGAGGTGCAATACCCCTGTAGCAGCCGAATCCTCAGGGTGCTACATTCCCCCCTGGTAAATCACAGCACGTCCTCGGGCTGTAAGACATAACACCAAAAACATACAAATTTTTTTTCATAAACATATAAAACATATAAAACATTAATTAGCAGCATCATAACACTCTTTATATAAAACTTTCTCGTCGCCTCTGGCTCCTCCTCCGGTCACTGTGCAACGTGTGACCGGGTAAAGTGCGACAGTCTCTCTGGAAAACTGGTTTTCCTATAAAACCGGTAGGGGGCGCTTTAGGACGCGCAACTATTTACAGGGATTATGGCCGCTCTCAGTCCTCGGCCAGGTATTGGGGAGGAATGACCGCTCTCAGTCCTCGGTCAGTGGGATTAAGGAAATACGGGTAACAGTTCACACATGCTGGTCCCAACGGGGACTATATTAGCAACAGCAACAGTTTCAGTTTCAGTTTACTGTTTACGGTTTCAGTTTACTGTGCCCCGACGGGCAACTATATACAGCTTCTGCTTCGCTGTCCTTAGCGACGGCGTCCTCCTGCTCTTACTTTTTGGTTACCTTTGGCTCTAGTTTCAGACCCGTCCGGGTCCTCTTGCTCTTCCTCCTCACACCGCAGCTCTTCCTCCGTCAGGCGATGCACATGGAGGGCGTAGGGACCTTTGGCACACTTGTGCCGGGTGAAGGTGACCTCGTCCCCGATGTAAAGGTCACGACCTCTGTGTCCCTCCGGTAGGTGGGACTCAACGTCTCTCCTGGTCACGAAGACGTCGCCTAGGGTGTGGTGGTCTCGGATGAAGCCTCACCCATGCTGCAGGTTAAACTTTATCACAGTCCCGGTGGTGCGGGGACTATGCGCTGCACGGGGGTCTCTCCTGGCCCAGCTCTTCTGCTCCGTGCTCCTTATTTGAGCTTGCTGTTCCCGGACCCGCCTCTCTCTCCGCTCCCTCTCGAAGTCCTCGAGCTGTTGGCGACAGCACTCAGCACGCTCCGCTGCAGCTGCCCGAGTCTCTTGAGTGAATCCCATAAGATCTTCTCCGGTGGGGTCCCACTCAAACTGCGCTTCTGCTAGCGGGGGCGAGATCCTCTTTACGGGCTTTGGAGCCGGGATCAGGGGTTCATCCAGGGGTCTCTCTCTCCGGAGTCGGGGATGGTGGAACTCCGGTGGCCATATAAATGGCTGCCCATCCGGGCACGTATGCTGGGCATACAGGTCCTCTCCCAGATGCGGCACTCTTGGTCTTATGGGCGCGGTGGTGTTAGCGCCCGGGTTGCCCGGGCCTTGCGGCCAGGCCTGGGGTATCTGGAAGGTAAAGGGCACCGTAAGGACGGCGGCGCCCTGGGCTACTTGGCCCTGCGACCAGGCCGGGGGCTCCGCGGAGGTAGGGGGCGCTGTTGGTATTGCGGCGCCCGGGGGTACTAGACCTTGCGACCAGGCTGGTGGTACTTCCTGCTTGGTCACGCTCAGGGTCGAGGCGTGTGACGTCACAGGGGTCGCGGCTCCCGTTTGAGGCCTAGTCTGCGGCGGTGACGTTGCAGCGACGGGCACGGCAGGATAGACTTCGGGCTCTGCGACGGGGAGCTGGGGCAGGTACGCGGTTTCCCGGTTTGGGGTATAGACGTCCCCTTTACCTGCCTCCACTCGTTCGGCTCCCTTCTCGGCGCCGTCTCCGGCCTTCAATCCTCCCGCGCCATCCTCAGAGGCGGTCTGTCTCCTCGTCTCGGGTGGCGTGCTCCGCTGACAGGTCTCGGTCTGCTGGGCCATCTCACGGCTCCACTCCGCCAACGTCTCTCGCTGCACCCGGGCCATCCTCCTTGCGAGGCCCTCCAGAGCGGTCTGTGCACACTCCCGGTCTCGGGGGAGCTGTGCTAGGACCTCCACTAGTCCTAGTGGGGTCGTTGTTTCCAGCAGGCTCCTGACCAACGGGTCGGTGCTGCTCTGCTCTCCTACAGTCGTCTCCAGCAGGCTCCTGGCCAGCGGGCCGGTGCTGCTCTGCTCTCCCTCCTCTGTTTCTAGCAGGCTCCTGGCCAACGGGCCGGTGCTGCTCTGCTTTCTCGCCATCTCCGGGTAAGCTCCTCCGATATTCTTCTCCAGGCTTCTTGCCTCCGGGTGCGCTCGCTCTAGATTCCTCCAGGCGGCACCCATCTTTGTTCTCTCCTCTCGTCTCCTCCCACCTCGAGGGCGGTCCCGGGGCCATTTGGTGACTGTCAGCTCCAGGGGCAGTTCTTTCACGCTGACAGACACCTCTAGCATCACAGTCTCTATTGGTGGGGGCGGTTTCCACTTTTGGCGCCATTTTCGGTCCTGGCCCACGATGGGAGGCGGCCTCTTGCCCTCCTTTGGCACGCCCATAATGGCGTCCGCTGCTCTTCCAAGGCAGGAAATCTGCGGATTTGGCGGGAAGCGTCGCCCAGTGGCGGGAAACTCTGCAGATGGCGGGAACAAGCTGGAAATGGCGGACAATCGGCGGGAAACGACCTGTGATGGGGTCCGATGGCGGGGACCCTCCGGAACCGGCAGGAGACTTCTTTCTGAGGTAAACTTGCACTTTTCTTCAGGCACGCAATACCCGGTTGTTGTGGGCACGTAATCCTGCCGACTACGCCAAAGTTGACGCGCCCCCTGGGACATATTCCTTTTTGAGGGGAATACCCGGCACCGGATCAGATGGGGGGTTGTAGTCTCCGAGCGGCTGTGACCCGGCCCGTGCCCAGGGCGTCAAACTCAGTGTTATGTGGCAGTCCTACAGATGTTATTAAGAGTTCTTTTGTGTCGACTACGCCACCCGTTGTGATGCGGTCACTGTGGCCGCCGCTGCAGCAGGGTCCGCTGAGGCTGATGGTGGGTGCGCAGCTTGGTGAGATAACCCCCAACGGGAGGGGTATAGCCTCAGGGGGGACAGGTGCAGAGGATGGGGGTTGTGGTGGTGCGGTGCAGACGGCAATGAAGACAGAGTCGGGTTGTGCAGTTAAGGGTGTTTACTTACTGCAGATGTTGTACTGGTCACTCCAGCTTCGAGTGACCACCCGAGCCGTGCTGCGTCCACCAGGTCCTGGATCCAGCCAACCCCCAAACAAGTCCGGAGCGTGGCCCTGAGCTCTCCTTCTGTCCCGTTCTCCGGCCGTCCCCACCAGTGATCCACCTAGGTCCAGCTCCCTCGGGCCTTCTGTTGGGACACCCTTGGCCTTGGGTTCCCTGACCCTTCATGTGGTGTGCCTTCGGGGTGGATGTGATGGGTGGCCGTGGCAGATGCTGCCCACGGCCTCCGGTCTCTGGCTAGGGTGTGTTTTCTGCCCCCGCCAGTTTGGGATCCGGTACCCTGTGCCGACTCTTCACCCGGGGATTTAAGTTGGGTTCTTGGAGTCCTCTTTTCTGTTTCCCCCTCTGGGTCTCTCTTCTCCTCTCTCACTCTGGGTCTCTCTTCTCCTCTGCTTGCTGACTTGTTCTCTGCATCTGACCCTGTTCTTAGTTGGTGCCCACCTTATATACACCCTCTATGTGTGAGCTCAGGTGACCAGCACCCAATGAGCTCCTATCTTTACCCAGGCTGCTCCCCCTATCTGCCCCTACACTACTTGGGATGTACCACCCCCCTCCCACTCCAGCCAGGAACAGACTCGGTCGTACCTGCACATTTCTAAGTGGGAGTACCGTTGGTCTGCTCCTCGGAAATGGGATGTGTGTAGTGCATGCAGCCTACCGAGCTCAGTTCCACACTCCATCCTTACCCGGGAGTGGAATATCACACCTCTGGGTTGAGGTGCAATACCCCTGTAGCAGCCGAATCCTCAGGGTGCTACAATACAATGTACAAGGTGTCCGGAAGGAGTTTATATTGGAGAAACGATGCAAAAACTGCAAACAAGAATGAATTTACACAGACACACAATTAAGAATGAACAGGACACACCTGTGGGAAAACATTTCTCTGGCCGGGGACACTGTATGAAAGATCTAAAAGTTTTAATACTAAAAGGTCACTTCAAGGGCAACAGAGAAAGAAAAATTTGGGAATTCAAATTGATAAGGATGTTCAATTCACTGACAACAGAACTAAATATAACACCTGGCTTTATGACTTACTACATGGACACAATTCACACCTCCAGATAATTAAACATTCCCAAGGCCTCTCATTTTGCAAAAAAAAAAAAAAACAACTAATTTGCTCTCCCTAACTTATCTGTAGGAGACATCACAACTTACACCTCATGAACAAATGTCTTGTTGTAACATCTCTCAAATGCTGTGCCTTTTGTCTCATGAATTCATTTGTAATCTTGCCTGAAGAAGGAGCCTCTGTGCTCTGAAAGCTTGCATATATATATATATAATTTCTGGTTAGCCAATAAAGGTATCACTCCGAGAATACTTTTGTCATTTTTGGCATACAAGTATTTACATCGATTTTTCTGGCTATCACGGTGCCACAATATAACTTTGTATTGTACATCAAACAGTGTTAGAAAGTTCAGAAAATTCCATTTTGCAATGATTAAAGTTCCGTTGTGAATTTTAGCGTGACTGGACCGTTCTTACGGAAATGTTTCCTGCCTCCTTCACTTAGATTCAGATCATACAGATAGTCAGACACCGCATTATCTCTGATACTATGGCCGATACAGCGCACATATAGATTATACTATAGAGTCCAAAAGTTTTGCTTTTTTTTTTTTAAAATGTGATAACTTCTGTCTGGTTGTTGTGATGTAATTTCCCTGGTGAGGAATTGAAAGTGCATGAAGTTGTCATCATACAAGACCTTAATTGTAACCAAAATGCTTTTGAATATCATTCATATTCTCTGAAACAAGACCAAGAAAGGAAAAATTCTGCTGGGGTATGTAAACTTTTGAGCACAACTGTATCCTTGTTCATGGTAGCATTCATATTTCCATCAATTCTATGCCAAGGGCCAATGGCAGATGCAGAAAAGCAGCCCAAAACCATGAGATTGCCACCACCATGTTTCACTGTAGGCGTTTGGTACCTTACATCATTACGTTTTCCAACTCTGCAGTATATACAGTGCTGCCATCACTACCAAACAGATTGAACTTGGATTCAACCGACCCCAACACCTTAGACCAATCTGTCTCTTTCCGTTGGCTGTGTTCTTTGGCAAACACAAGTTGGACCTTCCGGTTCTTTGCAGAGATGAAAGGCTTCTTGACTGGAACTCGTGCATTCAGCCCTACTGCTTAGTCGTCGCGACTCACTTTGACCCCATATTCTTTGTTCATTTTGTGGACATCAGATACTGACTTTTTCTTTATAATGTGATCAACTCTGGAGGAAGTTCTCCTTGGTCGTCCACTTCTAGGTTTGCCGGCTGTTCCAGAACCTTCTTTTTCTTTCTTTAATATACCTGACACTTGACTCTGAGAACAGGTGAATTCCATAGCTGCCTCTTTATGGCTTTTCCCTGACTTCACTCCCAGAATAATAAGCTTCCTGACATCTGGTGATAAATTTGGCTTTGTCTCTGCCATGTTTTTAACCTTAAAACGCAAAAAAAAAAATTTAGGCAAAATTCGACTGCCCATAACAAAATATGCAAAACATTTGGCCCAGCAAATGTTGAAAACTAACACATAAAGGGATAAAACAATGTCCAACACAATTTTTGTCCTGATAGCTGACAATCATTTGCTTCCAGTTAACTAAAATCACCAGAAAAATGGCCTCACAACAACCAAACAGAAGCAATCACAATTTAAAAAAAAAATGCTAAACTTTTGGTGGCTACTGTATTCATACAGTCAGGTTTAGCTGAGCTGCCTTTATCATTTGGCACAAAGTACAGTATCACAACATTTAATGTGGCTGCAGGGAAACTAGGCTGTACTTTTGGAGATGCATATAAAAATATTTTTGGTTTTGTCACTCGGCCTCAAAAAATTTAGTTACATATCTGGTAAAAATCCCTGAGCTCTCCTGAACCCTGCTGCTTTTTTGCCGTTTTGCACTGCGTCGCTCCATTGCAGAGATACTCACATTTGTTGCTTTCGGAGTGCAGTATGTGAAATCTCTGCTTTGCAGTCCAACTTTGCATTTTTTCAGTCTTATTTGGGAGTGCGCACTTTCAGCCCTCCCTCCAAGACGCTGCCAATGATCACATGCTCGACTACTAGATCTTCTCCTGATCTGTGGAAGCAGAGAAGAAACAGCCCGTTGCACTACAAGCAGAGATTTCACATGCAGTGCTCCAAAAGACGCAAATGTGAATATCTCTGCAATGGAGCGACGCAGCGAAAAACGGAAAAGAGCTGCAGAATCAGGGGAGCTCAGGGACTTTTACAAGGTATTTAAGGAATCACCCTGTAAGAATTGAATTTTATCGTTCTGGGTCCAATTACTGGAAAGTGGATTGTATTATGTGTTGTGCACAGATATTACTCAGTATTGCAGGGTCTGATTACTGCACACTGGGGTCAGGTGGCTTTAGTGGTCCTATCACTGTCTTATTACAGTTTTTGTGGAGCATTATATGGCGGCACACGCAGTTTGGTACATGTGATGGGTCTCCTAACCATTTTCCTTCTGTATTTTTTTACAGAGAAGGACGGGAAGGCTTTCCATCCAACCTACGAGGAGAAGCTGAGGCTGGTGGCTCTGCACAAACAAGTCCTCCTGGGACCGTACAACCCCGACACGTGCCCCGAAGTCGGCTTCTTCGATGTCCTGGGCAACGATAGGAGGTAACGAACGTCGTGTGCTTTGTTTGTGTATCACATTCCTATAAAAAAAGTAGCCACTTTGTAAATAGCCTAACGCTTTCTTATCGTTTTGTATACACAGCACTGATGCAGATCTGTGTGTCTCCATGGTTACAGACTACACTACATATGTAGTCTGATCCTGCCATTGTATATTTTTCACCACTAAAGTAGCCGTCAGTGACTGCAGGGTGAACCTCATTACCATGAGCATTTATGGGAGCTGTGTACGCAAAACGGCAACAGATTTTCCATCATGGGCATGCATCGATCTGATGTGTCCAAAAAAAAAAAATAGGAATTGAAATGCAAAGTTTAATAGAAAACTGCAGACTGTTTCTTGCATAAAACTGAACGACGACGCGTTTCTAACCTCTTCATAGAAGCCTTTGCTCCCTCTGAGTGTCGTTCACACACTGTCGTCTTTCTCACAGGAAAGAATGGGCGGCCCTGGGCAACCTGAGCAAGCAGGAAGCCATGACGGAGTTTATCACCCTCCTGAACAGATGCTGCCACCTCTTCTCCACATACGTCACATCCCATAAAATAGAGAAAGAAGAGCAGGAGAGAAAAAGGTACTAATCCCTACAATCCGTACATCCGGCATCGGTGGGGCACGGTAACTGCTGGTTTCCTCCAGAAACAGCGCCACACGTGTCCACAGGCTGTGCCTGGTATTGCAGCTCAGTACTATTAAAGTGAGTGGGGCTGAGCGGCAAGGTGACGCACAACCTGCAGACAGGTACCTGAAAACAACTCCAGCACTAATAGTTACTGGAGACGTTCTTAAAGGGACCGCTCTGCAGATTGTGCAGTGAACCCACCCCAACTCTACCAGAAGAGGCGCTGGTGATGCTGATAGATAGGAGATGGTTTGCAGCGGTTTTCTATGGATGCCGGACCTGGGTCCTGCAAATCTTTCTGCTCCAGTCTATAGCAGAGGTTAGCGGCAGTCGCTATCTCACAAGATAGATGATGATCGACATCTGGGTCACGTTTTTCCACACTTAAAGGGGTTGTCTGTTAGTTTAAAGGAGCTTTCTGTTTCCTGCAGGGATAACGTCACGTCACTCTATCAGATTGCTGCAGCCAATCACTGGCATGTACAGCATGAGACCGTAGAAACCAGTGATCGACTGCAGCAGTCACATGGATTATACAACATCATCGCTGCAGGAAAAAAAGTGATGGCCGCCAGAGTGTGAGCACGGGAGAAGCGAAGGAGTCATCAGGCGAGAAATATTTGTTTTTTATGGGTCAATTTTGTAAAATTTCCAACTGCCTTAAGTGGTATCAAATCCCTATCATATCACTAACTTAAAGCCGCAGCAGTTCTTAAACTTTGACTAAGTTTGATACATAGAATCCAACCTGCAGTGTAAAGCATGGGGGACAAAACAGCAGTATGAGACTGACAGGACATGAGGCATCTTTCAGGTTACCTCCTACTCCAGTACTAATTGCAGTATAGCTGGAGTCAGTGATTATGGATTTACGGAGCAGTCGGTATGTAAGACCGGAGGGATCATGGACCGGACTTCTGCTTTAAGTCCCAGGAAGTGAGAACGGTTGACGCTGCTGCAAAAATCATGTCCGACATAGTTCAGTGTAAAGCGTCATCTGCTGACTTTACTGGAGAGAAGAGAAGGAGCGGAGACGGCGGGAAGAGGAGGAGCGGCAGCGGCTGCTGCGAGAGGAGGAGAAGCGGAGGAAAGAAGAGGAGCAGAGGCTGCGGAGAGAGGAGGAAGAGAGGATGCGAGCGGAGGATGAACGGTTTAGAATGGAACAGCAGAAGTAAGTACTCCCATCGGAAGTCACTCATCTTTCTTAAAGGATATTTTTGGGTGGGTCACTCATTCAGGACCCTCGTAGTATGAGCCATAGTGCAAGGAGCAGTCTGTTGTATGCAATGCTGGTGACCGGTTGGAGGGTACATGCGCTGGGGTCACCAACAATGGGGTCCACGGAGCCCTGTCACATTCATTTTAATGGAAAATTACTAAAGCTCTGCCGGCCACAGGCAATGGTGGGTGCAGCAGTCATTAGGGCAGGACCGTGCATTTGTGTTTCAAATCTTAATTCTATTTTTTTTTTGCAGCCAGCAGATCATGGCCGCCCTGAACTCGCAGACAGCGGTGCAGTTTCAGCAGTACGCAGCGCAGCAGTACCCGGGGAACTTCGAGCAACAGCAGCTCCTGATCCGGCAGCTGCAGGAACAGCACTACCAGCAGTACATGCAGCAGCTGTACCAAGTGCAGCTCGCTCAGCAACAGGTAGACGCAGCGCACAGACCCCCGAGCCTCGCTGCTCTGAGCTGCATTTACCTGTCGGACCATGTTCCCACGTAGCATAAATGCTGCAGGGTTTGGTTTTTTTTGCAGAAAATCCCCTGGTGTTTAAAACGGTGTTTCCCAAACTCCAGTCCTCACGGCCCCCATAGGTCATGTTTTCAGGATTTCCTTAGTATTTCCATCACCTGTGTAATACTATCAAGGCATCAGGAATTCTCTCACCTGTGTAATACGAAGGAGATCCTGAAACATGACCTGTGGGGGCCGTGAGGACTGGAGTTTTGGAAACACTGGTTTAAAAGTTTGAGGAAACTTCTTGTGCTTCCCGGAAAACTCCTGACCGCTGTGCATCTAAAGACGTTGCTGAAATTTGTGTTTTTTTGGTTTGTTTATTTTTTCCTGTGGAGCCGAAAAAATGCATGAAAAAATGCCCTCGCTTCTTGTACAGAATTAATAAAACCTTCAGATCTTCAACAATAAATGGGGTAAAAACACCTGTAAAAATAAGATAATCAGAGTAGATTGCTATTGCGGGTTTTGATGTAGAAAATAAACCCTGCACTTTACGCTCCCTGGAACCTGAACTAATTAACTAATTGTTTTTAGTAAGAAAAAAATAAAAAAATTGCGCGGCTGAGTCTTGCTCTTGATGATGGCGGTGCGCTGAGTAGCTGGTTGATTAGATGCAGCGTTTATAAGTGGAAGACAGTGGGATTTGTGTGCAGCGTCTATTGGAGCCTGTGGTTGTCTGAAACGCTGCCTCATTAGAAGTTAAGCTTCTTTGTTCTTCCCCTCATGCTTTACACTGCAGTTTTGCTTTGCAGCATACAAGAAATGAAGAATGCTCATAAATGACGTGGTGTTACCCTCTCCTTACCCTCTCGGCCTTACAGAAACAGCAGGAGGCACTTTCGGCTGGAACCAGCTCCCCTGTCAGTTCTCCATCCAAGATGAACATGGGAAGCATCACCGGCTCCGGAGAAGCCCCCTCGGTCAATGGACAAACCCACCCACACATAGACAATGCTGAGAAAGAACTGGAGGCCGACCCCGCTGGAAGACCTGCTGGAGAACGCGCCTAAAGGTGCGTCCTATTGACCCCAGTGGGGTTGGGGTCTGTTGGGTGGACAAACAGACGATACCTGGACATTGGCTAATGATTTATGTTTGCTCATTATTTTTCCACTTCCTTCTCTCTACAGAGTCCACGCCGGTCATTGCTGCCCCATCCATGTGGACAAGACCCCAAATTAAAGACTTCAAAGAGAAGATCCGGCAGGACGCGGATTCAGTCATCACCGTCGGAAGAGGAGAGGTGGTCACAGTCCGGGTCCCCACACACGAGGAGGGCTCCTATCTTTTCTGGGAGTTTGCCACAGATAACTTTGACATTGGTTTTGGGGTTTACTTTGAATGGACAGACTCCCCAAACACGGCTGTGAGCGTGCACGTCAGCGAGTCCAGCGAGGACGAGGACGAAGGTACTTTGTACAATTTTCATACTTCATTCCTGTACAATAAATACTGTAGCAGGTCTTCACTGCATCTCACCCCCTCTTCCTGAAGAGGTCGGGGGTCTCTCGAGAAGCAGCATCTTACCCCCTCGTTTTAAGGAGGTTGGGGCCTCTCGAGAAGCAGTGTCTTACCCCCTCGTCTTAAGGAGGTTGGGGCCTCTCAAGAAGCAGTGTCTCACCCCCTCGTCTTGAGGAGGTTGGGGCCTCTCGAGAAGCAGCGTCTCACCCCTTTGATTTGAGGAGGTTGGGGCCTCTTGAGAAGCAGCATCTCACCCCTTCGTCCTGAGGAGGTCGGGGGATCTCTCTAGAAGCAGCATCTCACCCTTTCGTCCTGAGGAGTTAGGGGGTCTCACCCCCTCGCCCTGAAGAGTTCTGGGGGTCCTATTGAAGCAGCGTCTCACCCCCTCGTCCTGAGCAGGTTGGGGGCCTGTTGAGAAGCAGCGTCTCACCACCTCATCCGGACGAGGTAGGGGGCCTTTCGAGAAGCAGCGTCTCACCCCCTCATCCGGACGAGGTAGGGGGCCTTTCGAGAAGCAGCGTCTCACCCCCTCATCCGGACGAGGTCGGGGCCTCTTGAGAAGCAGCGTCCCACCCCCTTGTTCCGAGGAGGTCGGAGGCTTCTGGAGAAGCACCAACTGGTCATGGATGTTCACCTCTGCAGGAGATCAAAAACCAACAATGTGCTCTCTGGGGCGTTACTGTGGTCTCTCTTGCTTTCCGTAGGTTAAGATTGACCTATCAGACTGGCGGGATGGTTGAGTCGCTGCCTAATTTATCCTCTCCCCAATGCCAGTAGTGGAGGAGCTGTGCCTCTGCAGAGGGAAAACGGGCCGCATCTAGCGTCAGAGAGGCTCATTCACACTTTAAAGTAAAAAGCTTGCGAGCGTGCTCTCCTTGCCAAGGAAACCAGTCACCACTGATAGTTTGTAGAGGTGGCCGGTATCCTAGGCAACCAGCTGTAAACTATAGAATTAAGAATACCTCCATATTTGACAACAGAGATACTTTTTAATAAAGAGTGAAATGTAAAGTTCCTGGTGTTTACAAGCACTTTGCAATTTTACCCAGCGAAGATGGAGGAAAAACCGCACCAAAAACGGATCAGATCAGCATGAGTCGCCCTGTACTCTCTCTGCGGGATTTCTGTAAGACTGCTTGTTTCCGGATTATTCCCGGAAGACCCCTTTATGCTTCTGTTTTAGCTCCGCGCCCATGACTTGTCCCACTCTGATATCCTGGACTCACTCCTGACTTGTGTCTGTTCTTTACAGAGAATCCCAACAACGAAGAGAAAGCCGAAAAGAACGCCAACAAGCCTCAGCTGGAGGAGATTGTGCCGGTCTACAGGCGGGATCGTCACGAAGAGGTGGACGCCGGCAGCCACCAGTACCCCGGCCGGGGGCTCTACCTGCTCAAATTTGACAACTCTTATTCCTTGTGTCGTTCAAAATCTGTGTACTACAGAGTGTATTATACTAGATAAAGGAGGGGCCTGCGGTCAGGGGGAGGAGCCGGCAATCAGGGGGAGGGGCAAGTGACCATGGGGCGGGGCCTGCAATCAGGGGGAGGGGCCAGGGCAGTAAGTCGCTCACATGACCTGGATCCTTTTCGATAAGTGTCGCCTCCTCATCGCTCCTCGTGGCGGCCGACACTAATTCAGAGTGCTGTGATTTAACCCGTTCTTTGCCACTACGATTGGTGGACATGAAAGGGGTTAAACATAATTTGGCTGTGCCTGCACTTTTGTGTTTTGTGTTTTTTTTCGCACTTGTTTGGGATTTTTAATTCTATTCTATGTGCGCCCACTCGGGGGCATTTCATGATCTGTTCAGAAGATGAACGCGCATGAGAAGCGTCATGGAGGAGGGGGCACCTTTGTGTTGGGTACCAGGGTAGTGGGCGCCCCCTCAAGACTGGTGGAAGGGTAAAGGTCCCATGTGTTCCCCTCGGTCTGCCCTATTCTGTACCACGCGCAGGTAGCTCAGCGCCATCGCAAACAGCAACGGTTTCTCCTCCACTATAGGTCAGGGCAAATCCGAAATGTGCTGTTGCCTCTCTGGTATCAGCCGTCTGTAGCGGGCAGGAGAGGGTAGTGGGGAAAGTTTCTTATCTCTTCTCTCATCAGTCTGATTTGTCTGATCTTGTACCATGTAAAATATGTAACAAATATGAGAAATGGTTTATAATAATAATAATCATATGGAATAATCTGTCCTGTGTGATCTGGAGGAAACACTGCACCTCCCCCAATGCCCCGCAGCAGAGCATGCGCTATGTGAGACCACCAGGGGTGGGCCGCAGGGCGGAGGGGGGGGTTCACGAAGCCTGAGAAGCTAGGAGGAATCTGGCAGACTTGCGATTGCTGCTCTGGAGGTGATAACAGCATTTCCTATAGATTTTACCTGTATGATGCTGCACTACGCCTTGTTGCCGTATAAGGGTAAGTCACAGGGCAACGGTCTCTGGTTGTTGTGAAACTACAACTCCCAGCATGCCCGGACAGCTCCTTGACTTTAGTCTGACTTGCACTAATACATTCTGTAATTTCGGTTGTTTTCTATGAAGGCGTCGCTTTTCTATATCGCGTCCAATGAGCTGGATGAGGGCAGAATACGGCCGCCATACATTTACCATGGGAGATGGCTGATCGGCTCTGTGTATCGCTCAGTGCACCTATGTGGGAGCAGTCAGGGCGGCCATATTGCTCATCACTCAGCTTTCCCAGAAACTGAACGGAGGGATAGAATTTGCCCCTGCAAATGATACTATGAGCTGTAGGGATTAATGGCCAGACATTTAGATCCAGACTGTAGAGATTGTGGACGGTGGGGATCAGGCTGGTCACAGGACAGGGCCGTGCAGATGGTTTCCGCTCTGCATTGGGGGGCGCAGGTATCGTATACGGCTCCTATTATAAGGCGCTATACAGGTCGGGTGTTGGACTTTGCTGCCAGCAGCTGCACTTCTCCCTGCAGAAATGAGACCACCCATCCCCTTCAGCAGAGCAGTGATCAGAGCTATGGACGGGTGGGCTGTAACATTAGGGGCCCCTGGTACTCAACTTTCAGCCTGGAAGCAAGAAAAATCTCAGGTGCCAGTTTCTGATCATGTGGTTCAGTGTGATGTGAATGTTCAGGAATCTGCACCAATTTATTTACTATGTCTAAAGTCTGTCTTCTAATACAAGAATTAAGGTGCTGCCAGCAGCCACCACTAGAGGGCACCAGTGGTGTATGCACTGAGCTCTGCGCTGGCAGCAGCCTCCACTAGAGGGCACCTGTGGTGTATGCACTGAGCTCTGCGCTGCCAGCAGTCTCCACTAGAGGGCGCCTGTGGTGTATGCACTGAGCTCTGCGCTGCCAGCAGCCTCCACTAGAGGGCACCTGTGGTGTATGCACTGAGATCTGCACTGCCAGCAGCCTCCACTAGAGGGCACCTGTGGTGTATGCACTGAGATCTGCACTGCCACCAGCCTCCACTAGAGGGCACCTGTGGTGTATGCACTGAGATCTGCACTGCCAGCAACCTCCACTAGAGGGCACCTGTGGTGTATGCACTGAGCTCTGCTCTGCCAGAAGTCTCCACTAGAGGGCGCCTGTGGTGTATGCACTGAGCTGTGCGCTGCCAGCAGTCTCCACTAGAGGGCACCTGTGGTGTATGCACTGAGATCTGCACTGCCAGCAGCCACCACTAGAGGGCACCTGTGGTATGTTGAATGCACTGAGCTCCATACCACCATCAGCCACCACTAGAGGGCACCTGTGCTGTTGTATGCACTGAGCTGTGCCTTTCCTGTGCTGTTGTATGGACAGAGCTCTGCGCTGCCAGCAGCCACCACTAGAGGGCGCCTGCGGTATGTTGTATGCACTGAACTCTGCGCTGGCTGCTGCCACCACTGGAGGGCACTTTCGTTATGTACTGAGCTCCATGCAGCCAGCGGTCACCATTAGAGGACGCCTGTTGTATGTACTGAGCTCCGCACTGCCTGCAGTAACCACTAGAGGATGCCTGTGGTGTATGCACTGAGCTCTGCGCTGCCAGCAGCCTCCACTAGAGGATGCCTGTGGTGAATGCCCTGAGATCTGCGCTGCTAGCAGCCACCACTAGAGGGCGCCTGTGGTGTATGCACTGAGATCTGCACTGCCAGCAGCCTCCACTAGAGGACGCCTGTGGTGTATGCACTGAGATCTGCGCTGCCAGCAGCCACCACTAGAGGGCGCCTGTGGTGTATGCACTGAGATCTGCGCTGCCAGCAGTCACCACTAGAGGGCGCCTGTGGTGTATGCACAGAGATCTGCGCTGCCAGCAGTCACCACTAGAGGGCGCCTGTGGTATGGTGTATGCACTGTGCTCTGCGTTGCCAGCAGCCACCACTAGAGGGAGCCTGTGGTGTATGCACAGAGATCTGCGCTGCCAGCAGTCACCACTAGAGGGCGCCTGTGGTATGATGTATGCACTGTGCTCTGCGCTGCCAGCAGCCACCACTAGAGGGCGCCTGTGGTATGGTGTATGCACTGTGCTCTGCGCTGTCAGCAGCCACCACTAGAGGGCGCCTGTGGTGTATGCACTGAGCTCTGCGCTGCCAGCAGCCACCACTAGAGGGTGCCTGTGATGTGTTGTATGCACTGAGATCTGCGCTGTCAGCAGCCTCCACTAGAGGGCACCTGTGGTGTATGCACTGAGCTCTGCTCTGCCAGAAGTCTCCACTAGAGGGCGCCTGTGGTGTATGCACTGAGCTGTGCGCTGCCAGCAGTCTCCACTAGAGGGCACCTGTGGTGTATGCACTGAGATCTGCACTGCCAGCAGCCACCACTAGAGGGCACCTGTGGTATGTTGAATGCACTGAGCTCCATACCACCATCAGCCACCACTAGAGGGCACCTGTGCTGTTGTATGCACTGAGCTGTGCCTTTCCTGTGCTGTTGTATGGACAGAGCTCTGCGCTGCCAGCAGCCACCACTAGAGGGCGCCTGCGGTATGTTGTATGCACTGAACTCTGCGCTGGCTGCTGCCACCACTGGAGGGCACTTTCGTTATGTACTGAGCTCCATGCAGCCAGCGGTCACCATTAGAGGACGCCTGTTGTATGTACTGAGCTCCGCACTGCCTGCAGTAACCACTAGAGGATGCCTGTGGTGTATGCACTGAGCTCTGCGCTGCCAGCAGCCTCCACTAGAGGGCGCCTGTGGTGTATGCACTGAGATCTGCGCTGCCAGCAGCCTCCACTAGAGGGCACCTGTGGTGTATGCACTGAGATCTGCGCTGTCAGCAGCCTCCACTAGAGGGTGCCTGTGGTGTATGCACTGAGATCTACGCTGCCAGCAGCCTCCACTAGAGGGCGCCTGTGGTGTATGCGCTGAGCTCTGCATTGCCTGCGCTGTTGTATGGACAGAGCTCTGCGTTGCCAGCAGCCACCACTAGAGGGCGCCTACGGTATGTTGTATGCACTGAACTCTGCGCTAGCTGCAGCCACCACTGGAGGGCACCTGCTGTATATAATGAGCTTCATGCTGCCTGCGGTCACCACTAGAGGGCGCCTGTGGTGTGTTGTATGCACTGAGCTCCCCCTAGTGGTGGCTGTGAGTAATCAGCATTTTAAAGTCTTATGTAAAAAGATAAAATAAATTAAAATTGTGTACAACTTGGAAAGGTGGACAGGTCACTAATGGGCTCCAATATTGAATTTGCCCTGAAAAATCAGCTATTCCCATCAATGAGCTCTCGCTGAGCAGCACATATGTGCTTAACCCCTTATTAGTCAATCATTCCTGAAAACCCCCCCATTACCCTGCAGTAACCCTAAATCCCCGTAGCCTTTGCAGGGCGTCCGTGTGTTATACATGCACTGAATCTGTATTTCAGCCTCTCGTCCTTTGGGGCCTCAGGATCTTGACGAGTTCCCCTGAAGACCCCCAGATGCAGAATGTCCCCATGATGGAAGGTTTCCCAGCATATAGCATCCATCGCCCCTTGTCAGCGCTGCCTGCCGGGGCCGGACGTTAACCCTTTCTTTCCCCGTGAGCCCCCTCTCGTCTCGTTGCTGCCTTCCAGCTCTTCACCAATCAGCGAATCGTATTGGTGAGGACCGGGGAGCGCCGCTGCCTGTGCGGATACTTCCACTGCAAGAAGCCGAGAGATGAGCGACTGCTCGCAGCAGAAGTATCCCGACCCGCAGCGCCGCTCCCCGGTCCTCCCTTCACACCCTAGCCGCTGATGTCCCCACAGTATCCGCATGGTGTTACAAAGGTCCGGACATTTGTGTTAAAAATCGCTGATTGGTCGCTGGCGCTGCCCGCGACCAATCACCGATTTGGGCGCCAAATTTAAATATCGGCCGCGACCAATCACCGATCTTGGCTCCACATTTAAACACCGCTCTCGGCTTCTCGGAGTGGAAGTATCCGCACAGGCAGCGGCGCTCCCCGGTCCTCACTAATACGATTCCGCTCCCCGCTCCTCACCAATACGATTCGCTGATTGGTCGCGTGCGGAGAGCGCGACCAATCAGTGATGTTGGCGCTAAAGTTAAACACCACTGTGCTGATTGGTCGCCGACGCTGTGCGCGACCAATCACCGATTTGGGCGGCACATTTAAATAGCGTCCGCGACCAATCAGTACAGCAGTGTTTAAATGTGGAGCCAAGATCAGTGATTGGTCGCGGCCGATATTTAAATTTGGCGCCGAAATCGGTGATTGGTTGCGGGCAGCGCCAGCGACCAATCAGCAATTTTTAACACAAATGCTGACATCCATGCGGCTAGGGCGTGAAGGGAGGACCGGGGAGCGGCGCTGCGGGTCCAATTGGTCGCGGCCGCTATTTAAATGTGCCGCACAAATCGTTGATTGGTTGCGGACTTGGCCCGCGACCAAGCACTGATCTTGCGGCCAAAGTTAAACACTACTGTGCTGATTGGTCGCGGACTCTGCCCGCGACCAATCACGGATTTGGGCGCCAAATTTAAATATCGGCCGCGACCAATCACCGATCTTGGCTCCACATTTAAACACCGCTGTGCTGATTGGTCGCTGCCGATATTTAAATGTGGCTCCCAAACCGGTGAGTGGTCGCGGGCGGCGTCGCCGACCAATCAGCACAGCGGTGTTTAAATGTGGAGCCAAGATCAGTGATTGGTCGGGTCCGAAGACCGCGACCAATCATCGAATCTTCTTGGTGAGGACCGGGGAGCGCTGCTGCCTGTGCGGCTACTTACGCTGCGAGAACCCGGGACATAGTGGGCGCTGGCAGCAGAAGTATCCCGACCCGCAGCGCCGCTCCCCGGTCCTCCCTTCCGCATGGAGGTCAGTGGCACCGGCGGTCCTTCCGCTGCTACCAGCCGGGAGATGAGCGCCTTGCGCCGCTCATCTCCCGGCTGCATCTCCGTCCCGCAGATGGGTCCGGCGGTCGGGTTCCTTCTGCTGTTGCTGGCCGGGAGATGAGCGCCTCGCGGAGCTCATCTCCCGGCTGCATCGCCGCTCAGCTCCGTCCCCCAGATGAGCCGCTAACGGCCGCCATCTTTTTTCAGAAATCCCACAGCGCTGATTGGCCGCTGCCGGACCAATGAGCGACGCGGGATTTCCTGGACAGACAGACAGACAGACAGACAGACAGATGGGATAAGACGATTATATATATATAGATAATTTACCTTTCTCCTCATTAAAGATGGAATTAGCGGCTTTTTGATTTTCTTATGATGTAAAAACTGCGCCTGAGATGATTCATTACGGTGTAATACAATCACCCCACGAGGAGCTTTTACAATCTGTTATAGAGACCTGATGCTTAAAGGGGTTGTCTACTTTTATATACCCCCCCCCCCTATAAGGGGATGGGGGGCAGTGATGGCATTTAATGGGGGTTGGTCACGCTCCCTTTATTAGTACGACACCAGCTTGTCTGTTCTGCTTAAAAGCCTCTCTATATGCCCTATTACTTCCTATGGCTATCATGCAGAATATTTGTAACTTTTAGGTTGTTCTGTGCTATATTATTTTTTAATAGCATCAAAATTCCCCATGTAAATTATAAATTTCTTTCTGCTTTGCTCATAGCCACCACTAGAGGGTGCCACATGCATACAGATTTGTGTTCCTTATATAAACAGAATGCAAAGAACTCCCCCTAGTGTTGGCTGCAGGTACCTAGAATGTAACATCAATGACTTGGGTTGAGGAAATAAAACGTACAATTATGTACTAAATGGTAAAACAATGGGTAAAATAGTCGCTATAGACTTGCGTGTATGGGCGGAAGTTGAAGTCCACTTTAGTGACCAGTGGCCGGCAAATAAAATGATGGGATGCATTAAAAGAGGCCGAGCTGCTCCTGAGGAGAACGTCCTTCTGCCTTTATACAAGTCCCTATTGCGGCCACACAGGACTGGGGACAATTTTGGGCTCCAGTCTATAAGGAAGATATAGATGAACTAGAGCGGGTGCAGAACAACCAAGGTGATGAAGGGAATGAGGGACTGCAGAGGACGAGGGATCAGACTGGGGGTTATTCAGTTTGGAGAAAAGACGGCTGACGGGAAATCTCATTACAATGGAGAAATGGATGAGGGGACAGGACCCAGATTTTCTGATGATCTTTCTACACCTTGATCTGCAACAATGACAAGGAGGCGTCCTCTCCATCTTCTATATATATAATTCAGTCAGTCAGTCAGTCAGTCAGTCAAGGAAATCCCGCGTCGCTCATTGGTCCGGCAGCGGTCAATCAACGCCGCGGGATTTCTGAAAAAAGATGGCGGCAGTTAGCGGCTCATCTCCCGGCCGGCAACAGCAGAAGGAACCCGACCGCCGGACCCATCTGCGGGACGGAGATGCAGCCGGGAGATGAGCGGCGCGAGGCGCTCATCTCCCGGCCGGTAGCAGGGGAAGGACCGCCGGCGCCGCTGACCTCCATGCGGAAGGGAGGACCGGGGAGCGGCGCTGCGGGTCGGGATACTTCTGCTGCGAGCGCCCGCTATGTCCCGGGTTCTCGCAGCATAAGTAGCCGCACAGGCAGCGCTGCTCCCCGGTCCTCACCAAGACGATTCGATTATTGGTCGCGGTCTTCGGACCCGACCAATCACTGATCTTAGCGCAAAAGTTAAATACCGCTGTGCTGATTGGTCGCCGACGCTGCCCGCGACCAATCACCGATTTGGGCGCCACATTTAAATATCGGCCGCGACCAATCAGCACAGCGGTGTTTAAATGTGGAGCAAAGATCTGTGATTGGTCGCGACCGATATTTAAATTTGGTGCCCAAATCGGTGATTGGTCGCGGGCAGCGTCCGAGACCAATCAGCACAGTAGTGTTTCACTTTGGCCGCAAGATCAGTGATTGGTCGCGGGCCAAGTCCGCGACCAATCAACGATTTGTGCGGCACATTTAAATACCGGCCACGACCAATTGGATGTCAGCGCCGCTCCCCGGTCCTCCCTTCACGCCCTAGCCGCATGGATGTCAGCGGCGCTGCCTGTGCAGCTACTTCCGCTCCGAGAACCCGGGACATGAGCAGGCGCTCGGAGCAGAAGTATCCCGACCCGCAGCGCCGCTCCCCGGTCCTCCCTTCACACCCTAGCCGCTGATGTCCCCACAGTATCCGCATGGTGTTACAAAGGTCCGGACATTTGTGTTAAAAATCGCTGATTGATCGCTGGTGCTGCCCGCGACCAATCACCGATTTGGGCGCCAAATTTAAATATCGGCCGCGACCAATCACCGATCTTGGCTCCACATTTAAACACCGCTGTGCTGATTGGTCGCGGTCGATATTTGAATTTGGCACCCAAATCGGTGATTGGTCGCGGGCAGCGCCAGCGACCAATCAGCGATTTTTAACACAAATGTCCGGACCTTTGTAACACCATGCGGATACTGTGGAGACATCAGCGGCTAGGGTGTGAAGGGAGGACCGGGGAGCGGCGCTGCCGGTCGGGATATTTCTGCTGCGAGCGCCCGCTCATGTCCCGGGTTCTCGCAGTGGAAGTAGCCGCACAGGCAGCGGCGCTCCCCGGTCCTCACTAATACGATTCCGCTCCCCGCTCCTCACCAATACGATTCGCTGATTGGTCGCGTGCAGAGAGCGCGACCAATCAGTGATCTTGGCGCTAAAGTTAAACACCGCTGTGCTGATTGGATGCGGACGCCAGACGCGTCCAATCACCGAGATTGGCGCCAAATTTAAACAACGCTCTGCTGATTGGTCGCGGACTCCAGCTGCGACCAATCAGCGATTTTGGCGCCAAATTTAAACACCGCTCTGCTGATTGATCGCGGTCGCTGGCCGAGATCAATCAGCAGTATTGGGGCCAAATTTAAACCTCACTCTGCTGATTGGTCGCAACCACCGGCCGCGACCAATCTGCGTTATTTTGTGCCAAATTTAAACAACGCTCTGCTGATTGGTCGCGGCCGTCAGCCGCGATTAATTAGCGATTTTGGCGCCAAATTTAAACATGCTCTCCAGTCCTCACTAACACGGTTTGCTGATTGGTCGCGGCCGCCGCCCGCGACTAAGCGATTTTGGCGCAAAATTCAACCACCGCTCTGCTGATTGGTCGAGGCCGCCGGCCGAGATCAATCAGCAGTATTGGTGCCAAATTTAAACACCGCTTCGCTGATTGGTCGCGGTGGCCGGCCGCGACCAAGCAGCGAAATTGGCACCAAATTTAAACGCTCTGCTGATTGGTCGAGGCCGCCGGCTGTGACCAATCAGCCATATTGGTGCCAAATTTAAACACCGCTTCGCTGATTGGTCGCGGTGGCCGGCCGCAACCAAGCAGCGAAATTGGCGCCAAATTTAAACACCGCTCTGCTGATTGGTCGCGGTTACCGGTCTCGAATAATCAGCATTATTAGTGCCAAATTTAAACACCGCTGTGCTGATTACTCGCGACCAATCTGCGATATAGGCGCCAAATTTTAACACCGCTTTGCTGATTGGTTACGGTTGCCGGCCTCGACCAATCAGCGATTTTGCCGCAAAATTGAAACACAGCTCTGCTGATTGCGCCCGGTCGGCCGCATACCTATTCTAGAATACCCGATGCATTAGAATCGGGCCACCATCTAGTCTAATCATAATAACAGACGGGGATTCTTTACTGTAAGAGCATTAAGACTATGGATCTCTCTGTCACATGATGCTGTCATGGTGGATTCACTACCAGTGTACAAGGAGGGCCTGGACACCTTTCTTGAAGAATATAATCTTATAGTTTCTAGATTGTGTGATGATGGTGATCCAGGGAACTCGCCTGATTGCCGTTTGTGGAGTCAGGAAGGAATTTTCCCCTGATATGGGGCAATTAGCATCTGTCTCCCGGGGTTTTTGTTTTCTTTCCTCTAGATCAGTGTTTCCCAAACTCCAGTCCTCATGGCCCCACAGGTCATGTTTTCAGGATCTCCTTAGTGTTACACAGGTGATGGAAGTATCATCAAGACATCAGGAATTCTCTCACCTGTGCAACACTATGGAAATCCTGAAAACGTGACCTGTGGGGGCCGTGAGGATGGGGTTTGGGGAACACTGCTCTAGATCAACGTGTTATTGTACTGGTTGAACTTGATGGACTTGTGCAGTCAACCTAAAAGGGAGTCAGCACAGAATGACTGTTCAAACCAAGCGCAGGCGCTTAGTGCATCATGGTGCAGCCAAACATTGAAGGTCGCCTTCCCACGTGCTTGTTTTCTCTCCATTTGCACACCTCGCCCCCCCCCCACCTTTGATGATAGCTCTGGCTTCATAGAGCAATGTTTGGCCAAATCACGGTGCACCGAGGGCCGGTGCTTGGTTTAAACAGTCGTTCTGTGCTGTCAGACTCGTTTTAAATGTTTGGCCTCGCCAAAGGTGCACTAAGCGCCTGTGTTATCACAGAATAGTGAGGACCGGTGTAGAGCGTGAGGCGTGGACATGGTGGTATCACAATAGTGAGGACTGGTGTAGAGCGTGAGGCGTGGACATGGTGGTATCACAATAGTGAGGACGGATGTAGAGCGTGAGGCGTGGACATGGTGGTATCACAATAGTGAGGACGGGTGTAGAGCGTGAGGCGTGGACATGGTGGTATCACAATAGTGAGGACGGGTGTAGAGCGTGAGGCGTGGACATGGTGGTATCACAATAGTGAGGACGGGTGAGATCGTGAGGCGTGGACATGGTGGTATCACAATAGTGAGGACGGGTGAGATCGTGAGGCGTGGACATGGTGGTATCACAATAGTGAGGACGGGTGTAGAGCGTGAGGCGTGGACATGGTGGTATCACAATAGTGAGGACGGGTGTAGAGCGTGAGGCGTAGACATGGTGGTATCACAATAGTGAGGATGGGTGAGATCGTGAGGCGTGGACATGGTGGTATCACAATAGTGAGGACGGGTGTAGAGCGTGAGGCGTGGACATGGTGGTATCACAATAGAGAGGACGGGTGTAGAGCGTGAGGCGTGGACACGGTGGTATCACAATAGTGAGGACGGGTGTAGAGCGTGAGGCGTGGACATGGTGGTATCACAATAGTGAGGACGGGTGTAGAGCGTGAGGCGTGGACATGGTGGTATCACAATAGTGAGGACGGGTGAGATCGTGAGGCGTGGACATGGTGGTATCACAATAGTGAGGACGGGTGTAGAGCGTGAGGCGTGGACATGGTGGTATCACAATAGTGAGGACGGGTGTAGAGCGTGAGGCGTGGACATGGTGGTATCACAATAGTGAGGACGGATGTAGAGCGTGAGGCGTGGACATGGTGGTATCACAATAGTGAGGACGGGTGTAGAGCGTGAGGCGTGGACATGGTGGTATCACAATAGTGAGGATGGGTGTAGAGCGTGAGGCGTGGACATGGTGGTATCACAATAGTGAGGACGGGTGTAGAGCGTGAGGCGTGGACATGGTGGTATCACAATAGTGAGGACGGGTGAGATCGTGAGGCGTGGACATGGTGGTATCACAATAGTGAGGACGGGTGAGATCGTGAGGCGTGGACATGGTGGTATCACAATAGTGAGGACGGGTGTAGAGCGTGAGGCGTGGACATGGTGGTATCACAATAGTGAGGACGGGTGTAGAGCGTGAGGCGTAGACATGGTGGTATCACAATAGTGAGGATCGGTGAGATCGTGAGGCGTGGATATGGTGGTATCACAATAGTGAGGACGGGTGTAGAGCGTGAGGCGTGGACATGGTGGTATCACAATAGTGAGGACGGGTGTAGAGCGTGAGGCGTGGACATGGTGGTATCACAATAGTGAGGACGGGTGAGATCGTGAGGCGTGGACATGGTGGTATCACAATAGTGAGGACGGGTGTAGAGCGTGAGGCATGGACATGGTGGTAGCACAATAGTGAGGACGGGTGTAGAGCGTGAGGCGTGGACATGGTGGTAGCACAATAGTGAGGACGGGTGTAGAGCGTGAGGCATGGACATGGTGGTAGCACAATAGTGAGGACGGGTGTAGAGCGTGAGGCATGGACATGGTGGAAACACAATAGTTAGGACGGGTGTAGAGCGTGAGGCGTGGACTCTGTGTTGTCACACAATATAATCACATCTAGTAACAGAACCTTTAATGGATGTTTTATACAAAAGTGAACATTCGCTCTGAAGTCTTAAAACCCTATAATTCAAGAAACTATTTCCTCCATACGAAATGCACGTGTAGATAGTGAGTCGTGGACACGGTGGTATCACAATAGTGAGCACGGGTGTAGAGCGTGAGTCGTGGACGCGGTAGTGTCACAATAGTGAGGACGGGTGTAGATCGTGAGTCGTAGACGCGGTGGTATCACAATAGTGAGGACGGGTGTAGATCGTGAGTCGTGGACACGGTGGTATCACAATAGTGAGGACGAGTGTAGATCGTGAGTCGTGGACGCGGTGGTACCACAATAGTAAGGACGAGTGTAGACCGTGAGTCGTGGACGCGGTGGTATCACAATAGAGAGGACGGGTGTAGAGCGTGAGGCGTGGACATGGTGGTATCACAATAGTGAGGACGGGTGTAGAGCGTGAGGCGTGGACATGGTGGTATCACAATAGTGAGGACGGGTGTAGAGCGTGAGGCGTAGACATGGTGGTATCACAATAGTGAGGATGGGTGAGATTGTGAGGCGTGGACATGGTGGTATCACAATAGTGAGGACGGGTGTAGAGCGTGAGGCGTGGACATGGTGGTATCACAATAGAGAGGACGGGTGTAGAGCGTGAGGCGTGGACACGGTGGTATCACAATAGTGAGGACGGGTGTAGAGCGTGAGGCGTGGACATGGTGGTATCACAATAGTGAGGACGGGTGAGATCGTGAGGCGTGGACATGGTGGTATCACAATAGTGAGGACGGGTGTAGAGCGTGAGGCGTGGACATGGTGGTATCACAATAGTGAGGACGGGTGTAGAGCGTGAGGCATGGACGGGTGTAGAGCGTGAGGCGTGGACATGGTGGTATCACAATAGTGAGGACGGATGTAGAGCGTGAGGCGTGGACATGGTGGTATCACAATAGTGAGGACGGGTGTAGAGCGTGAGGCGTGGACATGGTGGTATCACAATAGTGAGGATGGGTGTAGAGCGTGAGGCGTGGACATGGTGGTATCACAATAGTGAGGACGGGTGTAGAGCGTGAGGCGTGGACATGGTGGTATCACAATAGTGAGGACGGGTGAGATCGTGAGGCGTGGACATGGTGGTATCACAATAGTGAGGACGGGTGAGATCGTGAGGCGTGGACATGGTGGTATCACAATAGTGAGGACGGGTGTAGAGCGTGAGGCGTGGACATGGTGGTATCACAATAGTGAGGACGGGTGTAGAGCGTGAGGCGTAGACATGGTGGTATCACAATAGTGAGGATGGGTGAGATCGTGAGGCGTGGATATGGTGGTATCACAATAGTGAGGACGGGTGTAGAGCGTGAGGCGTGGACATGGTGGTATCACAATAGTGAGGACGGGTGTAGAGCGTGAGGCGTGGACATGGTGGTATCACAATAGTGAGGACGGGTGAGATCGTGAGGCGTGGACATGGTGGTATCACAATAGTGAGGACGGGTGTAGAGCGTGAGGCGTGGACATGGTGGTATCACAATAGTGAGGACGGGTGTAGAGCGTGAGGCGTGGACATGGTGGTATCACAATAGTGAGGACGGGTGTAGAGCATGGGGCATGGACATGGTAGTATCACAATAGTGAGGACGGGTGTAGAGCGTGAGGCGTGGACATGGTGGTATCACAATAGTGAGGACGGCTGTAGAGCGTGAGGCGTGGACATGGTGGTAACACAATAGTGAGGACAGGTGTAGAGCGTGAGGCGTGGACATGGTGGTATCACAATAGTGATGACGGCTGTAGAGCGTGAGGCGTGGGCATGGTGGTAACACAATAGTGAGGACAGGTGTAGAGCGTGAGGCGTGGACATGGTGGTATCACAATAGTGAGGACGGGTGTAGAGCGTAAGGCGTGGACATGGTGGTATCACAATAGTGAGGACGGGTGTAGAGCGTGAGGCGGGGACATTGTGGTATCACAATAGTGAGGACGGGTGTAGAGCGTAAGGCGTGGACATGGTGGTATCACAATAGTGATGACGGGTGTAGAGCGTGAGGGGTGGACATGGTGGTAACACAATAGTGAGGACGGGTGTAGGGCGTGAGGCGTGGACATGGTGGTATCACAATAGTGAGGACGGGTGTAGAGCGTAAGGCATGGACATGGTGGTATCACAATAGTGAGGACGGGTGTAGAGCGTGAGGCGGGGACATTGTGGTATCACAATAGTGAGGACGGGTGTAGAGCGTAAGGCGTGGACATGGTGGTATCACAATAGTGATGACGGGTGTAGAGCGTGAGGGGTGGACATGGTGGTAACACAATAGTGAGGACGGGTGTAGGGCGTGAGGCGTGGACATGGTGGTAGCACAATAGTGAGGAAGGGTGTAGAGCGTGAGGCATGGACATGATAATCACAATAGTGAGGACGGGTGTAGAGCGTGAGGTGTAGACATGGTGGTAGCACAATAGTGAGGACGGGTGTAGAGCGTGAGGCATGGACATGGTGGTAGCACAATAGTGAGGACGGGTGTAGAGCGTGAGGCATGGGCATGGTGGTAGCACAATAGTGAGGACGGGTGTAGAGCGTGAGGCGTGGACATGGTGGTAGCACAATAGTGAGGACGGGTGTAGAGCGTGAGGCATGGACATGGTGGTAGCACAATAGTGAGGACGGGTGTAGAGCGTGAGGCGTGGACTCTGTGTTGTCACACAATATAATCACATCTAGTAACAGAACCTTTAATGGATGTTTTATACAAAAGTGAACATTCGCTCTGAAGTCTTAAAACCCTATAATTCAAGAAACTATTTCCTCCATACGAAATGCACGTGTAGATAGTGAGTCGTGGACACGGTGGTATCACAATAGTGAGCACAGGTGTAGAGCGTGAGTCGTGGACGCGGTAGTGTCACAATAGTGAGGACGGGTGTAGATCGTGAGTCGTAGACGCGGTGGTATCACAATAGTGAGGACGGGTGTAGATCGTGAGTCGTGGACACGGTGGTATCACAATAGTGAGGATGAGTGTAGATCGTGAGTCGTGGACGCGGTGGTACCACAATAGTAAGGACGAGTGTAGACCGTGAGTCGTGGACGCGGTGGTATCACAATAGTGAGGACGAGTGTAGAGCGTGAGTCGTGGACGCAGTATCACAATAGTGAGGACGGGTGTAGATCGTGAGTCGTGGACGCGATGGTATCACAATAGTGAGGACGAGTGTAGATCGTGAGTCGTGGACGCGGTGGTATCACAATAGTGAGGACGGGTGTAGAGCGTGAGTCGTGGACGCGGTGGTATCACAATAGTGAGGACGGGTGTAGAGCGTGAGTCGTGGACACGGTGGTATCACAATAGTGAGGACGGGTGTAGAGCGTGAGTCGTGGACGTGGTGGTATCACAATAGTGAGGACGGGTGTAGAGCGTGAGGCGTGGACATGGTGGTAACACAATAGTGAGGACGGGTGTAGATCGTGAGTCGTGGACACGGTGGTATCACAATAGTGAGGACGATTGTAGATCGTGAGTCGTGGACGCGGTGGTAACACACAATAGTGAGGACAGGTGTAGATCGTGAGTCGTGCACGCGGTAGTGTCACAATAGTGAGGACGGGTGTAGATCATGAGTCGTGGACGGGGTGGTAACACACAATAGTGAGGACGGGTGTAGAGCGCGAGTCGTGGACATGGTGGTATCACAATAGTGAGGACGGGTGTAGATCGTGAGTCGTGGGCGCGGTGGTAACACAATAGTGAGGACGGGTGTAGATCGTGAGTCGTGGGCGCGGTGGTAACACAATAGTGAGGACGGGTGTAGATCGTGAGTCGTGGACGCGGTCGTAACACACAATAATGAGGACGGGTGTAGATCGTGAGTCGTGGACCTGATGGTATCATACAATAGTGAGGACGGGTGTAGAGCGTGAGTCGTGGACGCGGTGGTATCACAATAGTGAGGACGGGTGTAGATCGTGAGGCGTGGACATGGTGGTACACAATAGTGAGGACGGGTGTAGATCACGAGTCGTGCACGCGGTGGTAACACACAATAGTGAGGACGGGTGTAGAGCGTGAGTCGTGGGCGCGGTGGTATCATACAATAGTGAGGACGGGTGTAGATCGTGAGTCGTGGATGTGGTGGTAACACACAATAGTGAGGACGGGTGTAGAGCGTGAGTCGTGGGCGCGGTGGAGTCACACAATAGTGAGGACGGGTGTAGATCGTCAGTCGTGGATGCGGTGGTATCATACAATAGTGAGGACGGGTGTAGATCGTGAGTCGTGGGCGCGGTGGTATCATACAATAGTGAGGACGGGTGTAGAGCGTGAGTCATGGACGCGGTGGTAACACACAATAGTGAGGACGGGTGTAGATCGTGAGTCGTGGACCCGGTGGTATCACAATAGTGAGGACGGGTGTAGGTCGTGGGCGCGGTGGTAACACACAATAGTGAGGACGGGTGTAGATCGTGAGCGCAGTGGTAACACACAATAGTGAGAACGGGTGTAGATCGTGAGTCATGGACCCGGTGGTATCATACAATAGTGAGGACGGGTGTAGAGCGTGAGTCGTGGACGCGGTGGTATCACACAATAGTGAGGACGGGTGTAGAGCGTGAGTCGTGGACATGGTGGTATCACAATAGTGAGGACGGGTGTAGATCGTGAGGTCGTGGGCGCGGTGGTAACACACAATAGTGAGGACGGGTGTAGATCGTGAGTCGTGGACGCGGTGGTAACACACAATAGTGAGGACGGGTGTAGATCGTGAGTCGTGGACCCGATGGTATCATACAATAGTGAGGACGGGTGTAGAGCGTGAGTCGTGGACGCGGTGGTATCACAATAGTGAGGACGGGTGTAGATCGTGAGGCGTGGACATGGTGGTACACAATAGTGAGGATGGGTGTAGATCATGAGTCGTGGACGCGGTGGTAACACAATAGTGAGGACGGGTGTAGAGCGTGAGTCGTGGGCGCGGTGGTATCATACAATAGTGAGGACGGGTGTAGATCGTGAGTCGTGGATGTGGTGGTAACACACAATAGTGAGGACGGGTGTAGAGCGCGAGTCATGGACGCGGTGGTAACACACAATAGTGAGGACGGGTGTAGATTGTGAGTCGTGGGTGCGGTGGTAACACAATAGTGAGGACGGGTGTAGATCGTGAGTCGTGGGCGCGGTAGTGTCACAGTAGTGAGGACGGGTGTAGAGCGTGAGTGGTGGGCGTGGTGGATTCACACAATAGTGAGGACGGGTGTAGATCGTGAGCGCGGTGGATTCACACAATAGTGAGGACGGGTGTAGATCGTGAGTCGTGGGCGCGGTGGATTCACACAATAGTGAGGACGGGTGTAGAGCGTGAGTCGTGGGCGCGGTGGATTCACACAATAGTGTGGACGGGTGTAGATCGTGAGTCGTGGGCGCGGTGGATTCACACAATAGTGAGGACGGGTGTAGATCGTGAGTCGTGGGCGCGGTAGAGTCACACAATAGTGAGGACGGGTGTAGATCGTGAGTCGTGGGCGCGGTGGTAACACACAATAGTGAGAACGGGTGTAGATCGTGAGTCGTGGGCGCGGTGGTAACACACAATAGTGAGGACGGGTGTAGATCGTGAGTCGTGGGTGCGGTGGAGTCACACAATAGTGAGGACGGGTGTAGATCGTGAGTCGTAGGCGCGGTGGTAACACACAATAGTGAGGACGGGTGTAGATCGTGAGTCGTGGGTGCGGTGGAGTCACACAATAGTGAGGACGGGTGTAGATCGTGAGTCGTGGGCGCGGTGGAGTCACACAATAGTGAGGACGGGTGTAGATCGTGAGTCGTGGGCGCGGTGGAGTCACACAATAGTGAGGACGGGTGTAGATCGTGAGTCGTGGGTGCGGTGGAGTCACACAATAGTGAGGACGGGTGTAGATCGTGAGTCGTGGGCGCGGTGGAGTCACACAATAGTGAGGACGGGTGTAGATCGTGAGTCGTGGGTGCGGTGGAGTCACACAATAGTGAGGACGGGTGTAGATCGTGAGTCGTGGGTGCGGTGGTGACACACAATAGTGAGGACGGGTGTAGATCGTGAGTCGTGGGTGCGGTGGTAACACACAATAGTGAGGACGGGTGTAGAGCGTGAGTCGTGGGTGCGGTGGAGTCACACAATAGTGAGGACGGGTGTAGAGCGTGAGTCGTGGGCGCGGTGGAGTCACACAATATAACATCTAGTAACAGAACGCTTCCTTTAATGGATGTTTTATACAAAAGTGAAGCCATAAAACCCTATAATACAAGAAACAATATTTCCTCCGTCCACATCGCACAATTTCCTTCTCACAGAGCAGCAGTAACAGAACGCTGCAGATTCTCTGCAGAAACCTTTGGTGCCGTCTACACGACAGGAACGAGGCCACATTTTACCATTTGTACCACAAGACCCCGAACAACAGACAAGAAACACGAGGACATGAACAGAAGGACAAAAGAAATCAGGAATCTCCTCCGTGTAACCAGAAGTCGGATCAGCGGAGACTCGTCCTCGCACACCTTATCCAGACATGGCGGCCGCCAGCGCCTTCACTTCAAAGGCCTCCGGAGGAATGGCACCCCGACTCTGTAAAGGGAAACCGATAATAAAGGAAAACCAAATCATACGTGTAAACCTGGAGACGAGACAGAAGCATCATTTACCCCTTTATACAGTCAGGGGGTGAGCGCTCTTAAAGGGGTTCTCCATTTATATGGAGATAAACATTAAATGGATTCTCTTATCAAGACGACTGCTCTCTATATACCGTATTAGTGCTTATAGATATTATAGAGGGGTCTCCCGCCCCGAACCCCCAGCTGTGAGCTAGAATAATACCTGGCCCCACCATCCCCCCCGGTGCATAACGTCCGGCACCATCTTGCCCCCCCCCGGTGTATAATGTCCTGCCCCATCTCGTCCCCTCCCCGGATGTATCATGTCCGGTCCCATCTCCCCCCTTCCTGGTGTATAACATCCAGCCCCATTGCTCCTCCTGTGCATAACGTCCGGCACCATCTTGCCCCCCCGGTGTATAATGTCCTGCCCCATTTCGTCCCCTCCCCGGATGTATCATGTCCGGTCCCATCCCCCCCCTTCCTGGTGTATAACATCCAGCCCCATTGCTCCTCCTGTGCATAACGTCCGGTCCCATCGACCCCCGATGCATAACGTCTGGCCCTTCCCCCTGCTGTGCATAACATTCAGTGCCATCGCCCCCCATGCATAACTTCCGACCCCATCGTCCCCCGGTGTAACATCTGGTCCCGTTGCGGTGTGATGTCTTCTGGATGAAGGGGCAACAATTCCCACCAATGCCTCCAAAATCTTATAGAAATCCTTCCCAGAAGAGCAGAAGCCGTTCTATCTGTGGAGGAGCGACTCCATATTAATGTCTATGGGTGTAAGATGGGAGGTGAGAGCTCCCTGGAGGTGAATGTGGAGGGGGCACATACTTTTCTCCAGATATTGTATGTACAGTGATTCCATAGAGCAAGAACTGATCTTTGCAGCTGTAATCAGCTCTGGCCAATAGAGGGCAGCACTGAACCTCTAAACACCTCCACAGGACACATGCAAAGACCTTCAGAGATACAGTGCAGGTGTCGGCTTCAGGTCACTGGAGACAGTCAGCAAGTAGGTTGCTTAATAAAACCATTTACCTTCAGGTGATGAAACACTTTCTTTGCTTGATGCACATCCCAGTTGTTGTCGTCAAGACATCTGTATGGGGAAAAGAGATTTTATCAAAAGACACCGACCACGGCGGCAGGAAGCCCATCGCCCGTGGCTGGTGTCACCTAAAGTTACATGATATAGAGGCAAAACCTCAGCTGTGAGAAGTGTCGGGGCTGCACAGGTTTTCAGTACCTTAATGGAAAGTGAAATGTTCCTATTCAGTGACAGAAAGCAGAGATCTTGGATACAAAGTGTATGATGAGGTTACAGAACCCCCCGCGCCCAGTGCCGCGCACCGCGGTCTCACTCACTTCAGAGCCCAGTCCGGCTTCATCCTCGTGTACGCGGAGAATGAGTGGACGGTGTCCCTGGCGGCGGCGGAAGGGGCTTTCTCGCAGATCGCTGGGACAGGTTTGGGGGGCTCAAGTGATGGCGTTTCTTGCGGACCCCCGTATGCATTCAGTATAACCATCTGATCATTCAAAATCTGAGCGCTGGAAAAAGAGGAAAACAAAAAAGTAACTGAATTATTAGTGATTTCAATATCTCGGCTTGCTTTCAGTGAATGGGACCATGTTTGTTACACAGACCGGATTCCTCTCACTGCTAATCATTTACTAACTGGGGTCTACGCAATATGCTGTACAGATTTTATGCCTCGCGATGTAATTAAGAATATTCTCATTCATTGATGGCAAGCAGAGATCTGAAAACGCTGAAAAAATAGAAATATAAATTACCGTATATGCTCGAGTATAAGCCAAGGCACCTAATTTTACCACAAAAAACTGGGAAAACTTATTGACTTGAGTATAAACCCTAATTTGGGAAATGCAGCAGCTACTGGTAAATTTCCCCATCCTGGTACGCATGGCCCCCTCATCCCCAATCCTGGTATGCATGGACCCCTCATCCCTAATTCTGTTGTGCATGGCTCCCTCATCCCCAATCCTGGTACGCATGGCCCCCTCATCCCCAATCCTGGTACGCATGGCCCCCTCATCCCCAATCCTGGTACGCATGGCCCCCTCATCCCCAATCCTGGTACGCATGGCACCCTCATCCCCAATTCTGTTGTACATGGCCCCCTCATCCCTAATCCTGGTATACATGCCCCCCTCATCCCCAATCCTGGTATGCATGGCAGCCCTCATCCCCAATCCAGGTATGCATGGCAGCCCTCATCCCCAATCCAGGTATGCATGGCAGCCCTCATCCCCCAATCCAGGTATGTATGGCACCCCTCATCCCCCAATCCTGGTATGTACGGTACCCCTCATCCCCCAATCCTGGTATGCATGCCCCCCCATCCCCAATCCTCGTATGCATGGCACCCTCATGTCTAATCCTGGTATGTATGGTCCCCTCATCCCCAATCCTGGTATGCATGGCCTCCTCATCCCCAATCCTGGTATGCATGGCACCCCTATCCCCAATCCTGGTATGTGTGGGCCCCCTCATCCCCCAATCCGGGATTGTATGCCCCCCATCCCCAATCCTGGTATGCATGGCCTCCTCATACCCAATCCTGGTATGTATGGCACCCCTCATCCCCAATCCTGGTATGTATGGCACCCCTCATCCCCCAATTCTTGTATGCATGCCCCCTCATCCCCCAATTCTGGTATGCATGCCCCCTCATCCCCCAATTCTGGTATGCTGCGTTCAAAGCGCTGCCAATAACGCCCATGTGCACATACCCTTATACTCACCTTCCTTCCTCACCTCTGCTCTGCGTCCTTTTCAGCTGCAGCAGCTCATGTCAGCATCTGAGCAGCGCATGACGTCACTGCCATGCGCTCTCAGACGCTGAGCTGCTGGCACATTCACTCCTCTCCACGCCGGGACTATGGGCGTGGAGAAGAGTGAATATGCACTCTCTTTAGTAGCGGACACTGTCAGCAGGAACTGCGGCTCAACGCTTCTCTGTGCCCGCTACTAAAGAGAATGAATATTCATTCTTCTCCACGCCCATGGGAGTGGAGAAGAGGGAATATTAATTTCTCTTTAGCAGCGGGCACACGTGGTAGCTGCAGCAGCGGCTACTGCGTGTGCCCCGCTCCTCCACCGTCGCAACCTCCCCCAGCACTATCCACCACCAGAATTTCTATATACTCGAGTATATACCAGAGTATAAGCCGAGAGGGGCTTTATCAGAACAAAAAATGTGCTGAAAAACTCGGCTTATACTCGAGTATATACGGTATATTAAAAATCTGGTGAATTACATGATGATTGGAAGAGATGAGATCAATCATAACCTATGCAGCGGATACCACCACTGGCGGCCTCAGTATTCCTGTAGCCAGAAGACCACCGCCAGGAGGAGTTAACAGAGCGGCCGGTCATACATGCACCCTGCCTCCGCCAGGAGGAGTTAACAGAGCGGCCGGTCATACATGCACCCTGCCTCCGCCAGGAGGAGTTAACAGAGCGGCCGGTCATACATGCACCCTGCCTCCGCCAGGAGGAGTTAACAGAGCGTCCGGTCATACATGCACCCTGCCTCCGCCAGGAGGAGTTAACAGAGCGGCCGGTCATACATGTGTAGCACCCTGAGGGCTCGGCTGCTACAGGGGTATTGCACCTCGACCCAGAGGTGTGATATTCCACTCCCGGGTAAGGATGGAGTGTGGACCAGGACTCAGTAAGCTGCATACACCACACACACCCCATTTCCGAGGGACAGCTCTACGGGGCTCCCATTTATATATATATGTAGGCACAACTGACCATGTCCCTGGCTGGAGTGGGGAGGGGGAGGAAAACCCAGTGGTGTAGGAGCAGATAGGGGTGGCTCTCTGGGCATAGGTAGGAGCCCATTGGTTGCTAGTCACCTGGGCTCACACATAGAGGGAGGTATATAAGGTGGGCACCATCTTAGAGTAGTCAGTTCAGTCCAGTCAGGAGGAGAAGAGAGAAGGAGAGTTCAGCCAGAGAGGGCTGACAGGGAGCTGTGGCTCAGTCTGGGCCCAGCTCCACGAGGCCGGCCTGGAGTGGAGGCCAGAGCCAGAGGAGAGGAACAGAAACAGCAAGGAACTGGAACAGAAAGGAAACAAGGAACAGCACATTAAGAGAGGCTCAGAGACACCAGAGAAGAAGGGACCCCATAGGCCCAGGAGAGTGCGGGTGAAGGGTTGGCAGAGCAGGGTACCGGAACCCAAATTGGTGGAGGCAACAAATTCCTCAGCCAAAGACCGAAGGTTGTGACCACATCTTGGTGCGACCCCTCACTACATCCACCAGGAAAGCATACCACATAGGGTCAGGGAAACCGGAGAGAGGTTTCGCCAAGAGAAGGCCCGAGGAAGCTGGACAAAGGTGGGTCACTGGTGGGGACGGCCAGAGCAAGAAAGAGAAGGGAGCCCTGTGCCACGCTCTGGAATTGCCTGGGAGTTGGTCGAGCCCCTTGCCTGGTGGACACAGCACGGCTTGGGCAGTCACCGCCGGTACAGACGTGACTTGGACCAGTAAAGAACTGTGAGTAAAGCATTGGAAACTGCAACCACACGTCTCTGTGTTTCATCGCCGCACCAGCACCATTAGTACTGGGACGCTCACACCATCACTCCCATCATGCACACTAGCTGCCCTGAGGCATTGCTTCTCCCGTGGGGAGTTATCCCATACTTGGCTGCGCATACAACATCAGCAGTCTGCGGCACAGCGGCGGTCTCCACTGACCGCAATCCACGGGTAGCGTAGTCGGACACTTATTATTACACTAAGACTGCCACTGGTTTGAAAGCCCTGGGCACGGACCGGGTCACCGCCACTGAAGACTACAACCCCCAGCGATAGTCTTCCGTGGCGATAGGTGATATTACAGCTCACCTCCTCCTCCTGTACAATGACTGATAACACCTCTATATATAGTAGATTACACAGGATCCACCATTCACAATAGGTGATATCACAGCACACCTCCTCCTCCTGTATAATGACTGATAACACCTCTATATACAGTAGATAACACAGGATCCACCATTTACAATAGGTGATATCACAGCTCACCACCTCCTCCTCCTGTACAATGAATGATAACACCTCTATATACAGTAGATAACACAGGATCCACCATTTACAATAGGTGAGATCACAGCTCACCCCCTCCTCCTCCTGTACAATGACTGATAACACCTCTATATACAGTAGATAACACAGGATCCACCATTTACAATAGGTGAGATCACAACACACCTCCTCCTCCTCCTCCTTTATAATGACTGATAACACCTCTATATACAGTAGGTAACACAGGATCCACCATTCACAATAGATATCACAGCTCAACTCCTCTTCCTGTATAATGACTGATAACACCTCTATATACAGTAGGTAACACAGTATCCACCATTCACAATAGGTGAGATCACAGCTCACCCCCTCCTCCTCCTGTACAATGACTGATAACACCTCTATATACAGTAGATAACACAGGATCCACCACTCACAATAGGTGAGATCACAGCTCACCTCCTCCTCCTGTACAATGACTGATAACACCTCTATATACAGTAGATAACACAGGGGACCCACCATTCACAATAGGTGATATCACAGCTCACCTCCTACTGTACAATGACTGATAACACCTCACCTCCTCCTGTACAATGACTGATAACACCTCTATATACAGTAGATAACACAGGGGACCCACCATTCACAATAGGTGATATCACAGCTCACCTCCTCATCCTGTATAATGACTGATAACACCTCTATATACAGTAGATAACACAGGATCCACCATTCACAATAGGTGAGATCACAGCTCACCCCCTCCTCCTCCTATACAATGACTGATAACACATCTATATACAGTAGATAGCACAGGATCCACCATTCACAATAGGTGATATCACAGCTCACCTTCTCCTCCTGTACAATGACTGATAACACCTCTATATACAGTAGATAACACAGGATCCACCATTCACAATAAGTGTCATCACAGCTCACCTCCTCCTGTACAATGACTGATAACACATCTATATACAGTAGTTAACACAGGGGACCAAACATTCACAATAGGTGATATCACAGCTCACCTCCTCCTCCTGTATAATGACTGATAACACCTCTATATACAGTAGGTAACACAGGATCCACCATTCACAATAAGTGATATCACAGCTAACCTCCTCCTCCTATACAATGACAGATAACACCTCTATATACAGTACATAACAAAGGGGACCCACCATTCACAATAGGTGGTATTACAGCTCACCTTCTCCCCCTGTATAATGACTGATAACACATCTATATACAGTAGGTAACACAGGATCCACAATTCACAATAGGTGATATCACAGCTCACCTACTCCTCCTCCTGTACAATGACTGATAACACCTCTATATACAGTAGTTAACACAGGATCCACCATTCACAATAGGCGATATCACAGCTCACCTCCTCCTCCTCCTGTACAATGACTGATAACACAGGATCCAACATTCACAATAGGTGAGATCACAGCTCACCCCTTCCTCCTCCTGTACAATGACTAATAACACCTCTATATACAGTAGATAACACAGAGGACCCACCATTCACAATAGGTGATATCACAGCTCACCTCCTCTTCCTGTATAATGATTGATAACAAATCTATGTACCGCAGTTAACACAGGATCCTCCATTCACAATAGGTGATGTCACAGATCACCTCCTCCTCCTGTACAATGAATGATAACACCTCTATATACAGTAGATTACACAGAATCCACCATTCACAATAGGTGAGATCACAGCTCACCTCCTCCTCTGTACAATGACTGATAACACCTCTATATACAGTAGATAAAACAGGATACACCATTCACAATAGGCGAGATCACAGCTCACCTCTTCCTGTACAATGAATGATAACACCTCTATATACAGTAGATAACACAGGGGACCCACCATTCACAATAGGTGGTATTACAGCTCACCTCCTCCCCTGTACAATGACTGATAACACCTCTATATACAGTAGATAACACAGGATCCACCATTCACAATAGGTGATATCACAGCTCACCTCCTCCTCCTCCTGTACAATGACTATTAACACCTCTATATACAGTAGATTACACAGGATCCACCATTCACAATAAGTGAGATCACAGCTCATCTCCTCCTCCTGTACAATGACTGATAACACGTCTATATATAGTAGATGACACAGAGGACCCACCATTCACAATAGGTGATGTCACAGCTCACCTCCTCCTCCTCCTGTACAATGACTGATAACACCTCTATATACAGTAGGTAACACAGGAGACCCACCATTCACAATAGGCGATATCACAGATCACCTCCTCCTCCTGTACAATGAACGATAATACCTCTATATACAGTAGATTACACAGGATCCACCATTCACAATAGGTGATATCACAACTCACCTCCGGCTCCTGTACAATGAACGATAACACCTCTATATACAGTAGATTACACAGGATCCACCATTCACAATAAGTGAGATCACAGCTCACCTCCCCCTCCTGTACAATGAATGATAACAACTCTATATACAGTAGATTACACAGGATCCACCATTCACAATAAGTGAGATCACAGCTCATCTCCTCCTCCTCCTGTACAATGACTGATAACACCTCTATATATAGTAGATAACACAGGATCCACCATTCACAATAGGTGACATCACAGCTCACCTCCTCCTCCTGTACAATGACTGATAACACCTCTATATACAGTAGATAACACAGGATCCACCTTTCACAATAGGTGATATCACAGCTCACCTACGCCGCCTGTACAATGAACGATAACACCTCTATATACAGTAGATTACACAGGATCCACCATTCACAATAGGTGACATCACAGCTCACCTCCTCCTCCTCCTCTACAAGGACTGATAACACCTCTATATACAGTAGATTACACAGGATCCACCATTCACAATAGGTGATATCACAGCTCACCTCCTCCTCCTGTACAATGAATGATAACACCTCTATATACAGTAGATAACACAGGATCCACCATTCACAATAGGTGATGTCACAGTTCACCTCCTCCTCCTGTACAATGAATGATAACACCTCTATATACATTAGATTACACAGGATCCACCATTCACAATCGGTAAGATCACAGCTCACCCCCTCCTCCTCCTGTACAATGACTGATAACACCTCTACATACAGTAGATAACACAGGGGACCCAACAATCACAATAGGTGGTATTACAGCTCACCTCCTCCTCCTCCTGCACAATGACTGATAACACCTCTATATACAGTAGATAACACAGGATCCACCATTCACAATAGGTGATATCACAGCTCACCTCCTCCTCCTCCTGTACAATGACTGATAACACCTCTATGTACAGTAGATAACACAGGATCCACTATTCACAATAGGTGAGATCACAGCTCACCTCCTCCTCCTTTACAATGACTGATATCACCTCTTTATACAGTAGATAACACAGGATCCACCTTTCACAATAGGTGATATCACAGCTCACCTCCTTCAACTCCTGTACAATGACTGATATCACCTCTATATACAGTAGATGACACAGGGAACACACCATTCACAATAGGTGATGTCACAGCTCACCTCTCCAACTGTACAATTACGGATAACACCTCTATATACAGTAGATAACACAGGATCCACAATCCACAAAAGGTGATATCACAGCACACCTCCTCATGCTCTACAATGACTGATAACACCTCTATATACAGTAAATGACACAGGGGACCCTCCATTCACAATAGGTGATGTCACAGCTCACCTCCTCCTCCTCCTGTACAATGACTGATGAAACCTCTATATACAGTAGATTACACAGGATCCTCCATTCACAATAGGTGAGATCACAGCTCACCTCCTCCTCCTCCTGTACAATGACTGATAACACCTCTTTATACAGTAGATAACAAAGGGGACCCATCATTCACAATAGGTGGTATCACAGCTCACCTCATCCCCCTGTATAATGACTGATAACACCTCTATATACAGTAGGTAACACAGGATCCACCATTCACAATAGGTGATATCACAGCTCACCTCCTCCTCCTGTACAATGACTGATAACACCTTTTTATACAGTAGATAACACAGGATCCTCCATTCACAATAGGTGATATCACAGCTCACCTCCTCCTCCTGTACAAGGACTGATGACACCTCTATATACAGTAGATAACACAGGTTCCACCATTCACAATAGGTGGTATTACAGCTCACCTCCTCCTCCTATACAATGACGGATAACACCTCTATATACAGTACATAACAAAGGGGACCCACCATTCACAATAGGTGGTATTACAGCTCACCTTCTCCCCCTGTATAATAACTGATAACACCTCTATATACAGTAGGTAACACAGGATCCACCATTCACAATAGGCGAGATCACAGCTCACCTCTTCCTGTACAATGAATGATAACACCTCTATATACAGTAGATAACACAGGATCCACCATTCACAAAAGGAAATATCACAGCTCACCTCCTCCTCCTGTACAATGACTGATAACACCTCTATATACAGTAGATAACACAGGATCCACCATTCACAATAGGTGATATCACAGCTCACCTCCTCATGCTGTACAATGACTGATAACACCTCTATATATAGCAGATGACACAGGGGACCCACCATTCACAATAGGTGATGTCACAGCTCTCCTCCTCCTCCTCCTCCTGTACAATGACTGATAACACCTCTATATATAGTAGATAACACAGGACCCACCATTCACAATAGGTGATATCACAGCTCACCTCCTCATGCTGTACAATGACTGATAACACCTCTATATATAGCAGATGACACAGGGGACCCACCATTCACAATAGGTGATGTCACAGCTCTCCTCCTCCTCCTCCTCCTGTACAATGACTGATAACACCTCTATATACAGTAGATAACACAGGATCCACCATTAACAATAGGTGAGATCACAGCTCACCTCCTCCTCCTGTACAATGACTGATAACACCTCTATATACAGTAGGTAACACAGGATCCACCATTCACAATAGGTGAGATCACAGCTCACCTCCTCCTCCTCCTGTACAATGACTGATAACCTCTATATACAGTAGGTAACACAGGATCCACCATTCACAATAGGTGATATCACAGCTCACCTACTCCTCCTCCTGTACAATGACTGATAACACCTCTATATACAGTAGATAACACAGGATCCACCATTCACAATAGGTGGTATTACAGCTCACCTCCTCCTCCTCCTGTTCAATGACTGGTAACACCTCTATATACAGTAGATAACACAGGGTCCACCATTCACAATAGGTGAGATCACAGCTCACCTCTTCCTGTACAATGAATGATAACACCTCTATATACAGTAGATAACACAGGATCCACCATTCACAATAGGTGGTATTACAGCTCACCTCCTCCTCCTCCTGTTCAATGACTGGTAACACCTCTATATACAGTAGATAACACAGGATCCTCTATTCACAATAGGTGAGATCACAGCTCACCTCCTTCTCCTCCTCCTGTACAATGACTGAAAACACCCCTATGTACAGTAGATGACACAGGGGACCAACCATTCACAATAGGTGATATCACAGCTCACCTCCTCCTCCTGTATAATGACTGATAACACCTCTATATACAGTAGATAACACAGGATCCACCATTCACAATAGGTGATATCACAGCTCACCTCCTCATGCTGTACAATGACTGATAACACCTCTATATACAGTAGATAACACAGGATCCACCATTCACAATAGGTGAGATCACAGCTCACCTCCTCCTCCTCCTGTACAATGAATGATAACACCTCTATATACAGTAGATGACACAGGGGATCCACCATTCACAATAGGTGAGATCACAGCTCACCTCCTCCTCCTCCTGTACAATGACTGATGACACCTCTATATACAGTAGATAACACAGGATCCTCTATTCACAATAGGTGAGATCACAGCTCACCTCCTTCTCCTCCTGTACAATGACTGATAACACCTCTATATACAGTAGGTAACACGGGATCCACCATTCACAATAGGTGATATCACAGCTCACCTCCTCCTCCTGTACAATGAATGATAACACCTCTATATACAGTAGATAACACAGGATCCACCATTCACAATAGGTGAGATCACAGCTCACCTCCTCCTGTACAATGACTGATAACACCTCTATATACAGTAGATAACACAGGATCCACCATTCACAATAGGTGATATCACAGCTCACCTCCTCCTCCTGTACAATGAATGATAACACCTCTATATACAGTAGATAACACAGGATCCACCATTCACAATAGGTGAGATCACAGCTCACCTCCTCCTGTACAATGACTGATAACACCTCTATATACAGTAGATAACACAGGATCCACCATTCACAATAGGTGATATCACAGCTCACCTCCTCCTCCTGTACAATGAATGATAACACCTCTATATACAGTAGATAACACAGGATCCACCATTCACAATAGGTGAGATCACAGCTCACCTCCTCCTGTACAATGACTGATAACACCTCTATATACAGTAGATAACACAGGATCCACCATTCACAATAGGTGATATCACAGCTCACCTCCTCTTCCTGTATAATGCGGATTGCACATTTTCTGTACAATAAACCTCATTTCAAGGCAGAAACATTACTGTGTCCAACAGTTATTACATAGATCAAACTGAAATAGCTGTTGCAAAAACACCAATTTTAAGAAAGCATTAAGCTTAAGATTAATAGGGGTGCCCAAACTTTTTCATATAACTGTATATATAATTATATACACAGTGGGGGAAATAATTATTTGATCCCCTGCTGTCTTTCTTAGTTTGCCCACTGACAAAGACATGAACAGTCTATAATTTTAAGGGTAGGTTAATTTTAACATTGAGAGATAGAATATCCCAAAAAAAAATGAAGAAAATCACATTGTATAAATTAGATGATTTTTCTGCATTTTGCAGTGAGAAATAAGTATTTGATCCCTCTGGAAAACAACACTTAATACTTGGTGGTAAAACACATGTTGGCAGCACAGCAGTCAGACGTTGTTTGTAGCTGATGATGAGGGTTGTGCACATGTCGGGAGGAATTTTGCTCCACTCCTCTTTGCAGATCATCTCTAAATCATTAAGATTTTAAGGCTGTCGCTTGGCAAATCGGAGCTTTAACTCCCTCCATAAGTTTTCTATAGGATTAAGGCCTGGAGACTGGCTAGGCCACTCCATGACCTTACTGTAGTTCTTTATGATCCACTCCTTTGTTGCTTTGGCTGTATGTTTTGGGTCATTGCCTTGCTGGAAAGACCTAGCCACGACCCATCTTCAATGCTCTTACTGAGGGAAGGAGGTTGTTGGCCAAAATCTCGCGATACATGACGCCATCCATCTTCCCTTCAATACGGTGCAGTCGTCATGTCCCCTTTGCAGAAAAGCACCCCCAAAGTATGTTTCCCCCACCATGCTTCACGGTTGGAACAATGTTCTTAGGGTTGTACTTCCTTCTTCTTCCTCCAAACACGGCCAATTGAGTTAATGCTAAAGAGCTCAATTTTTGTCTCATCTGACCACAGCACCTTCTCCCAATAACTCACAGAATCATCCAGGTATTCATTGCCAAACTTCAGATGGGCCTGCACATGTGCCTTCTTGAGCAGGGGGACCTCGCGGGCACTGCAGGATTTTTAACCTTTAAAGCGGAATGTGTTACCAATGGTTTGCTTGGTGACTGTGGTCCCAGCTGCCTGGAGATCATTAGCAAGTTCCCCCCGTGTAGTTTTAGGCTGATCTCTCACCTTCCTCATGATCAAGGATACCCCACGAGGTGAGATTTTGCATGGTGCCCCAGATCAATGTCTATTGACAGTCATTTTGTATTTCTTTCATTTTCTTACAATTGCACCAACAGTTGTCTCCTTCTCACCCAGAGTCTTACTTATGGTTTTGTAGCCCATTCCAGCTTTGTGCAGGTCTATGATCTGGTCCCCGACATCCTTAGAAAGCTCTTTGGTCTTGCCCATGTGGTAGAGGTTAGAGTCTGACTGATTAATGGAGTCTGTGGACAAGAGTCTTTTATACAGGTGACTATGTAAGACAGCTGTCTTTACTGCAGGTAATGAGTTGATTAGGAGCGTCTAACTGGTCTGTAGCAGCCAGAACTCATAATGGTTTGTAGGGGATGAAATACTTATTTCTCACTGCAAAATGCAAAAAAAATTATCTAATTTATACAATGTGATTTTCTTGATTCTTTTGGGCAGGGATATTCTATCTCTCAATGTTAAAATTACCCTTAAAATTATAGACTGTTCATGTCTTTGTCAGTGGGCAAACTTAGAAAAACCCGCAAGGGATCAAATATTTATTTCCCCCAGTGTGTGTGTGTGTGTGTGTGTGTGTGTGTGTGTGTGGGCAGGTGTTTGTGTGTGTGTGTGGGCAGGTGTGTATGTGTGTGGGCAGGTGTGTGTGTGTGTGTGGGCAGGTGTGTGTGTGTGTGGGCAGGTGTGTATGTGTGTGTGTGTGTGTGGGCAGGTGTATGTGTGTGTGGGGGGGGGCAGGTGTGTGTGTCTGTGTGGGCAGATGTGTGTGTGTGTCTGTGTGGGCAGGTGTGTGTGTCTGTGTGGGCAGATGTGTGTGTGTGTCTGTGTGGGCAGGTGTATGTGTGTGTGTGTGTGTGTATATGTGTGTGTGTCTGTGTGGGCAGGTGTGTGTGTGTATATGTGTGTGTGTGTGTGTGTCTGTGTGGGCAGGTGTGTCTGTGTGGGCAGATGTGTGTGTGTGTGTGTGTGTATATGTGTGTGTGTCTGTGTGGGCAGGTGTGTGTGTGTGTATATGTGTGTGTGTGTGTGTGTCTGTGTGGGCAGGTGTGTGTGTGTGTCTGTGTGGGCAGGTGTGTGTGTGTATATGTGTGTGTGTGTGTGTGTGTGTGGGCAAGTTAGAAAGTCTTGCCCTGTTGAACACTACACCTGACTTGAGGCCACCACCTCTTGGTTGTCCAATGTTCTTGCTTCTCTAGGGCTCTTCTCAGATATTCATTATACCAGCTCCCCAGAATACCAAAGTTATGGTGGGTGACCGCGAGCCCTGGTGGTGGTCATAACTGCGGCCACCCAGGGGCAATACTCCATAACAACAATCCCCTGAGGTGGTGTAGGATGTAAGGACCTATTCACACTACATTCAGCGCTGCATTCAGGTCTTTACACAAGGCTTACAACTGAATCCCTGAAATTCAGGATTGTGCTGTCTGAAATAAGACATCTGAAAGCAGAGAAAATGGAGCCTAAAGATTCAGACTTTAGCCTCGGTTTGCCTTTGTTCAAATCAATGGCTATGTCAAGGCACATCTGAATGCCATTTTTCAGGGATTTAGATAGAAGCCTGGAAAGAGGAGATGAATGCATTGCAAAATTCAGTGTGAATAGGCCCTTATATCTGGAGTCTTGATATTGATGCCACAAGCATTTTACTTGTTTTTAACTTAAAAAAAAATACACACACACAAATTATACACACACACACACACACTATACATACACACACACTATACATACACACACACTACACATACACACACATTATACACACACACACACACTATACATACACACACACTACACATACACACACACACACTATACATACACACACACACACACTATACATACACAAACACTATACATACACACACATTATACACACACACACACTATACATACACACACACAAATGTGTGTGTGGGCAGGTGTGTGTGTGTGGGCAGGTGTGTGTGTGTGGGCAGGTGTGTGTGTGTGTGGGCAGGTGTGTGTGTGTGATGTCTGTCTGTTTGTGTGTGTGTTTGTGTGGGCAGATGTCATTGTGTGATGTCTGTTTGTATGTATTTTTGTGTTTCAAATGTGTTTATGCGTGTCTGTATATGTTTGTGTGTGTGTATGACTGCATGCGGCCTACTGCTGAGTATAGTTGGCGCCGTGCGGCCTCCTGATGTCTCTGGGGGGGCTCCGTGCGGCCTCCTGCTGTGTATAGATGGCTACGTGCGGCTCCCCGCTGTGTATAGATGGCTACGTGCGCCCCCCCGCTGTTTATAGACGGCGCCGTGCGGCCCCCCGCTGTGTATAGATGGCTACGTGCGCCCCCCGCTGTGTATAGATAGCTATGTGCGGCCCCCCGCTGAGTATAGATGTCGCCGTGCGGCCTCCTGCTGTGTATAGATGGCTACGTGCGCCCCCCGCTGTGTATAGATAGCTATGTGCGGCCCCCCGCTGAGTATAGATGTCGCCGTGCGGCCTCCTGCTGTGTATAGATGGCTACGTGCGGTCTCCCGCTGAGTATAGATGGCGCTGTGCGGCCTCCTGCTGTCTCTGGGGGGAGCGCCGTGAGGCATCTATACTCAGCAGGAGGCCGCACGTAGCCAGCTATACACGTATACTCAGGAGGAGGCCGCACGTAGCCATCTATACGGTGCCATCTATACACAGCGGGAGGCCGCACGGCGCCATCTATACACAGTGGGAGGTCGCACGGCGCCATCTATACACAGCGGGAGGCCGCACGGAGCCATCTATACACAGCGGGAGTCTCAGTGTTTTGCAAGAGCAGTCAATAAATTCTGCTTGACTAATTCTGAGCACCATAAAGTCTGGTTCGCTTCTAACCTGCTGTCTTCATTTTCAGCTTGCTGAATTCTAACTCATTTACTGTCATTCGAGACGATGCCTTTGCTGGTCTCTTTCACCTTGAATACCTGTAAGTGCTCCACTTAATGTCATATTTTTGATTCTGTTCTTCTTCATCTTTTGGCATGTGCAATTGTATGAGCAAGTATTCATATGAATTTATGACCTACTTAAATCTTGGAGGACCTTAAATTTTATTCAATCAAGTTTTTTTCCAGTTTAAAACTATGGGACATATATGTGCCTTGGTCCTCAAAGGGTTTTTAAAGGGGCTGCAAACATAAATACGAAAAAAATAATTCAATTAGTGCTTTATGTGTTCATTTAATTTTTATTTGAAGTCCATTTTTTTTATATACCTTGAAATTAAGCCCTACCCCGTGGAATGAAGCCCTACCTACATAACATCTGAGAGCTACATGGATCCCGCTTGTGAGGTGCCTGTCCGTCACTGCTATTCAGTTTTAGGGTCCACTCACTAAGCCATATATTCTCTCATGCAAGAGAATAGGGCCAATTATGCTAATGACACTCGGCTCAAACTCTGTCAGAGCTTCAACTGAGTGTGATCCGATTCTCTCGCAGCACAGATATGGAGAAGATGGAGAACTTAATTTCTCCATCTTCTCCATAGTCTCTGTGAGTGTTCATCGGACTGCACTTGGATGACATCCGAGTGCAGTCCAATGTTTTACGTGCACCCATAGACTTGTATGGGTGCACATGGTCCGAATATCGAATGAGATTATTTTCTCATGCCAATAATCGCACTGTCCCATAGTATAACATAGGGCCGAGTCCTATCCGATAAAACATCACATAGCATTCGGCCGTGTTATACGACAGTGTGAGCGAGCCCTTAGAGTCAAGGAATATTTACATGCAAATGATGATATTACTCTCCAAGTGTATATTTTTTTAGGCGAGTTCATAGTAAATGCTTTGCATTTTTGACATGTGATCAACTAAAGAACAAGAAAGATTTAGGACCTCGCCTATAGAGAAACGGAAAATAGTTTGGAGGACTTGCATGTCCTTTTTTATTTATTATGAGAAAATCATAAAAGATCCCGTTTTTTAACCATGCTGTGACTTTCTGCTGAGGGAGAGGGAGAGAGCTGCCCTATTCAGAGTCTGTAATAAGACCTGCTGACAAAAGTGTTGAAGATACAGTCTAATGTGAATTAACAATGAAAAAAAGTTAATTTAACAAATGGCTTGTATTTTTTTTAATACAAACTTTTTTGTCTTTACAGCTCCTTTAAAGGGAATCTGTCATCAGGTTTTTGCCACCTAATCTGAGAGCAGCATAATGTAGGGTTAGAGGCACTGATTCCAGTAATGTGTCACTTACTGGGCTGCTTAGTGTTGTTTTGATAAAATCATTGATTTGTCAGAAGGTAATTATCACTAGATGACTAGTAAGTTCTGTAGGACCCCACCCCCATCACTGATCAGTAGATTTCTGTGTACAATGAGCATGGGCAGAAAGCAGCCAATCAGTGGTGTGGGTGGGGCTATACAGAGCGCAGCATTCAGAGAGCTGCTAGATCTGCAGCAGATAAAACAAAACGGTGATTTTCTCAAAATGACAACAAGCAGCTGAAAAAGTGACACATCGCTGGAATCAGGGTATCTGCCCCAATATTGTGCTGCTCTCAGATGAGGCAGCACAATTAATATTATGCCAAATTAATTTCCCGTGAACTATCACATGATCTATCACAGGGGATCATGTGACATGTCACGTGATAAATCAGGTGTGTGGAGGGGGCCCGCGCCTTCTAAACTGCCCGGGGCCCTTGCTACTCTTAATCCACCCCTGCCTATATCCCCGGAGCGGCCTGGCTGCCCCTGTATGCCGGCGAGTCGCATACCTTGGGCGACTTTAAAGAAAGGCTGTATAGCCTGTTCAAAGTTTATCCCCTGACAGAAGAACAGAAGGTAAGCATACTGATAGGGCAGTTAACTGGTGCGGCCCAGCGGGAGGTAAAGTCTTGGACAGCTGAGGAGAAAAGGACTGTAAGGGGGGTTCTGACCCGTCTACGGGACACCTTTGATACCCGTACCTCAGCAGAAATCAAAATGCGGTTCTATGGATGTAAGCAGCGAGCTCAAGATAGCATCCGAGATTATGCCCTAAATTTACAGGAAGCCTTGGGGGCAATTAAGCAAGCTGACCCTGGCAGCGTGCAGGATACAGATAAACTATTGACTGACCAGTTCATAGAAGGTCTGCTGTCCAGCGCCCACAGAACCCAGCTGCGCCTCATGGCCCTACAGAACCCCGATTTGACTTTTGCACAGTTCAAAGATAGGGCCATCCGGGTGCTCCGAGAACCTGCACCGGGTGGCGCTGTAGCTTCCCGGCGCCCTGCCATCCCTTACCACCAGGGGGCGGCGCCCTATCCCGCAGACCTTGTGGGGGCTGATGCGCAGGCCCTAAATCCATCCCCGCCTGCAAACCTGCACCATCAGGTCCAAGAACTAACAAAGAGTGTTGCTGCATTGACCAGGACCATACAGTCATTACAAATGGACCCGTCAGGACCAATCAAGCTGGCTTCCAGTCCGGAGGATGTCCCGTGGCGTCGACGGAGGAGGATCCCGTCGTTCAGAGGGAGGCCCGCCGATCATTACACTGAGGATGGACAGCCGATTTGCCGCTGTTGCAGCTAGCCGGGACACGTAGCCAGGTACTGTACTTTAAATGGGTCCGACCTGGGGCAAAGGGCCAACCCCCAGGCATAAGGTCATCAGGCCCATCTAATTGGCGTGATAAGTACGTAGGGGGACGCCCGGTTTTACCCGTAGTGCTGGACGGTATCCCCATAAGTGCACTGCTGGACACCGGGTCCCAAGTGACTACCATCCCCTATGTACTTTTCAAGCAGTACTGGAGTGACACTGATATAACTCGTTATCCAGACGATGACTTGAGCATCATCGCCAGCAATGGTCAACCCGTGCCGCAGGTGGGGTTCAGAGAGATGACCATTAAGATTGGTAAACTTGAACTGCCGGCACAGGGAGTGATCATTGTGGACATTGACCGTCGAGAAAGTCACCCTAAAATAACCTTGGGTACTAATGTGATTGAAAATTGTCTTTCAGAAGTAATTGTAATTTTGCAGCAGGTGGCGATGAATGCAAGCTCCAGCCAACAGAGGGTCCTCCAGAAGGAGATAAGAGCCCTGATGAGATGGCAACAGGTAGAACTGTCTGGTGGTGAGATCGGTAGCGTGAGGATGAGCGACCCGTTCCCCATTGCCATGCCCCCCAAAAGTGAAATGATCTGGTGTCGGACTGCAATCGGGTTAAGAGGGAGAGACTACCAAGCCATGGTAGAACCCGTGTACTCAGACAGCAGGCCCACCATTTTGACAGCCCGGGGGGTGGTCGATGTCCGCCATGGAAGGGTGCCCGTCCGGATCTTAAACTTTGGGGAAAGGGAAGTACACTTGCCCCGGTACGCTACACTAGCCAAATTGTATACTGTTGAACACAATGCTGTCAGGGCCATGGAACCCTTGCCTCCATCTCCCCAGGCGGAGGGTAATGGTTCCCAGAAACCCAAGGAGGACTGGTGCCAGAAACTCCACGTGGGTGCTGACTCCACTCCCTTGCACCAAAAACTTGGAGTCTATCGGGTGGTTCAAGAGTACGAGAGAATCTTTAGTAAGCACCCGCTAGACTTCGTCAGAGTGAAAGGGGTAGAACACCACATCCCCACGGGGAGCCACCCACCAATAAAAGAAAGATACAGACCTGTACCACCCCGCACGCTATCAGAACGCAAAGGGCATGCTGAGAGAAATGAAGGAAGCCGGGGTCATTAGAGACAGTTGTAGCCCCTGGGCAGCCCCCTTGGTTCTGGTAAAAAAGAAAGACTGTACTATGAGAATGTGCGTGGACTATAGAGAAGTCAATCGTATCACCCATAAAGACGCATACCCGTTGCCTAGAATAGAGGAGTCTTTGGTCGCACTAAAATCAGCTAATTTCTTCTCTACTTTGGACCTTACTAGTGGGTACTGGCAGGTTCCTGTGGCAGAGGCTGATAAGGAGAAGACCGCCTTCACCACCCTGATGGGATTAAGTAAATTCAACTATATGCCGTTCGGGCTCTGCAACGCACCCGGGACCTACCAGAGGCTGATGGAATGCTGTCTAGGGCACCGAAACTTTGAGACGGTCCTACTTTACCTGGACGACGTGATTGTCTATTCGAAGACTTACGAGGACCATCTAAAGCACCTGGCCGAGGTGTTCGAGGCCCTGGCAGGCTTTGGCATGAAAGTGAAACCCTCCAAGTGCCATCTGTTAAAGCCGAAGGTACAGTACCTGGGACACGTGGTGAGTGCAGAAGGAGTAGCCCCCGACCCTGACAAAATCATGGCAATAAAGAACAGGCCAAGCCCCTCTAACATAAAAGAAGTGAGGCAGTTCGTCGGGTTGGTAGGCTACTACCGAAGGTTCATCCCCAGGTTCACCAAGATGGCAGCCCCTATGCAGGACCTCCTTATAGGACAATCTAAGACCAGAAGCCAAAAGCCACCCTTCAAGTGGGACAAGCCGGAAGAGGAGTCCTTCCGCCAGCTGAAGATGGCCCTCACGGGGGATGAGATCCTGGCATACCCTGATTATGGCCAGCCTTTTATCCTCCACACAGACGCCAGTAATGTGGGGCTGGGAGCCGTACTGTCACCGAACCAACAGGACAGAGAAAGGGTGATCGCGTACGACAGCCAAGAGAAACCCGGAGAATTACAGCTCCTTTAAGCTGGAGTCCTTGGCAGTGGTGTGGGCCGTAACAGAACGTTTCAAGCATTACGTGGCCTCTGTGAAGTTCACTGTGTACACGGACAACAATCCGTAGACACATCTGGACAATGCGAGACTTGGTGCCCTAGAGCAGCGGTGGATGGCCCGGCTAGCAAACTATGACTTCACCATCAAGTACCGGGCAGGCCGAGCCAATGCCAATGCAGATGCCCTATCGAGAATGCCCCACTTGCCCGATGAGGGAGAAGATCCAGATGAGTTGGAGGAAATAGAGCTCCCTGCATTCCACCGGTACGGAAGGAAGGAAGGTACCAGCCAGAAGACGCCCTTGATGCCCATCGTCACCAGGCAGCCTCTTGAGCTGGTAGCTCTGGACCATGTGAAACTGGCTCCAAGCCGGTCGGGCTACGTCTATGCCCTGACAATAGTGGACCACTATTCCCGGTTCCTGGTGGTGGTTCCTGTTAAAGACTTGACAGCCCAAACAGCGGCCAGAGCCTTCCAACAACACTTCTGCCATCCACACAGGTATCCGGAACAGGTCTTGACAGATCAAGGTCCAGCGTTTGAGGCTGAAATCTTCCAGGAGTTCTGCAACCTCTACGGCTGTAAGAAGATTCGGACAACATCTTACCACCCACAAACCAACGAGCTATGTGAGAAAATGAATAATATCGTCATTGATCTCCTCAAAACGTTGCCCCTGGAAGAACGCAGCCTGTGGCCGGAGAAGCTGCCAGACCTGATAGACTTATACAACCATATCCCGGTGAATGCTACAAATTGCACCCCGGCTTACCTGATGAGGGCAAGACCAGGTAAGCTGCCGATAGACCTGGAGATGGGAGTCCTCCCCACCTCCCCAGACGCGGACTGGGATACGGAACGGCGGCTACAGTACAAGAAGGTACAGGAGAATGTGGAGAGGAGTCTGGCTCAAGCGAGAGAAAAGCAAGAGAGGCTCTTCAACCAACACGCCCCTGCTGGTCCCCTGGAACCTGGTGAGCAGGTCCTGAAGCGGAAGAGAAGGCTTCACAAGCTAGATGACCAGTTGGAGAGCGACCCGTACACAGTACTGCAGTCCAACCACAACAACCCGAAGGTATGTGTAATTGCCAAGGATGGAGGAGAAACCACTAGCACCGTCTCCAGAGACCACCTAAAAAGGTGCCCCAAGCAACTACAGAGTGCAGGAGAAGATCAAGATGACCTTGAACCCGCAGAAGACAAGAAAGAAATGATCAGCACAGTTCTTGGAGAGTTCCCCCGGTCCTGGACTCGGATAAATGATGCAATAGTGGTACCCGTCCTACACTTCCTTCAACCAACCCAGCAGGAACCTACAGGAGAGCAGGAGGAATCAGAAGACCAAGCAGCCCTAGAGGCAGAAGAACCCATGCCAGCAGCCCAGGAGAGTCAACCCTCTGCTGACAGTGAGCCTGCCATACCTGCGGTAAGCCAAAGGACCCGCAGATAGCTGCCTGCACTGCCTGTAAACCCAGCTAGTAGCTGTACCCTGAATGCTAGTGGGGAAAGTCAGGTTAGACCACCACCAGACAGTGGGTTACGCAGGTCAACCCGTAGCACTAGGGGGCAAATACCAGCTCGCTGGAAGATCTAAATGCTGTATATTGTAAATGTTTTATGTTTGTTGCCTGGTTGCTAATTATGTTTTTCCAGTCTTTCTAGTTCATGGACTAACAGGTTATGGACGCTGAATAACCGGAACTGTCTTGTAGATAGTTGCACTTGGTGCCCTCTTTCGAAGATGGCCACGGAAGAAAAATCTGTCCGGTGTGGCCTCCTTGTGGCCCAAAGTAGAGAGCTCAGCCTTGTCGCCACGCCCAAGGCGAGGAACTTGGGGTTTATGGAAACAGGTCCCCACACCGTGGAAAACTTCACACCTTGTTGGGTGACATGGACACCCGTCACGGAAGCGCCGTGACCTCAAGGACAAAATATAGTTGTATATATGTTATGTTGTCATGTATACCCTGCATTTGTGTTTCCTGTTTAGTCCGGAGTAATAAATTTTACTAGGGGAGAATGTGTCACCCCAGGCCTGGATGCCACAAACAATAATCTGTGTCTGAGAGCAGGAGGGAGGTCCCCTGGTTAGGGACAATTAGCATACAGCACCTCCTGTCCCAGGCCAGCAGGGGGAGCTGGCTGCCCCTATAAAAGCTGGAACTGGGGGCAGGGTTAGAGAGAACTGGAAGACCTAGCTCAGGAGTGAGACTAGTCCCAGAGAAGGAGGGACAGTTCAGCTGTAGCTGAGGAGTCCGTGAGGCAGAGGAGAAACTGCAAGCCAGGGACAGAGGTGACGAGAGCCGGTCCTGGAAGAGAACCAATCTACCGGGCATTGGGGTCCGGGGCTGTCAGGGTTACAAGCCCAGCAGCAGAGAACCAACCTGCGAGGGATTTCAGGTCCCTTGGCCTAAGAAGCCTGGAGGCTCCGCCACACAGAGGTACCAGTACAGCGAGGAGCAAGCAACAGGTACCCAAGGCCCTAGTCGCATGCCATACAGGCGAGAAGTACACGGCCAGCTCAGAGACGTGGGCTATTACACCACGAAAAGGGGGATAGTCAGAAAGAGCATAGAGAGAACGGTAGGCCTACACACTCACCCTGACCAGTGGGGCTCGCCCGAATGCTCTCAGACACCCAGGCCCATTCCTAACCGGTACTGTTGGGTCATTAATAATATCTACAATAAAGACCCTGAACTGTTTGAAGCGGACTCTGAACTCTTACTATTGCGGCCTGCACTATCACCCCCAACATCCACCTACACTGCCCTGAGGCTACACTCTTCCCGTGGGGAGTTATCCTACACCTGTGCTGCACACCAACACCAGCCTCAGCAGTCTGCCTCGCAGCGGCGGTTATCCCTGACCGCAATCCACGGGCGGCGTAGTCGGACATTCAAAACACTGATAAATAGACTGCCACCATTTGGTCTGACCACCCTGAGCCACGGGATCGGGTTGCCACTACTACCCCCATCAGCACCGTACACTAGAAGGCCCGGTTCCGTGTACCCCACGGCCCAGGGGGCGAGTCATGTGCATCAAATTATACATACACATATGGGGCAGTGGGGCTTCATACTATATACAGGTGCTTCTCACAAAATTAGAATATCATCAAAAGTTAGTTTATTTCAGTTCTTCAATGCAAAAAGTGAAACTCCTATATTATATAGAGTCATTACACACAGAGGGATCTATTATATAGACTCATTACACACAGAGGGATCTATTATATAGAGTCATTACACACAGAGGGATCTATTATATAGAGTCATTACACACAGAGGGATCTATTATATAGAGTCATTACACACAGAGGGATCTATTATATAGAGTCATTACACACAGAGGGATCTATTATATAGAGTCATTACACACAGAGGGATCTATTTTAAGTGTTTATTTCTGTTAATGTTGATGATTATGGCTTACAGCCAATGAAAACACAAACGTCATTATCTCAGTAAATTAGAATACTTCATAACAACAGCTTGAAAAATGTTTTTAAAATCAGAAAAGTTGGCCTACTGAAATGTATGTTTAGTAAATGCCCTCAATACTTGTTCGGGCTCCTCGTGCATCAATTACTGCATCAATGCGGCAATGTGGCATGGAGGGATCAGCCTGTGGCACTGCTGAGGTGTTATGGAAACCCAGGTGGCTTTGATAGCAGCCTTCAGCTCATCTGTATTGTGGGGTCTGGGGTCTCATCTTCCTCTTGACAATACCCCATAGATTCTCTATAATAGATTCTCTATGGGGTTAAGGTCAGGCGAGTTTGCTGCCAATCAAGCACAGTGATACTGTTGTGTGTAAACCAGGTATTGGTACTTTTGGCAGTGTGGACAGGGGCCAAGTCCTGCTGGAGAATGACATTTCCATCTCCATAAAGCTTGTGGGCAGAGGGAAGCATGAAGTGCTGTAAAATGTCCTGGTAGACGGCTGCGCTGACTTTGGTCTTCATAAAACATAGTGGACCTACACCAGCAGATGACATGGCCCCCCAAACCATCACTGATTGTGGAGACTTCACACTAGACCTCCAGCAGCTTGGATTGTGGCCTCTCCACTCTTCCTCCAGACTCTGGGACCTTGATTTCCAAATGAAATGCAAAATTTACTTTTCATCTGAAAACAACACCTTGGGCCACTGAGCATCAGTCCAGGTCTTTTTCTCTTTGGCCCAGGTAAGACGCTACTGGCGTTGTCTATTGGTCATGAGGGGCTTGACACAAGCAATGCGACACTTGTAGCCCATGTCCTGGATACGTCTGTGTGTGGTGGCTCTTGAAGCAATGACTCCAGCAGCAGTCCACTCCTTGTGAATCTCCCCCAAATTTTTGAATGGCCTTTTCTTAGCAATCCTTTCAAGGCTGCGGTTATCCCAGTTGCTTGTGCACCTTTTTCTGCCACACTTTTTCCTTCCACGTCCATTAATATGCTCGGATACAGCACTCTGTGAACAGCTGCTTCTTTAGCAATGACCTTTTGTGGCTTACCCTCCTTGAGGAGTGTGTCAATAACTGCCTTTTGGACATCTGTCAAGTCAGCAGTCTTGCCCATGATTGTGGAGCCTACTGAAACTGACTAAGGGACCTTTTTAAATGCTTAGGAAGCCTTTCCAGGTGTTTCTTGTTAATTCTAATTTACTGAGATAATGACTTTTGTGTTTTCATTGGCTGTAAGCCATAATCATCAACATTAGCAGAAATAAACACTTAAAACAGATCACTCTGTTTGTAATGACTCTGTATAATATATGAGTTTCACTTTTTGGATTTAAGAACTGAAATAAATTCACTTTTTGATGATATTCTAATTTTCTGAGAAGCACCTGTATGTAGCAGTGCGGCAATTATACTATATACAGTCAGGAGTATAAGTACTTGATACACTGATAATTTCGAAAGTTTTTCCACCTACAAAGAATGAAGAGGTCTGTTTTGTTCTACTTAACTGCTGCAACTTGGACCTTTAACAGGATTTATATTTCACCTATGAGAAAGCATACTATGTGTATTTGGCAGATTAACTCAGGCATGTTTATGATAAACTGAATACCTGGATTGGAGTCCTATTTGTATACAGAATATTGACTATTAATGCTGGCAGAGTAAGTCTTAGGCTATATTCACACTAGGTGTTTTTTTCTGCAGCAAAACATAATCTCTTGGCAGGAAAGAAGTAGCGTCAAAAACGCAGGTTTTGGTGTGTTTTTTTGCAGTGGCTCTTGGTGCATTTTTGGTGCGTTTTTCAGGATCCCAAAGTTCAGCTTTGCTTCCACCATAGACACATGAGAACAGGTCACCATTGCAAGACTTATGTTCATGAAAAAGTACACATTACAAATGTAACAGGGGGCGGGTGGGGGGTGAATTGGTCTGGAATGGTTTATCTAAGACCCTGGCAGTGCATTGAATTTGTAGGACACTATTTACTTTCACATTATGGTTTGCCATTGAGTTGCTCAGGCATTGTTCATTTTCACACCTCCCTGGGCCACACGTGTTGTTCAATCTCACACCTAGCTCAACCAATGTTTACTTTGTAGGCATCACTAATTTAATTAAACTGTAATAATCCAAGCTGCTATCTCAGGTGACCAAGACAAGATGGTTTAAACTTGGGAAAATCACAAGAATAAATGTGTGTCACATACTTGCTTTTTTCACTAAAAACGCAGCAAAATGTTCGCACTAGGCTTTTTTTCAGCATTTTTTTCCACCACCCTTTTTTTTAATGGGTGAAAAACGCTGAAACAAGTGACATACTCTATTGCAAAAAGCCATGGAAAGCACAAAATACTGAGGACAAATAAGCAAGCTTTGTGCATGAGATTTCGGAAATCTCATAGACTTTGTTGGTACTGTAAAACGCAGCTGAAAATTTGCATAAAAAAGCCCGCTAAAAAAACGTCTAGTGTGAATATAGCCTTGTATAACGGTTCGCCAATGAGTTAGGATATATGACCACGATGCAGAAATGCTGCGGATTTTTCCTAAGCGTTTCTACATCTCCCTGGGTTGTCAAGCGCTTTGCCAAGTGATTTTAGCATCACTTGGAAAAGTGCTTGACAACTTGGTCACACTATATAATTCCATGCAACCGGCATGGATTTATATAGTGTGACCAAGTTACCATGCTGCAAATGCAGCATCAATAATAAAAAAAAAGAATAATAATGGTGAAAAATAAAAAAAAAACATTATACTCATCTTCCGATAGTCCTCGATCTCCTTCTCCGGTGCGTCCGGTGTCTTTGGCGGATCACGGTGCTGTAAAAGGACCTTTCATGACGTCATTTAGTCATGTGACAGGTCACGCAACCGCCGATGTCAGCGGTCACGTGACCTGTCACATGACTAAATGGCATCATGGAAGGTCCTTTTACCACCGCGAGCAGCCGAAGAGCCAGCAGCACCGCCGGGAGCAGACAGGGGCCATCAGAAGGTAAGTATATGTTTATTTTTTATTTTAATTCTATTTTAACTACAGGTACTATGGTACCCGGGTCTGGAGGAGAGTCTCTTCATCTCCAGACCCGGGTACCATCCACGCATTGAGTCGCATAATATCCACATGTGTATTTGTAGTCATGCGGATGTTATGCGTTCCAATGCAAGTCAATGGCGGCTAAATCGCAGCGACTCTGCAAAATTAAAGGACGTGCTGCGGATTTTTCCGCAATGATAATCCGCAGCGGAAATCTCCGCGGCATGTGCACAGCACATGCGGATTATCATTGGGGACCATTGCAGACCTATCACCAAGCATTTTTTAAGTGTTTCCGCAGCGAAAGTTACGCTGCAGAAACGCCTAAAAAACGCATAGTGGGCACACAGCCTTAAAAGTTCTATGGTGAAGAAAAACACGTGAGATAATAAATGCGAAATATACAATATTTCCCATAATATGACTGAGGATATCTTTAGGGTGTATTCACTGTTTTTTCTTCTGCAGCAATAAATGCTGTGTTTTACAGCACCATCTTAGTGAATGACATTTCTGAAATCTCATTCACATGCTGTTTTTTTTGCATTTTTTTAAAATCTGCAGCTTGTCAAGTCTTTCAGAGGTTTTGCAGCATTTTTCACCCATTCAAATGAATGGAAAAAAAAACACAAGTAAAAACACCTGAATTTTAAGCAGCGTTTTTCCTGCCTCCTTTGATTTTTGAGGTAGAAAAAAAATGCTGCCAAAATCCAACTTGTGAACACACCTTTATCCTGGTTGTGTTCTAATTGGATATAAAATAGAACGGCCATGATAACATGGGTAGTTAATTGTATGGTGTTTTCACTTTAAATATTACCAGGCCGCATTCTATTTGCGCAGAGCTGCTCCGTGAAGATTCTATCACAAGATTCCGTGATGACATCACAGGTGATGGTGACATCACTGCTCACAGTCGCTATATATACAATGCACATAGGCTCACCCGTGCCTTTCTTGGCTCTATAGTGACTGATAGCACTTGCAGTTTTTCACTATGGCTGGAATTGTTTTGGACATTCCTCAGGTAAAAGCACTATTGATGATCCTTATGATCAATCGTCCTAACAGTGTGCTTCTACCACCCGATGGCGTCCTCAGCTTCACTCACCGGCTGGTGATGGAGCTAGTAAAGGATTGCCTGACCAAACACCGACAACGTCGTCTAACGTCAGACTATCTGACGGATTTACTTCAGAACATCAGGACATTACTACACCAGGTAAGTGGCGGACACTCTGCACAGAACATCTCAATATTAACAGATAATAATGGAGGGATAGAAGCTTTTTCTTCTAATATATCGTATTTTGCAGACCATAAGACGCACCAAAATTTTTTGGGAGGTAAATAGGAAAAACATTTATTATAATAAAATGGGGGTCTGTCTTATAGTCCGAATTTTCGGTTGCTTACTGAGGGGGGGTGGTGGCAGTGGAGCGAGGTCACAGGAGGCAGAGTCGCTGCTGCAGGAAGTCGGCAGTAGGAGTGGGGCGCTGCTGCGGGCTCCAAGCTGGGAGGAGCGGGGTGTCCAGAAGGTACGAGGCTGCGGGCCCTGGGCTTCAAGGAAATGTTAGCGGTAATTCAGGAGGGGAGGCCCTGCTCTGCTTATTGATTTCTCTGCAGTGGGCTTCAAGAAGTAGGCTGCTGGAGATGGCCAATACGCAGTTTGAGATCTCAGCTCCTCATTGAGCCGAGATCTAAATCTGCACATGCACTGCCTCCAGCCAGGGCCGGCTCCAGGTTTTTCTGGGCCCCGGGCGAAAGAGTCTCAGTGGGCCCCTTTAACACATACCACGATTCATGATGCAGAGATACGGCGGAGAAATATATATATATATATAGTACAATGCAAAGATTTCACTTCATGAGTGATATCTATTGTAAATTCCACAATAGCTCAGAAACCGGTGAATCGCTCCACACAGAATAGTGGCCCCCATATAAGGCTCCATACGGAATACTGGTCCCCATATAACGCCCATACGGAATACTGGCCCCCATATAACGCTTCATACGGAATACTGGCCCCCATATAAGGCCCCATACGGAATACTTGCCCCCATATAAGACCCCATACGGAATACTGGCCCCCATATAAGGCCCCATACGGAATACTGGCCCCCATATAAGGCCCCATACGGAATACTGGCCCCCATATAAGGCCCCATACGGAATACTGGCCCCCATATAAGGCCCCATACGGAATACTGGCCCCCATATAAGACCCCATACGGAATACTGCCCCCATATAAGACCCCATACGGAATACTGGCCCCCATATAAGACCCCATACGGAATACTGGCCCCCATATAAGGCCCCATACGGAATACTGACCCCCATATAAGGCTCCATGCGGAATACTGACCCCCATATAAGGCTCCATGCGGAATACTGACCCCCATATAAGGCTCCATGCGGAATACTGACCCCCATATAAGGCTCCATGCGGAATACTGACCCCCATATAAGGCTCCATGCGGAATACTGACCCCCATATAAGGCTCCATGCGGAATACTGACCCCCATATAAGGCTCCATGCGGAATACTGACCCCCATATAAGGCTCCATGCGGAATACTGACCCCCATATAAGGCTCCATGCGGAATACTGACCCCCATATAAGGCTCCATGCGGAATACTGGCCCCCATATAAGGCTCCATACGGAATACTGGCCCCCATATAAGGCTCCATACGGAATACTGGCCCCCATATAAGGCCCCATATGGAATACTGGCCCCTATATAAGGCTCCATACGGAATACTGGCCCCCATATAAGGCTCCATACGGAATACTGGCCCCCATATGGAATACTGGCCCCCATATAAGGCTCCATACGGAATACTGGCTTCCATATAAGGCTCCATACGGAATACTGGCCCCCATATAAGGCTCCATACGGAATACTGGCCCCCATATAAGGCTCCATACGGAATACTGGCCCCCATATAAGGCTCCATACAGAATACTGGCCCCCATATAAGGCTCCATACAGGATACTGGCCCCCATATAACGCTCCATACAGGATACCGGTCCCCATATAATGCTGCATGCAGGCTGTTACCCCCCACATAATGCCCCATACAGGCTGTCCCCCCCTTATAATGCTCCATGCAGGCTGTTACCCCCCACATAATGCCCCATACAGGCCCCTCCCTTTTAATGCTCCATGCAGGCTGTTACCCCCCACATAATGCCCCATACAGGCCCCTCCCTTTTAATGCTCCATGCAGGCTGTTACCCCCCACATAATGCCCCATACAGGCTGCCCCCCCCTTATAATGCTCCATGCAGGCTGTTACCCCCCACATAATGCCCCATACAGGCCCCCCCTTTTAATGCTCCATGCAGGCTGTTACCCCCCACATAATGCCCCATACAGGCTGCCCCCCCCTTATAATGCTCCATGCAGGCTGTTGCCCCATACAGGCCCCCCCCTTTTAATGCTCCATGCAGGCTGTTACCCCCCACATAATGCCCCATACAGGCTGCCCCCCCTCTTTATAATGCCCCATGCAGGCTGTCACCCCTCCTCTTTATAATGCCCCATGCAGGCTGTCACCCCTCCTCTTTATAATGCTCCATGCAGGCTGTCACCCCTCCTCTTTATACTGCCCCATGCAGGCTGTCACCCCTCCTCCTTATACTGCCCCATGCAGGCTGTCACCCCTCCTCTTTATAATGCCCCATGCAGGATGTCCCCCCCCCTCTCTTTATAATGCCCCGTGCAGGCTGTTCCCCACCTTATAATGCCCCATGCAGGCTGTCACCCCTCCTCTTTATAATGCCCCATGCAGGATGCCCCCCCTCTCTTTATAATGCCCCGTGCAGGCTGTTCCCCACCTTATAATGCCCCATGCAGGCTGTTCCCCACCTTATAATGCCCCGTGCAGGCTGTTCCCCACCTTATAATGCCCCATGCAGGCTGTTCCCCACCTTATAATGCCCCATGCAGGCTGTCGCCCCCCCTCTCTTTATAATGCCCCCCCTCTCTTTATAATGCCCCGTGCAGGCTGTTCCCCACCTTATAATGCCCCATGCAGGCTTTTCCCCACCTTATAATGCCCCATGCAGGCTGTCACCCCTCCTCTTTATAATGCCCCATGCAGGATGCCACCCCTCTCTTTATAATGCCCCGTGCAGGCTGTTCCCCACCTTATAATGCCCCGTGCAGGCTGGTCCCCACCTTATAATGCCCCATGCAGGCTGGTCCCCACCTTTTAATGCCCCATGCAGGCTGGTCCCCACCTTATAATGCCCCATGCAGGCTGGTCCCCACCTTATAATGCCCCATGCAGGCTGGTCCCCACCTTATAATGCCCCATGCAGGCTGTCACCCCTCCTCATTATAATGCCCCAAGCAGGAATCCCCCCCTCTTTATAATGCCCCATGCAGGCTGTTCCCCACCTTATAATGCCCCATGCCTCCATACATTTAAAAAAAAAAAAAAAAAAAAATCAAATACTCACCTCCCTTCTCCTCACCTGCTACCTGCTGCCCGCTGCCCGCTGCCCGCTGCCTGCTGCCTGCTGCCCGCCGCTCGCTGCTCGGCTCCGAACTCCAGCGTTGTCGGCGTTGTCCCGCTCAGCGCTCCCTGTGACGGCTCAGGGGAGGGCGCGGTGTAAAGACGTCACCGCGCCCTCTGACCTGAGACGTCAAAGGGAGCGCAGAGCAGGAAGACAGCTGATCTGCGGAGGCACGGGGAGAGGTAAGTATCCAGCTGCCGGGGCCCTGAGCAAGCGGAGGGGAGAGGGGAGGGGGCGCTGACACCGCTCTCCTCCGCCCATAGCCCAGCGGGGTGCGCGACCGCCAGTGGGCCCCTCTGCCTGCTCAGGGCCCCGGCATTTGCCCGGGTGCGCCGGGTGCTGACGCCGGCCCTGCCTCCAGCGGCCATTTGCCTGAAGCCCACCGCCAGAAATTCAATGGGCAGAGCGGGGACTCCCCTCCTAAATCACCGCTAACATTGCCTTGAAGCCCAGGGCCCGCAGCCTCGCACCTCCTGGACACCCCGCTGGCCCGCAGGAGCGCCCCACTTCTACTGCTGGCTTCCTGCAGCAGTGACCCCACCTCCTGTGACCTCACTCCACCACAGCCACCCCCCTGGTAAGCTACATTCAGACAATTATTATTATTAATAATCTGTCTGATATGCTGGGGTGGAGAGTTCCAGAGTAGGGGGGATGCACGGGAGAAATCTTGTATGCGATTGTGGGAAGAGGAGATAAGAGGGGAGTAGAGAAGAAGATCTTGTGAGGATCGGAGGTTGCGTGCAGCTAAGTACCGGGAGACTAGGTCACAGATATATGGAGGAGACAGGTTGTGGGTGGCTTTGCATGCCAAGGTTAGGGTCTTGAACTGGAGTCTCTGGGTAATGTGGAGCCAGTGAAGGGATTGGCGGAGCGAGGGGAAAAGCCAGGGAATAGCGGGGGGACAGGTGGATTAGTCAGACAGCAGAGTTTAGGATAGATTGGAGGGGTGCGAGAGTGTTAGAAGGGAGGTCAAAAATTTTGGAAAAAAAGGCATCTTATAGTCCAAAAAATACGGTAAAACACAACGAGTCCCCAAATACAGTATGTAGTCATTGTATCTGCAGACAGAGAACCGATGTCACATACAATTTCCGCCTCCATTCTGATCGCTCTCATCTCAAAATTCTCCTTTCCATTTTTCCTTCTTTATAGGCTGAAGAAAGATCTCAGACTGAAGATTTGGCTGTCTTTAAAGAACTGGCCGAAAAAGTCCTGTCTATACTAGAACGCTCATTGGAACGCCCGGTAAGGATCAATATTAATAGACGTATCTTAATCCACCGTATCTGAGGAGACTTTCTGAGAAAAGGTCTGAAGATGGCGCGGGACTTGTATCGTTACATTTGGTGCATCTGTAAATGTTGGTTTAGTCCTTCATGATTTATGTATTTGGTGATTTAGTGAAATCTTCCACATATTAATTATATACATTATATCTATCAGGAAACAACAGGAGGCGACGCCAAATATGGGCAAAATGTGACCCCGAAAATCCCTGACCCTAATAGGAGTCAGCCGGAGCTGAACAGCGATCTGATTACAGGTGAGCGATCACCCGACCTTCTACAAGGAATATCCAGATATTACAGAGGACGGAGGATAATGTTAGATTTACTCTCTACTCTGTGTAATGGGAACCTGGCAGCACATTGTTACATATAGAAGTAGTGGTGTGACGGTATAGGCCATTGTCCCCTAATAATAATTGTTTGTAGAAATCCAATGTGCTAGTCAGGAGAAATGTAAAGTAGACACCATATTCAAATTAGAATGGAAGTGCACTGGGGGCGTGAAAGAAGAAATCCAAGTGCAGTGACACGCCCCCAGTGCACTTCCAGGCTAATTTGCAAATCTCTCCTATGTTTCAGCTCTCTTACCATCACTCATATGTGCAGCGTGGGTGGGGGCTTCCTCATTCATGTGATGGAGGGTCCATTCTGCAGTGCTATAGCAAGTAACATGAAATAAATTAAATTTAAATTGCATTACTGCTCTAGAAAATGGGAAAAAATTAAGATACTGAGCACATAATTTGGCCAATTCATGAATGCCCAGCAGCCAATGACAAGGCGATCTTTTTGTTGGAATCCTCTCCTAATGTGAATCCTCTCCTAGGCTGAAGCCTACATTTATATGGGTAGGTAGGATCCTGTTGTAATTAAAACCACCCCGGGCTGATGGGTGGAGATAGGTTCCCAGCAAAAAAGGTCGCCTTGCCGTGACTGCTAGGCATGCATCGAGCAAAAGAAGGTCGCCTTGCCGTGGCTGCTAGGCATGCACCCAGCAAAACAAGGTCGCCTTGTCGTGACTGCTGGGCATGCACCCAGCAAAAGAAGGTCGCCTTGTCGTGACTCCTGGGCATGCACCCAGCAAAAGAAGGTCGTCTTGCCATGACTGCTGGGCGTGCACCCAGCAAAAAAAAAGGTCACCTTGCCGTGGCTACTTGGCATGCACCCAGAAAAAGAAGGTCGCCTTGCCGTGGCTGCTGGCCATGCATGAATTGGCCAAATTATGCGCTAAGTATCTTCCTTTTATCCTATTTTATACAGCAGTAATGCAATTCAAATTTCATTTATTTCATGTTTACATGCTATAGCGTTACAGAGTGCAACTTTGTTAGTTATGTATTTGGATGGCTACTCTTAGTATGCACCTGTTCACACCCATTTTCTTTTCGGAAGTGATGGTCAGTCTTTTGTTATTTATGAAGGGGTTCCTCCATCATTTACATTACATTTATCTATGGATTCCCCGTATATTCTCATATTTAGAATCCCCATATAACGAGTATTAATCCCATTTACAGACATCTTGTCATTTCTCCGTTTTATTGCTGTATTATCTATGTAGGAATAATATCCTCTAATACATTTCATTTCTTCATCATTATTTTAGAAACAACTGAGCTGTCGAATCCTAACAATGGAATTAGTGAGATCCCGGAGATCCAAGAATCCGTAAGTATCATAGAGGGGGATGCGTGTGTGTCATCAGATCATGGGGTGTGAATGACTCGTCCAGTATTATCCCCCATACAACCATGGTACGTCTCTATTCTAAGTGTAGATGACCCTATGGTGTTAATTACATGTGAATTACAGGGAATCTGTCACCAGGTTTATGCTATTTGGTCTGAGAGAAGCATGATGCAGGGACAGAGACCCTGATTCCATGTGTTGATTACTTTACTCGGTGGAGCAGTTGTGATAAAATCACTATTTTTTTCTGCTGCAGAGCTCTGAATGCTGAGTCTTGTATAACCCCGCCCACACCATTGATTGGCAGCTTTCTGTGTACACTGTGCATAGGCAGAAAGCTGCTAATCAGTGGTGGAGGCAGGGGTACAGAGCAATAGGACTACCTGGCTAGACAGATAGTCTTCTAGTGATAATCTACTGATTTTATTGAAACAGCCACACACAGCCTAGTAAGTAACACATCACTGGAATCAGGGTCTCTGCCCCTACATCATGGTGCTTTCAGAATACATAGCAAACACCTGGTGACAGATTACCTGTAAGTCCTCCTCTGTGTGATCTCCCACATTATCCAGAATGTTATAGTAATGTATGATGACCGTTGCAGGACGGCTCCAGGATTTCGTGGGCCCTGGGCGAAAGAGTCTCAGTGGCCCCTTTAACACATACCACGATTCATGATGCACAGATACCGCAGATAAATATATATACATATATGTATATATATATATATATATACATATATATATATATATATATAGTACAAGCCCGAAGATTTCACTTCTTACATTACATGAGCGATATCTATTGTAAATTCCACAATAGCTCAGAAAGCGGCGAATCCTCACAGCTCACAGTGCAGACCGGACAGTAATGTCCTCCACACAGTATAATGGCACCACATAGTCCTCTATACCGTATTATGAGCTCCATATATTGCTCCATATAGAATAATGGACCCCATAAAATGCTCCACGCAGGCTGTGCCCCCATATAATGCCCCATGCAGGCTGTGACCCCACACATAATGCCCCATGCAGGCTGTGCCCCCCACATAATGCCCCATGCAGGCTTTGACCCCCCACATAATGCTCCATGCAGGCTGTGACCCTCACATAATGCCCCATGCAGGCTTTGACCCCCCACATAATGCCCCATGCAGGCTGTGCCCCCCCCCCACATAATGCCCCTTGCAGGATGTCCCCCTCCCACATAATGGCCCATGCAGGATGTCACCCCCCATATAATTCCCCATGCAGAATGTCCCTCCCACATAATGCCCCATGCAGGCTGTGCCCCCCACATAATGCCCCATGCAGGCTGTGCCCCCCCACATAATGGCCCATGCAGGATGTCACCCCCCATATAATTCCCCATGCAGGATGTCCCCTCCACATAATGCCCCATGCAGGATGTCCCACCCCACATAATGCCCCATGCAGGATGTCCCCCACACATAATGCCCCATGCAGGATATCCCCCCCACATAATGCCCCATGCAGGATGTCACCCCCCATATAATTTCCCATGCAGGATGTCCCCCCCCACATAATGCTCCATGCAGGATGTCCCACCCCACATAATGACCCATACAGGATGTCACCCCCCATATAATGCCCCATGCAGGATGTCACCCCCCCATATAATGCCCCATGTAGGATGTCACCTCTCACCCCATATATTGGCCCATGCAGGATGTCACCTCTCACCCCATATAATGCCCCATGCAGGATGTCACTTCTCCCCCCATATAATACCCCATGCAGGATGTCACTCCCCCCATATAATGCCCCATGCAGGATGTCACCCCCCATATAATGCCCCATGCAGAATGTCACCTCTCACCCCATATAAAGCCCTATGCTGGATGTCACTCCCCCCCCCATATAATGACCCATGCAGGATGTCACTTCTCCCCCTCATATAATACCCCATGCAGGATGTCACCCCCCTATATAATGCCCCATGCAGGATGTCCCCCCCATATAATGCCTCATGTAGGATGTCACCTCTTACCCCATATAATGCCCCATGCAGGATGTCACTCCCCCCCATATAATGCCCCATGCAGGATGTCACTTCTCCCCCCCATATAATACCCCACGAAGGATGTCCCTACCTCCCCCCCATATAATGCCCCATGCAGGATGTCACTTCTCCCCCCATATAATGCCCCATACCTCCATACATAAAAAAAAAAATCAAATGCTCACCTCACTGCTCACCAGCTGTGGAGAGGTAAGTATTGTGCCGGCCGTGGTCCTGGGCAAGCATTGAGGGGGGGGGGAGCAAGGCCCGCCTACTCAGGGCCCCGGCACTTGCCTGGGTGTGCTGGGTGCTAGCGCCATGTCTGCCCAGCGTCCGGTTTGTATCCTCCCAACATCATATCAGTGTAAATCATCTGGGACATAATATGGGGGGAGAAGTTTTTGCATCTGTAACTTTTTTCCTGCATCTTCAATAAATCAGTATTATTTCTTATTCTTTTATAGAGCGTGATGGATTCATTGGTTCCGGCGAGAAAGCCGCATATGAGCGACTATGAAACTTCCAAACTCATCAGCAGTGGAAATTTTGGGTGAGATTTCTGTTGCCATAATCCACATTTCTCAGGGTTCCCTATGACAATGCTTCTGCCCCTGCACTCTGCCATTCAGTGTTATCATAGGGAAATTATGTGATCTGTAGCAAATCAAACTGCAAGGAAAGTGATTTAAATAATATAATTACATATAATATAATATATAATAATATAATATTATTACATTCGCCTGTGCTAGACTCTCATCTGTTCTTATGCTGCCTCCTCCACCTGAGTTTTTCTGCTCTCCACTCTGATCTTTGTTTTGATGGGGGGGCTCCATTATGAAGCTGATCAGAGAAGTTGGCTACACATGGTCACATGAAGGGTGACACCATATTGACGTCAATGACATCTACACCCTCCACCATGACCATGTGGGCCCAATCACTGGCCTCAGCAGCAGAAGAGAGCCCTGGAGCACATTCATTTTGGACCAATTTTATTTGCACTAAATTGTATTTGGTCAGTTATAGCGAATCTGCCCAAAGAGAATTTCAGTAGATTCTCGTATCTATAATGTGACCTGGGTGATGGCTCCGGCAGAAGTGGCATTGTGGAGACCTCGCATAGGTGATCTATGTAGTGCTATTTTATGTATTTCTAGATGTGGATTTATAGTGGCGGCCAGACTTCTAGTATTAAACATATGCAAATTGTCTCTTCTGAGAGGAAGCAAACTAGAACTCCACCTATAGGAAGTAGCAATCCTAAAAGTCAATATCGACCCTTTAACAAGCCTTGTCACATGACTTAGGATAATAGCCAAAACCAAAATCTCAATTTGCAGGAACTGTGTTCTGGGGTACTGCCCCTCTTCAGTGCAAAGTGTGAGATATGGTTTGACTGGGTGAGAGGTGTCTGACCGGTATCCAAGGGGTTGACATTTCTCCTTGCGGACATGAGGAGACTTTTAAGCCACAATGCTCCTCTGGGAAATAGGATTGCTACTTCCCATAGGTGGCACTAGGGTGCTAGTTCTCTTCCTCTCTGAAAAGAGACAATTTGCATATTTCCCAGAAGAGCATTGCAGCTTAAAAGTCTCCTCACCTTGACATGCTTAACATGGCTTTTTCCGCAAGGAGAAACGTTACCGCTTGGATCCCGGTCAGATGCCTCTTACCCAGCCAAACCATATCTCACACTTTGCACTGATGAGTGCTTGTACCCCAAAACATAATGTCCGAAAATTGAGATTTTGGTTATGGCTATTATTCCATGTCATGTGATAAGGCTCGTTAAAGGGTCGATATTGACTTTTAGGATTACTACTTCCTATAGGTGGCACTAGAGTTCTAGTTCTCTTCCTCTCCGAAGAGACAATTTGCATATTTCCCAGAGGATCATTGAGGCTTAAAAGTCTCCTCACCTTGACAAGCTTAACATGTCACTCTCCGCAAGGAGAAATGTTACCAGGATACCAGTATTAAACATATAATGATTTCTATATATGGATTATTAATAAGGATTTATTATAACCGATGGATTCTCCTTCTCTCCAGGGCCGTCTACTTAGTGCATCATAAAGACTCACACCAGACCTTTGCTATGAAGAAAATGGCTAAGCGGAACCTAAATACTGCACAGAGATTGGAATGGGCCTTTCTGGAGAGGGACATCTTAACATTTGCTGATTGTCCCTTTGTGGTCTCCATGCTCTGCTCCTTTCCAACTAGATCTCACCTGTGTATGGTCATGGAGTATGTAGGAGGTAAGACACATCTATTGTATTATATTCAGCCCATGTCTGCTTTCATCTTATCACTGCTCATATCATTAGGACATTGTTGGTTACATCCCCACAGAGCATTTACTATAGGTTATCTATTACCAAGATGCTCGTAAATTCATTGATCTTGGTGCAGGGGCGCTATGGGGCTCATCAGTCGGAGGGGGTCTGTCGACGCTCGGCAGTGGGCAGCATCCCTCCACCTGTCATCACAATTTCAGCGGTATTTGCTTCTTCAAGGAGGTGGGGTTGGTGGGGGCAAAAATACTGAGTAGGTGGCTAGTAGGGGCCAAAATACTGAAAGGGGGCCGTATGACTAGATATGGGGGGACTGTGAATGCTGAGTGGAGGTCATCATATTAAGTGGGGTGCTGTGGGGGTCCTCACTCTGTATGGAGGCCCCCATTCTGTGTGGGGACATCATACTGAGTGGGGAGTTATGCGGACCATTATATTGTGTGAGGGACTGTGGGAACCATTATCCTGAGTGGGAGGGTTGCTGTGGGTGCCATCACACCGAGTAGGGGGTTGTGGCTGGCCTCCTTCTAAGTGGTGGCCTCCTTAGGAGGATTCACTGTGGGGATACCATACTCATTGAGTGTGGGTGTGGGCATTTTTGGGAGCATCATACTCTAAAATGGCCATAAAAGTTGTATTGCTGGTGAGAACACCAAGCTGCTTCAACAGGGATATAAATATATTTCTTTTTTATTTTTTAGGGTGGGGGGCAATTACAACTTTTGATATGGGGTCTTGTGATTTCTATGTACGCCACTATCTGTGTGATCTCCCCAGGATGTTTCCGCTCACTGCTCATTATACATCATGGTTATCTGCTCGTGGTATATCATGGTCATCTGCTGTATAAACCCCTCACTGGTCATATTTCCTTTCTTCTATAGGTGGAGACTGTGGGACCCTTCTAAGCACCAGGGGTCCTTTCTCTGTCCCCATGGCCCGCTTGTACTTTGCAGAGGCGGTACTTGCCGTGGAATACCTGCATAGTTACGGTGTGGTGCACAGAGACCTGAAGCCGGAAAAGTAAGTGCCCCCGTAGTATAATAAAGTGGGGAAAGTTGTCATTTATTATCATTCAGTCTGTGAGGCTAAAACCATCTTCTCTTTTGCAGCCTCCTGATTACATCTACTGGACATATTAAAGTTACCGATTTTGGGATTTCAAAACTTGGTCTAATGATACCGAAAACCAACACCTACAAGGAATTAGCAGTGGACATCTCCAGAGAGTTCCAGGACCGTGAGGTCAGCATCACCTACAAGAACTTAGCTTGTTATTTGCAAATCTCATCACACTATTGTCTCTTCTCTACGTTCTTCCTTTCTAGAGAACTTTTCCACTAATATTTTATCTTCTGCATTGTGTTTTAACGATGATATCTTGTCATAATAATTGTTTCATCGATTCTCATCTCTATGTTCTGTTGGTTTCCAGTTCTGTGGCACCCCATGTTACATAGCCCCAGAGATCATCCTGAAAGAAGGCTATGGAAGACCTGTTGACTGGTGGTCATTGGGGATCATCCTGTATAAATTCCTGCTGGGATGTGTACCATTTGATGCTGATTCCCTCACTGAGCTTTATAAAAGGGTTGTCATTGGTGAGTAGAATAATCCGATCATTGCGTTGATTGGTTACATTTGTTTAGTTATTTCCTTTGCTCTAAGTTACAGTCCAGTAAAGAGGTTTTATTTTCTGTAATTTTCTATGTAACAGGAGAACTAATTTGGAATTGTGATCGCGCTCCACCCCTGGATGCTCAGAATCTCATCACTGAGCTGCTCAGAAGAAATCCTGTGCGTAGACTTGGGACAGGTAACAGATATACTAGTATTAATATTCCCTTATTAGACCAAGGACATATCGCTCATGTCCATGAAGATCAGCATTTCTCTATCAGCTCATCTACTGTATTTCTAGTTCTCCACACTAAGACTTTCAGTTTATTTCCTTCATGTCGGCTCAGTTTTGTCATTAGTTCAGATTACGATAAACTGTTCAGATATGGAGCCATCCCTGACTATGTCCGCATCACTTTTGTTTTTCTTTTTCTAGGAGGAGCATTTGAGATCAAGGTTCATCCATTCCTGAGTGACTTGGACTTTGACAACATTCTGAGCCAGGAGCTGGAGTATGTTCCTCAGCTTGTTTCAGATGCAGACACCAGCTTATTTATCAGTAAGTAGAAGGAGACGTCATCTAGACTAAGCGACTGTTTGTCTCATCTTCCCTAATATGTGATCATCTGTTCCCATTAATATTAGTGATAAATAGTGACTGTGTTATACTGACAACCTCTAATAATACTTCATTACCTATTTCTTGTAGATCATTCTGATATAAACAAACATCTGGTCTCAAAGGATGAGGAAGGCACAAGTGAGAACAATGAGAGCCTTGACTTCCAAAATTTTACGTCATCTTCTGAAAAGCTTTGTAAAGTAAGTATGTGATTAATAAATCCAAAACATGTAAAAAAAATGTAAAACAACTCTAAAAGTACATAAAAAAAATATTTTATATCTTATTTTTATCCGTATTTAGCTCTGTATCATCGCTACCAGGATGGTGAACAATGAGGATCCCAATGCCCCTCCAGAGTATACACCAGAAACCAACACAAACATCTCAGAAATGTGAGTAGATTATAAAGGGTCATTACTTCATTACTGGGAGTTCCAGGCTGATCTATGTACACAACACCAAATATAGGACATAAATATCAGAATATCAAATGCAGCATTCACCGCTTCATGGTTAACGGTCATTGTACTTTTGGCTTCAGAAAATGCAGAAGATAACAGCCCATAATTGTGGCAGGTCATGCAATTTTAGCACTGCCTACTCTGTAGGAGAGCTGTAGTATTACTTGCCAGCCATTCTTGGTAGTTGTGTTCTGATCCATGGAAGGTAGTTTTGAGCAGAAAACCTTCCCCACTATGACAGTCATATGTCCTATTAGGCCTTATAGTCAGTGTTCTTATAGTGAGACAACCCATTTTATACTGTGTTTACTTACGATTTACATGTTTTTCTTCTTCAAACAGGCAGAAAGAATCTGTTCCTGTATGTAATACAGACGATGCTGTTACCATCTTGCCACCCTCATCCCCATTGCCAGGTATGTACATGTCTACAGCACCAACAATGTGAATGTTGACTTCAAGGCTCAAATATTTCCACATGGTTTTTCTGGTCTACTATGTTATCCATGTTTCATGGATCTCAGCTATGTTGACCATGGGTTCGTACTGTATCCCTATTTCCTTAATTTTGTACAGGAGTTTTTTTTCATGTATTCTGTATATTACGTTGCATCATCTATTAACCTAGTGAGATATAGCGACTGTGTTATACTGACACCCTCTAACAATCCTTCATTACCTATGTCTTGTAGATCACTCTGATGAAAACAACCATCTGATCTCAGAGGATAAGGAGGGCACAAGTGAGGACGATGAGAACTTTATCTTCCGAATATTTGCATCATCATCTTCTGAGAGGCTTTCTAAAGTAAGTATGTGATCGATAAATCCAAAATATGTACAAAAAAAGGATCTATAAAATTAAAAAGTATGTATATTTAATAACTTATTGTTATCCACATTTAGCACTCTACCACCACTAACGGGATGGTGAACAACGAGGATCCCAAGGCCCCTCCAGAGTGTACACCAGAATCCAACACAAACATCTCAGAAATGTGAGTAGATTATGGGGTCATTACTGGGAGCTCCAGGCTGATATATGTGCACAACACCAAATATAGGACATAAATACCATAATATCAAATGTAGCATCCACCGCCCCATGGTTATGGGTCATTGTGCTTTCAGCTTTCGGAATTGTTGGAGATAACAGCCCATAATTGTGGCCGGTCATGCACTTTTAGTGCTGCCCTCACTGTAGGAGAGATGTAGTATGAAATGCCGGCCATTCTTGGTAGTTGTTTTCCTCTCAGCTCTCTATAAAAGGTAGTCTTGAGCAGAAGACCTTCCCCACTATGACAGTCATATGTCCTACTAGGCCTTATAGTCGGTGTTCTTCTAGTGAGACAACCCCTTTTATATGGAGTTTACTTGAGATTTACATGTTTTTCTTCTTCAAACAGGCAGAAAGTATCTGTTCCTGTATGTAATACAGACGATGCTGTTACCATCTTGCCACCCTCGTCCCCATTGCCAGGTATGTACATGTCTACAGCACCAGCAATGTGAATGGTGACTTCAAGGCTCAAATATTCCCACATGGTTTTATACAATACTATAGGTCTCTTATGTTATCCATATTATGACAAAGCAGATCCTATAAGAAGATATTGTTACTGATTTTTTTTTTAATTTTTCATCAGAATTTCCATCTCATGAAGAAAGAAAATCGGCAATAAATCTGAGTATGGAGCAACAAAACTCAGAAAATGGAAAAAATGGGAAAAAGAGACGAGGTAAGTGTGAGAATCAACTCCATGTTGTGTGATGTCAGTGAGAATAATTCATGTGGAGTAGATGTCATCTGTCAGTGATGGGATTGTCACATGTATGATTGCTGACAATGACCCCTGACCTCTGTATGATAATATTCCTCTGCCGTCCGGCCACAGTGACTGCACAGCATTATCATGTAATATGGAGTCCCATCACTTACATTATATTTATTTCTCTTCTCATAGGTTCCATCTTCCGCCGGATCTTATCATCCTGCCGGCGTGGATTATCCAGGGCTGCTCGCGCATTTGCATGCTGTCACTGTTGCCCTAAAACCATCTAAAAGACGGGACACCTAAGCATCCAGCGCCCTGAAGTCCAGCAGATCTATCATCACTGCTGGAGCTGTATAGAAGGACCTTCACCATCTACCTGTGGCCTTCTGACTGGTCAACCTGGACAAGTTTCAGTAATGCCTCTGTCATCGGGCTCCGCGGTATTCATACTGCTCGTCTGACTTGTCATTTACTGATCACCTGGTATCTGACCTCGGCTATCTTCCTGACTTTGATTTATTCTATTGACAATGTTCACGATTTTATTCATCCCATTATTAATTAAAAAAAAGTAAAATCTGTTACTGTTGCTCTGATTCCTTTTTGTCTTGAATTCACAAATACTTGTAACTCACTAATTGCTCTTCTTCCCACTAAATGTATTTCTCATTATCCTTAATGCAGCAGTCAGTCTCATATTTCTGTCCAGCAATTACACTGGTGCATCCACCCTGTACCAGTCATTACACTCATCCACAAACCTCTCCACACTGCTGCACAGTCCTGCATCTCTACCATATCTACACTCCAATGAGCTAAGATTAACATCCTCCATAATCAGGACCTCCCACTCTCATGTCCAAGACATTTTCTCTGCTGCACCAGCTCTCAGGAGTGCACTACTGCAGGCAATCAGGTTCATTCCCACTATCAGAGATTTTAAGTGTGCAGTAGAAACAGATTATTTGTGGCAGGACTGTCAAATCACCTCACTATTCTAAGTTTTTCCTACAGCACTCAGTAGCACTTAATATTTGTACATATACAGATAATGGTTGGTGACTGGTTCATGCAGCCTTAATTCCACAAAGATAGAAATAAAAGGTCAACATGTTTCATACATCCAAACCATCCTTAATCATGGCAGAAAAACATAATTTTAAGTTCCCACTATGAATATTTGGTGAGATATCACAGCTGTGTATTTTCACAGCACAAAGAACGCATCTTACAGATCAGCAAATCACAGTGTGCTGACGCTTAGTGTTGTAGTTTTGAACAACACCATTCATTTTATCATATAATGTGTTGAAAAATGAGAAAAAATGCCAGGTTTGGGTTCCTTCATTTTACAGTGTGTATTGTGTTGTAAAAACAAACTGACAAAATGATTCAGAGTCAGTAGTACGATTACTGTGATACCAAACTTATAAGGTTTATATATATATATATATATATATATATACAGTACAGACCAAAAGTTTGGACACACCTTCTAATTTAAAGATTTTTCTGTATTTTCATGACTATGAAAATTGTACATTCACACTGAAGGCATCAAAACTATGAATTAACACATGTGGAATTATATACTTAACAAAAAAGTGTGAAACAACTGAAAATATGTCTTATATTCTAGGTTCTTCAAAGTAGCCACCTTTTGCTTTGATGACTGCTTTGCACACTCTTGACATTCTCTTGATGAGCTTCAAGAGGTAGTCACCGGAAATGGTCTTCCAACAATCTTGAAGGAGTTCCCAGAGATGCTTAGCACTTGTTGGCCCTTTTGCCTTCACTCTGTGGTCCAGCTCACCCCAAACCATCTCGATTGGGTTCAGGTCTGGTGACTGTGGAGGCCAGGTCATCCGGCGTAGCACCCCATCACTCTCCTCCTTGGTCAAATAGCCCTTACACAGCCTGGAGGTGTGTTTGGGGTCATTGTCCTGTTGAAAAACAAATGATGGTCCAACTAAACGCAAACCGGATGAAATAGCATGCCGCTGCAAGATGCTGTGGTAGCCATGCTGGTTCAGTATGCCTTCAATTTTGAATAAATCCCCAACAGTGTCTCCAGCAAAGCACCCCCACACCATCACACCTCCTCCTCCATGCTTCATGGTGGGAACCAGGCATGTAGAGCCATCCGTTCACCTTTTCTGCATCGCACAAAGTCACGGTGGTTGAAACCAAAGATCTCAAATTTGAACTCATCAGACCAAAGCACAGATTTCCACTGGTCTAATGTCCATTCCTTGTGTTCTTTAACCCAAACAAGTGTCTTCTGCTTGTTGCCTGTCCTTAGCAGTGGTTTCCTAGCAGCTATTTTACCATGAAGGCCTGCTGCACAAAAGTCTCCTCTTAACAGTTGTTGAAGAGATGTGTCTGCTGCTAGAACTCTGTGTGGCATTGACCCGGCCTCTAATCTGAGCTGCTGTTAACCTGCGATTTCTGAGGTTGGTGACTCGGATAAACTTATCCTCAGAAGCAGAGCTGACTCTTGGTCTTCCTTTCGTGGGGTGGTCCTCATGTGAGCCAGTTTCTTTGTAGCGATTGATGGTTTTTGCAACTGCACTTGGGGACACTTTCAAAGTTTTCCCAATTTTTCGCACTGACTGACCTTCATTCCTTAAAGTAATGATGGCCACTCGTTTTTCTTTACTTAGCTGCTTTTTGCTTGCAATAATACAAATTCTAACAGTCTATTCAGTAGGACTATCAGCAGAGTATCGACCAGACTTCTGCACAACACAACTGATGGTCCCAACCCCATTTATAAGGCAAGAAATCCCACTTATTAAACCTGACAGGGCACACCTGTGAAGTGAAAACCTTTTTCGGTGACTACCTCTTGAAGCTCATCAAGAGAATGCCAAGAGTGTGCAAAGCAGTCATCAAAGCAAAAGGTGGCTACTTTGAAGAACCTAGAATATAAGACATATTTTCAGTTGTTTCATACTTTTTTGTTAAGTATATTATTCCACATGTGTTAATTCATAGTTTTGATGCCTTCAGTGTGAATGTACAATTTTCATAGTCTTGAAAATACAGAAAAATCTTTAACCGAGAAGGTGTGTCCAAACTTTTGGTCTGTACTGTATATATATATATATATATATATATATATATATATATATACAGTGTTTAGCATAAATCAGTACACCCAAATAGATTTGTCAGCAAACCTGTAGTTTCCTTTCAGAATCATCATTTTATATGGGATACCATACTACAAAATACTCTCGCAAATTTGAGCCATTGAATGCAAACAAGATTTGGTATTTTGCAGACCCCAAAAAAGTAATTTTCTTAACAAACTCATTCAAGATCATGTTTCAAAAATGAGAACATCCCAGTAACAGTCTTAAGAGAAAAGCTAAGTTTAGACAACAAAATTATAATTAACAAGAACTGAACCACAGGTAAGTGTAATTATTCATTAAACAGATGTCCAGCAGACAGGTGTCTGTAAAAGGAAGTTACTTAATAAAGAAAACTCCTTCCCATTTCATGCTATCAGCAATGGCACCACATAGAAGGGAAATGTCACAAAACCTGAGAAAGAAAATAATTTCTTTGCAATAAATGTGAAGTCTACAAGAAGATCAGCAAAACTTTACTTATCAGTCAGAATACTGTAGCAAAAGTGATGCAAACTATAACAAAGATGGAACTGCAACCATCTTACAGAGACGTCCAGGCCGACTATGGAAGTTAACACCTAAACAAAAGCGTCCTCTGATGAGAAGGGTAAGTGGCACCACATAGAAGAGAAATGTCACAAGACATTTCTGAGAAAGAAAATAATTTCTTTACAAAAAATGTGAAGTCTACAAGAAGATCAGCAAAGCTTTTCTTATCAGTCAGATGGAAGTTAACATCTAAACAAAAGCATCTTCTGATGAGAAGAAAATCGACAGGCAAATTCATTGCTATTAGCTGAAGAAGTAGAAAGCCAAACTAAGGTGAGTGTTTTCCATGACACGACACGGTGTACACTGCAAATGAATGGCATTCATGAGTGTCCTCCACAAAGGAAGCCTCTCTCCCTTAAAGCCCATGAACAATAAAAGTCCGTCTACAATTTGCCAGGGTCCATGCTTAAAACTATGAGGACTACCGGGACTCTATACTGTGTATGTGCATCTTATGTGTATGTCCGTATTTTATGTTTGTGTGCACTATGTATATGTGACGCGCCCTGGGCCTATGTGACGTAGCGTTGCGCACGCAGGGACTACCCGGAGCCGGATCTGATAGGGGTAGTAGTCTCGTGGAGGTGACCCGGTCCGTGCCCAGGGAGTCAGACTAAGTGGCGGTATATTAGCAGTAGATGTAGGATGACTATGCCACCTGTTGAATGCAGCTATGGAGCTGCCGCTGCAGGGCAGACCGCTGAGGCCGGTGGAAGGATGGTGCAGCGTGGATGGTATAACCCCCAACGGGAGGGGTATGGCCTCAGGGCAGCCGACGTGGAAGATGGGGGTAGCAGGAACCACTCAGTTCAGGGTCTTTACTGGTGACAAAGACAGACCCTCCCGGAGTACTTGCTAGCGATCGGGGCCTGGTCAGTCCTTGAGCAGATGGGATCTCCCCTGGCCAGGTGGAGTTGTAGGCCTTCCCAACTAACTGTACTCTTCTGGCTACCTTGCTAGAGGCGGGTAAAATTAGCCCACGTCCCTGAGTGTACCGTGTGGTGCTCACCCGTATGGCCGGTGACTCGGGGCCTTCTAGTGCCTTCCGCTCCACGACGGCGGTGCTGGTCCCACGCGTGTGACCGTGCCTTCGGGTTTCTGGGCCAGAGGACTTGAAATCCCCTGCCGGACGGTTTCTGCTGCTGGGTAAGGGTTAGTCCCCACAGCCTCGGACTCCGGGTCCGGTGATAACTTCTCAGTCAGGGCGAGCTCTGCAGCTGCCAGCCCCTGACTCCTTGTAGCACTGCTCCCACAGAGCTCCTGTTGTTTCTTCCTATGCTGCTTCTCTTCTCTGTCTCTACTTCTGGCATGGCCCGGGAGCTGGGCCCAGCCGAAGCCACAGCTCCCTGTCCGCCCTCCTGGCTCAACTCTCCCTTTGAACTCTCTAACCCTGCCTCAGCCCCAGGTTTATATAGGGGAAGTCCTTCCCCTCCCAGGACTGGGCAGGAGGTGTGGCATGCATAGGATTCCTGACCAAGAGACCTCCCACCTGCTCCTAGACATAACATTGCTGTTACTGTGGAAACCAGACCCCTGGGGTGCCACATATGCATACGTTAAAATGTGTATAGAGTATTAGCATGTGCAAATTTTATATGTGTGCCTAATATAAATATACATGGAAATGTATATGTAGGTGGTGCCTGATGGAGGGTGGGGGGCCCAGATCAGAAGTCCTGATTAAGGGCCCTTCACTGTCATTGTCTGCCCCTTATATAAACAGTAAAATCCTCTTTAATAACTGGACTTCCATTGGGGTGGACTTCTCATAGATGGCCAGTATGCATACTATATTGTGAATCTGGGCATCTCTCACAGAAAATCTGATCTGGATATGAGGGTGGTCTTCTATAAGCGGTGATGTTTTGGAGAGATTTAGGGAAAAGTCCCAATTCTTATCCATCGATCTGGTAATTTGAGTAAAATATTTGTGTTGATAACTGATCACAAAGTCACAAAATATGTAAGATTTGGCATAACCTGGTTCATTTTTCAAAAAGTTATGCTCAATTTTTTTAGCACCAAGTTTTGTTGCTTTTTTGTAGACTTACACTAACTTAGTATATTGTGTGAGAATTAAATGAATTATGAATTAGTTGGCGCATTTTACCACACTCTGGGGGTCCCTGACAGTCCTTCTTTACCGGCCCTGTAGTGATGCCAATGTAAACTTCCAAGTGACCGCGCAGTCAATCACTGTCACGAATGCAGGACAACCTATGATTAGCTAATTTTTGGGAAATCCTTATAACAAAAGGGGATTGAAAATATTTACAATTATTTTAAAAGCATTAAAAAAAAAACAGACCCAATACTTATAATTAGTTTGTTGAAAGTAGTCTAATTAAAGGGAGCTGAAAGGATTAGAGATTATGAACCCGATTCACCAGTGTTTTTGCCAGAAAACTGGCATAAAGCTCTTGAAAAGTTGCAAAGTTTTGTGACTTTTCCCATTTTCACATAATTTTAACTTCTTTAAAGCCCAAGACGTACTGATACGTATCTGCGCCCTGGGACTTAAGAGCCTGATACGTATTAGTACATCTTTGCGATCGCGCCCGCACACAGGCTGTGTGGGCGTGATCGCCGCCGGGTGTCAACTGATTGTCACAACTGACACCCGGTGCTATGTGCTGGGAGAGGTCCCGCACATTAACCCCCGCAATGCTGGGATCTAAGTCGTTCGCAGCATTGCGGGGGCAAGGGGAGGTGATCGGGATAGTCACCTCTCCTGCCGGCGTCCAGCAATGTGTGCCGCGGCTTCCCGGATGTTGTCACGATGACCCGATTCACTGAGGGGTGCAGTTTTAAGAATGGTGTCACTTTTGGGTATTTTCAGTCATAAAGACCCCTCAAAGTGACTTCAAATGTGATGCGGTCCCTAATAAAATGGTTTTGTAAATTTTGTTGGAAAAATGAGAAATCGCTGGTCAATTTTAACCCTTATAGCTCCCTAATAAAAATAAATTTGGGTTCCAAAATTGTGCTGATGTAAAGTAGACATATGGGAAATGTTATTTATTAACTTTTTTTGTGTGACATATCTCTCCGATTTAAGGGCATAAAAATTCAAATTTAGAAAATTGCAAAATTTTCTAAATTTTCGCCAAATATCTGTTTTTTTCACAAATAAACACAAGTGATATCGAAGAAATTTTACCACAATCATAAAGTACAATATGTCATGAAAAAATATTCTCAGAACCAGGGGGATCCGTTGAAGCGTTCCAGAGTAATTACCTCATAAAGTGACAGTGGTCAGAATTGTAAAAATTGGCCTTCTCATTAACGTGCAAACCACTTTGGGTTGTAAAGGGGTTAAGGACTCTACTTGCATATACAGTCATGGCGGAAAGTGCTGGCAAACTTGAAATTGTTTCAGAAAATTACACATGTTTTATTACACGCATGTTTATTTCCTTTGTGTTTATTGGAACAACACAAAAAAACTGAGAAAAAAAAAGGCAAATTGGACATAATTTCACACAAAACTCCAAAAATGGGCCGGAATACATATATATATTTTTGATGGGACAACACTGAAGATGTGACACTTTGATACAATGTACAGTAGTCAGTGTACAGCTTGTTTAACTGTAAATTTGGTGTGCCTGCAAAATAACTCAACACACAGCCATTAATGTCTAAACCGCTGGCAACAAAAGTGAGTACACCCCTAAGTGTGTTCTCAGCTGATGTTATTTGTTGGTTTTTCTTTGCATCCCGAACAATTTTCTTGGCAGTTGTGGCTGAAATTTTTGTTGGTCTACCTGACTGTGGTTTGGTTTTTACAGAGCATCTGATTTTCCATTTGTTAATCACAGTTTGAACACTGCAGACTGGCATTATCAATTCCTGGGATATCTTTTTGTATCCCTTTCCTGTGTTATACTCTTTTTGCCTCCCTTTCCTGTGTTATACAGTTCAACTACCTTTTCCCGTAGATCCGTTGATAATTCTTTTGCTTTCCCCATCTCAAAATCCAGAAACGTCAGTGGCTGGATCCCAGAAACTCACTCAGCTTTATGCACACACACTGATTACAAGCAAACAGGTCATACGTGAGGATGTTACCTTTAGTAGCCATTCAAACCCATTTGTGTCAAATTCTGTGCATGTTATCAGGCCAAAATCACCAGGGTATGTAAACTTTTTGATCAGGATTATTTGGATGTTTTTGGTTGTCATTAGTGATGAGCGAGCACTAAAATGCTCGAGTACTCGTTGCTCGGGTCGAGCAAATTGAAATACTCAGGTGCTCAACCCGAGCAATGAGCCCAATATAAGTCTAGGGGAAACTTGAGCATTTTTCAGGTGGCTCCCCACGGCGGTCTGCAGAGGGCCTAAAAATTGCCCAAATCGATGGGAACTGTGCTCAAATGACATGTGAACAGCATGGGGAAGACCCCTGGAAGCATCTCTGACTCCCAGATCACTGCTGTCAACAACGTCGTCAGAGTATTACGCCACTTTTACGGCGTAAGGAACATCCTTTCCAGGGTGATGACTTGTATATAAGGCAAAATAAATAAACAAAAACACAAATACTCCTACACACCTTGGGCTATGTTCACACGTAGCATTTTTGACACGCTTTTGCACTTTTGCATTGCTTTCAACCAAGACAAATGCATTCACCAGGAAATGTCATTTTAACATTTTACAACCTTATCTGGCCATGTGGTGTGTGACACATCATCAGACACATGCATACAGTGCTGAAAAGACATGGGAACAGCAAGGGGAAGACCTCTGGAAACATCTCTGAATCCCAGGTCACTGCCTAAATGTGTGCCCATCATAAGTGATCCTTGGCACATGCGAAGATGCCTCCCGCCATGCACCTGTCGTTGCAGACTTGCAACAATCACCGTCCACGTCCTTGTCCCACTGCAGTGTTCAGTTGTCCCTACCCCATTCCTTGGAATGCAAGCACAAGAATGCCGGCAGCCACCCACCCACAGGCTGCAATACTATACTGCCAAATTTTTGACAGCTGCTTGCACTTGAAATGTGGCCTTTTAGGCTCGTGGAGGCGGAAGCTTTTCATAACCTCATGCCGGCGGCGGCCGGGTGTCCATACTCGGTCCCCAGTCGCCACTATATTTCCCGGTATCGCCTCCGCCTTCCACAACCACGGGTCCAATAACATTACCCGTGCCCTCCCCAGTGCACTTACTGGGAAGGACCGCCTAACCACAAACACGTGGACAGGTGAATGTGGCCAGGGACGGTACGGAGCCAGTCCACAACTTTTTTTGCTAAGAGTTGTATTTAGCTCGGTGAAAGGACTGGCATAGAGGGAAACCGTATCTACCCTGCGCGTCATTTCTCCCAGAAAATCCTGTAATTGAGCTTGTTGCAGAAGCAATGGCAGCCCATCCAACATCAACTCGCACTTGTCAATGGTGCTTTGACACACACACATCTTTCTTTGCGCATTTAATTTCTTGAATACAGAATTGGAAAATGGCCTGATCCGTAATGCGTTTTGAGAAATAACATGCATAAGCATGGCCGATCCGCATTAAAAAAGCAGCCATAGAGTGTCCAGGAACCTTCCCCCACACTTTTCTTAGCCAGGGCTGCTTTTCGGCAGGGTTGCACGGGCCCACCAGAGAACCAGAGACTCCTCCGGCGGGCCCTGGCTTCTCCTTCAGGAGAGTTCATAGTGCCGAGGTGAGGCCATGATGATGATAGAGGCCATCATCTGCTTAGTTTTCTGTTACTTGGAATGCAATTGCAAGTATGCAGCCAGCCACCCACCCACCCACAGGCCGCAACACTAAACTGACAGATTTCTGGGCAGCTCTTTGCACTTGAAATATGGCCTTTTAAGCTTGTGGAGGTGGAAGCTTTTCACAACCTCATGCAGGCGGCGGCCGGGTGTCCATACTCGGTCCCCAGCCGCCAGTATTTTTCCGGTATCGCCTTCGCCTTCCACAAGCACGGGTCCCACAACAGTACCCATGCCCTACCCAGTGCACTTACTAAGAAGGACTGCCTAACCACAAACACGTGGACAGGTGAATGTGGCCAGGGACGGTACGGAGCCAGTCCACAACTTTTTTTGATAAGAGTTGTATTTAGCTCAGTGAAAGGACTGGCATAGAGGGAAACCGTATCTACCCTGAGTGTCATTTCTCCCAGGAAGCCCTCTAAAGCTGCTTGCACTTGAAATCTGGCCTGAACATTACTGCTGGTACTTTTCTGTGGCAATTTTCTTGCCTCCTACCAGCCTGGAATATTTCCAGCAAACTATGGTACAACACCATGGTATTAGCACTGCCCCCAGTACCAGTAGCGAAGCCATCCTCAATTTCCTTCTCTGGAATTTTATTTGGTAGACTGAGTGGCTGCCAAAATAAATTTTCTCACAAAGGAGCTGATGATAGAGTGGCAGTAGGTTCAAGTTTCTCCACTCACTGAAGTCTTGCAGCACTGGGATCCTGGGTTCAAATCCCAGCAAGGACAACATCTGCAAGAAATTTGTATGTTCTCCCACAGGGTTGGACAGTCCCACCAGAGAATTCTCTGGTGTGCCTTGGCTTCTACCTCAGGAGAGTTCATGATAGCGCTAACTTTGCAGCTGCTATGGGGCTCTTGAGCGGGTGAGAAAGGTTAGCCCTCAGAAACAAATCCTCTGGTGGGCAGAATGTTTTTCAATCTGAAACAGCTTCTCAGTGGGAGTTGTATTTCACAGCATGCCATATTCTTTAGCTCTGTGAAAGGACTGGCATATAGGGAAACCTTATTTACCCCGGTTGTCATTTCTCCGTCACCAGGTTCCGCCCATTGTAACACACGACCATGCCTGGCTGTATGTTCAGCGGTGAGAGCCACAGATCAAGCTGCTGTGTTACAGCTTTCAACAACTATGCAGCGCTGGGCGGTTTGTTAATTAAGCATTAAGCATGTTATCTTCAGCACAGCCTGCTGCTGTTTGGCCAAGGCAGTGCAGCAGTGCTGTCAGCTTGTGACTGATGTGGTCATTTCGGAGATGGAGGAGGAGGTGCATGAGCTGAACAATGTGATTACATTGAGGTTAAATTGGTGATGCTGTTTTTTATACTAAAGAAAGATCCTATTGTTATGTTTTTTTATGTTATTTTTTATGACAAATGCATTCACCGGGAAAAGTCATTTTAACATTTTACAACCTAATCTGGCAATGTGGTGTCATCAGACACATCCTGTTTTATTTATGATGGAGGGACTCTGAAAGTCATAAAGCCTATTTTTATAGGAACATCAGACGGCCCTTACTATTCTTAAAAGGCCAGCAGTCGGCCCTAGCTATTGTTAGAGAGCCATCAGAGGGCTATGCTTTGTTGTTCCCATTATTAACAAGTGGGTCTCCTATACTGTTATTGCGCATCCAGTGACTGCAAGGGTTGTCAAAAATTTGGACGCAACCTAATACCCCTTTGAAGAGACATAGAGGAGGGTCTCAGTAAAAAAAATGTTCCCATTATAAAGGAGCGGGTCTTCTATAGTGGTAATGCCCATGCTGTGACTGCAAGGGTGGGCAAAATTTTTGAATAAAACACTAACAATTTAAAGACACAAAGAGCATGGCCACAGTAACAAGGTACGACATGTTCCCGTTAGAAAGGAGAGGGTCTGCTATACAGTTATAGGGTATGCAGTGAATCCAACGGCTGACAAATTTTAGGAAAAACCCCACTAAGAATTTAAGGACACACAGAGCAGGGCCACATTAACAAGGTACGACATGTTCCCATTAGAAAGGAGAGGGTCTGCTATACAGTTATAGGGTATGCAGTGAGTCCACCGGCTGACCAAGTTTAGGAAAAAACCCACTAAGAATTTAAAGACACATAGACCAGGCCACAGTAATGACAAATTCCCATTAGAAAGGAGAGAGTCTCCCATAGTGTTGGACTATGCAGTGACTGCAAGAGCTGCCAAAAATTTGGAGGCACTTCAATGGCCCTTGGAAGAGACGTGGAGGAGCGCATCATAAAAAATTGTTACCATTAGAAAGGAGCGGGCCTCCTATACTTGTAATGCCATGCACTAAGTGTATGGGCTGACAAACATTTACTCCTGGGGGGTATACATGAACATACTGTATAAAAAAATTTTTTTAAGGGCATCATAAAAATGTAGCGCCCCGAGGGCTCGACCGCTACAGGGGTATTGCACCTCTGCCAGAGGTGTGATATTCCACTCCCGGGTAAGGATGGAGTATGGACCAGGGTTCAGTTAGCTGCATACAGCACACTCACCCCATTTCCGAGGGACAGCTCAACGGTGCTCCCATTAGACAGAAATGCAGGCACGACAGACCATGTCCCTGGCTGGAGTGGGGAGGGGGTAGGAATACCCAGTGATGTAGGAGCAGATAGGGGTTGGTTCCTGAGCGTAGATAGGAGCCCATTGTTTGCTGGTCACCTGGGCTCATGTTCTAGAGGGAGGTATAAAAGGTGGGCACCATCTTAGAACAGTGTTCAGTCAGAGAGAAGAAGTGACAGAGTGGGTCCTCTGCAAGGGGCTCTTCTCCGTAGGCGGGCCTAGCCTCTGAGGCCCAGCCAGCACAGAGAGAAGAGAAGAAGAGAAGTTCAGTGAGTGGAGTAAGAGAAGGAGTTCAGCCAGAGAGGGCTGACAGGGAGCTGTGGCTCAGTCTGGGCCCAGCTCCACGAGGCAGGCCTAGGGTGAAGGCCAGGAACAGAAAGGAACAAGAACAGAAAGGAACAAGAACAGAAAGGAACAGAAGAGAAAGAGAAAGAGAGAAACAGAAGGGCTCAGGAACAAGACGGCAGAAGGGACCCTAAGAACCAACGAGAATACAGGGTGAAGGGTCAGGCAGATTAAGGGTACCGGATCCCAAGTTGGTGGAGGAGAAACAGCCCTCAGCCAAAGACCGGAGGTCGTGATCATTTATTGGTGCGACACCTCATCAAACCTGCTAGGAAGGCACCATATAGGACAGCGGGGAACGGGAACCACATTTACCCGCACAAGTCCGCGGCAGCTGGACAAAAGTGGGTCACTGGTGAGGCAGGCCAGAGAAAGGATTGAAGGGGTCCTGTGTCATGCTCCTGAACTGCCTGGGGTTGACCGAGCCCCTCACCTGGTGGACGCAGCACGGCTCGGGCGGTCATTGCTGACAGAAGTGACCCGGAGTACATGAACTGTGAGTAAAAGACATTGGACTGCAGTACGTTGTCTGTGTACTCTTTCGCTCCTCCAGCACTAACGGCACTGGGACTCTCTGCACCATCACCCCCACCATCCACTACACTGCCCTGGGGCTGCACTCTTCCCGTGGGGAGTCACACTACCTCAGCTGCATACATCATCAGCCCCAGCGATCTGCCTTGCAGCGGCGGTTCATAATAACCGCAATCCACGGGTGGCGCAGTCGGACATCACTTAGGACGGCTAAAGGACTACCACTGGTCTGACCACCCTGAGCCACGGAACCGGGTCGCCACTACTACCCCCACCGTCTCCCTATTGCCCGGCTCCGAGTGCCCCACGGCCCAGGGGCGAGTCAAACACCCTTAAAAAAAATTATGTGGGTGTTGCATCATGGACCACGGTCACCCTGGTGATATGGTGGTGGAGGATGAGGAGAAGGAGGAGGACAAGAGCAAATAGCCAAAATCAGGAAGCGTATACCCATGTGTGGGTGTGAAAAGGTGCATGGGAATACACCTCCCAAGAAAAGACACTGGATTTGAGTTTATGTTACGCTGCTATTGTAGCACCCTGAGGACTCGGCTGCTACAGGGGTATTGCACCTCAACCCAGAGGTGTGGTATTCCACTCCCGGGTAAGGATGGAGTGTGGAACTGAGCTTAGTAGGCTGCATGCACTACATACATCCCATTTCCGGGGGACAGAACTACGGTACTCCCACCAAGTATATATGTGCAGGTACGACAGCGTCTGTCCCTGGCTGGAGTGGGAAGGGGGGTGGAACATCCCAGTAGTGTAGGGGCAGATAGGGGGAGCACTCTGGGTAAAGCTAGGAGCTCATTGGGTGCTGGTCACCTGGGCTCACACATAGAGGGAGTATATAAGGTGGGCACCATCTTAGGACAGGGTCTTTTTAGGAGCTGAGGAAGAGTTCAGCCAGGAGGGCTGACAGGAGCTGTGGCTCCGTCTGGGCCCAGCTCCAGGGCTAGGCCTGCAGTGAGGAGAGAGGAAGAAGGAAGGCCCAGAGTGGAAGACAAGAGGGAACCCTGAGAACCCAGAATTAAGCCAGAAGGGTGAAGGGTTGGCGGACACGGGTACCGGAACCCAAGCTGGTGGAGGTCAATCATCCTCAGCCAGGAACCGGAGGTCATGGTCAAGATTTGCCACGACCCCCACCAAATCCACCAGAAAGGCACACCAAGTATAGGGTCAGGGAACCCAGAGAAGGTTTAACCACCAAGAGACCCGAGGGAGCCGGCCAAAGGTGGATCCCTGGTGGGGACGGCCAGGAGAAAGAGAGGAGAGAGGGAAGCTCAGGACCACGCTCCGGAACTGCCTGGGGGTTGGCCGAGTCCAGGACCTGGTGGACGCAGCACGGCTCGGGTGGTCACTCAAGGCCAGAGTGACCAAAGGAACACCCGTGAGTTAAAAACCCTGAAACTGCATCCCACGTCTCTGACTCTCCTTTCTACACTACAACTACCCCCATCATCCGCATCTGCTGCCCTGAGGCCATACCCCTCCCGTTGGGGGTTATACCACCACGCTGCACATCCTGATACACCTGGCCTCAGTGGACTGTTCTGCAGCGGCGGCTTCAAAGCCGCACTCAACGGGTGGCGTAGTCGATCAAGTTAACATCTACTGCCATAGACTGCCACTTAGTTTGACACCCTGGGCACGGACCGGGTCACCGCCACAAGGACTACTACCCCTATCCAGATCCGGCTCCGGGTATCCCCTGAACATGGCCCAGGGGGTGCGTCAACTTTGGCGTAGTCGGCAGGATTACGTGCCCGCAACCACCGGGTACTGCGTGCCTGAAGAAAAGTTCACATTTACCTCAAAAAGAAGTCTCCCGCCGGTTCCGGAGGGTCCCCGCCATCGGACGCCATCTCGGATCGTTTCCCGCCGTTTGCCAGTCATCTGCAGTCTTTTCCCGCCATCCACGGAGTTTCCCGCCACTGGGAGACGATTCCCGCCATCTGAGAAGATTTCCCGCCCTGGCAGAGCGGACGCCATTATGGGCGTGCCAGAGGGTGGCAAGAGGCCACCTCCCATCGTGGGCCAGGTCCAAGAATGGCGCCAAAAGCGGAAACCGCCCCCACCAGCAGAGACTGTAATGATAGAGATGTCCATCAGCGTGAGGGGACTGCCCCTGGAACTGACAATCACCGAGTTGCCCTGGGACCGCCCTCAGTATGGGCGGATACAGAACAAAAGAGCGAGGATGGGTGCAGCCTGGAGGAGTCTGGAGAGGTCGCACCCGGAGATGGAGGGAGAGTCAGGCAGCACCGACCCTGTGGTCAGGAGCCTGTTGCAAGCAACCACCCCACTAGGCCTGGTGGAGATCCTGGCACAGCTCCCCCAAGACCGGGAGCGTGCACAGACCGCGCTGGAGGGCCTCGCACGGAGGATGGCCCGGGTGCAGCGAGAAATGCTGACTGAGTGGAGTAGGGAGATGGCCCAGCAGGCTGGAACCCGCCAGCGGAGCACGCCACCCGAGACGAGGAGTCTGACCGCCTCTGAGGATGGTGCAGGAGGAATGAAGGCCGGAGACGACGCCGAGGAAGGAGCTGAAGAGACGGAGGCAGGTAAAGGGGACGTCACAACCCCAAGCCTAATAACCGTGAACCTGCCCCAGCTCCCCGTCGCAGAGCCCGAAATTCCCCCTACCGTGCCTGTCGCTGCACCGCCACCGTTCCCAGCTAGGCCTCAAGCGGCAGGAGCCGCGGCCACGCCCCCTGTGACGTCACGCGCCTCAACCCTGAGCGCGGCCAAGCAGGAAATGCCACCGGCCTGGTCGCAGGGCCGAGTACCCCCGGGCGCCGCAGACCCAACAGCGCCCTCTACCTCCACTAAGCCACCGGCCTGGTCGCAAGGTCAAGTACCCCCGGGCGCCGCCGTCTCCACGGTGCCCTTTACCTTCAGGGTGCCCCAAGCCTGGTCGCAAGGCCTGGAAGACCCGGGCGCCGCTGCCACCACCGCGCCCTCAACTTCCACAGTGCCGCACCTGGGTGAAGACCTATTCGCCCAACACACTTGCCCGGATGGGCAGCCCTTTGTGTGGCCACCGGAGTACTACCATCTCCGACTCCGGAAGGAAGGACCCCTGTGCGAGCCCCTGATTCCGGCTCCGGCGCCTGTCAAGATCACCCCACTCTCGTTGGAGGAGGCGCAGTTCGCGTGGGACCCCACTGGAGGAGACCTCATCGGGTTCACTCAAGAAACCCGGGCGGCCGCAGCTGAGCGTGCGGAGTGCTGCCGGCAGCAATTGGAGGTCTTCGACAGGGAACGGAGAGAGAGGCGGGTCCGCGAGGAGCGGCTGCAAGTACAGAGTGCAGAGCAGAAGAGCCGGACCCGACGGAACCCCCGTGCAGCCCATGGTCCCCGTGCCACCGGGACTGTAATCAAATTCCAACTGCAGCATGGTTGGGGCTTCATCCGGGACCACCGCACCCCCGGCGACGTCTTTGTGACCCGCAGGGACGTCGAGAGCCATCTGCCGGAGGGACACAGAGGTCGTGACCTATACCTGGGTGACGAGGTCACCTTTACCCGGCATCAATGTGCCAAAGGACCCTACGCCCTTCATGTACACCGGTTGACGGAGGAAGAGCTGCGGTGTGAGGAAGGACAAGAGGACCCGGACGGGTCTGAAGCCTACCCGCGAGAAGGAGCAGGAGGACGCCGTTACTGAAGTACGGTAAAGTGGAACTGTAAATAGTTACCCGTAAGGGTACAGGAACTGTTGCCAGAAAAGTATAGTCCCCGTTGGGACAAGTGTGAACTGTTACCCGTGTGTCCCCTATCCCTTAACAGGCTGAGGACTGTGAACAGCCAATCCTTATCCCCACTGGCCGAGGACTGAGAGCGGCCATAACCCCTTGTATATAGTTGCGCTTCCTAAGGCGCCCCCTACCGGTTTTATAGGAAACTGTGTTTTTTCTAAAAGAGACTGTTGCACTTTACCCGGTCACAAGTTGCACCGTGGCCGGAGGAACAAGAATGTTTACAATGAAAAGTTTATTATGAAAAAGTTTTATGCTGCTGATAATGTATATAATGTTTTATATGTTTATGGATGTTATGAAAAAAAATTGTATGTTTTGGTATGTTTTTATTCTTTTACAGCCCGAGGACGTGCTGTGATTTACCAGGGGGGAATGTAGCACCCTGAGGACTCGGCTGCTACAGGGGTATTGCACCTCAACCCAGAGGTGTGGTATTCCACTCCCGGGTAAGGATGGAGTGTGGAACTGAGCTTAGTAGGCTGCATGCACTACATACATCCCATTTCCGGGGGACAGAACTACGGTACTCCCACCAAGTATATATGTGCAGGTACGACAGCGTCTGTCCCTGGCTGGAGTGGGAAGGGGGGTGGAACATCCCAGTAGTGTAGGGGCAGATAGGGGGAGCACTCTGGGTAAAGCTAGGAGCTCATTGGGTGATGGTCACCTGGGCTCACACATAGAGGGAGTATATAAGGTGGGCACCATCTTAGGACAGGGTCTTTTTAGGAGCTGAGGAAGAGTTCAGCCAGGAGGGCTGACAGGAGCTGTGGCTCCGTCTGGGCCCAGCTCCAGGGCTAGGCCTGCAGTGAGGAGAGAGGAAGAAGGAAGGCCCAGAGTGGAAGACAAGAGGGAACCCTGAGAACCCAGAATTAAGCCAGAAGGGTGAAGGGTTGGCGGACACGGGTACCGGAACCCAAGCTGGTGGAGGTCAATCATCCTCAGCCAGGAACCGGAGGTCATGGTCAAGATTTGCCACGACCCCCACCAAATCCACCAGAAAGGCACACCAAGTATAGGGTCAGGGAACCCAGAGAAGGTTTAACCACCAAGAGACCCGAGGGAGCCGGCCAAAGGTGGATCCCTGGTGGGGACGGCCAGGAGAAAGAGAGGAGAGAGGGAAGCTCAGGACCACGCTCCGGAACTGCCTGGGGGTTGGCCGAGTCCAGGACCTGGTGGACGCAGCACGGCTCGGGTGGTCACTCAAGGCCAGAGTGACCAAAGGAACACCCGTGAGTTAAAAACCCTGAAACTGCATCCCACGTCTCTGACTCTCCTTTCTACACTACAACTACCCCCATCATCCGCATCTGCTGCCCTGAGGCCATACCCCTCCCGTTGGGGGTTATACCACCACGCTGCACATCCTGATACACCTGGCCTCAGTGGACTGTTCTGCAGCGGCGGCTTCAAAGCCGCACTCAACGGGTGGCGTAGTCGATCAAGTTAACATCTACTGCCATAGACTGCCACTTAGTTTGACACCCTGGGCACGGACCGGGTCACCGCCACAAGGACTACTACCCCTATCCAGATCCGGCTCCGGGTATCCCCTGAACATGGCCCAGGGGGTGCGTCAACTTTGGCGTAGTCGGCAGGATTACGTGCCCGCAACCACCGGGTACTGCGTGCCTGAAGAAAAGTTCACATTTACCTCAAAAAGAAGTCTCCCGCCGGTTCCGGAGGGTCCCCGCCATCGGACGCCATCTCGGATCGTTTCCCGCCGTTTGCCAGTCATCTGCAGTCTTTTCCCGCCATCCACGGAGTTTCCCGCCACTGGGAGACGATTCCCGCCATCTGAGAAGATTTCCCGCCCTGGCAGAGCGGACGCCATTATGGGCGTGCCAGAGGGTGGCAAGAGGCCACCTCCCATCGTGGGCCAGGTCCAAGAATGGCGCCAAAAGCGGAAACCGCCCCCACCAGCAGAGACTGTAATGATAGAGATGTCCATCAGCGTGAGGGGACTGCCCCTGGAACTGACAATCACCGAGTTGCCCTGGGACCGCCCTCAGTATGGGCGGATACAGAACAAAAGAGCGAGGATGGGTGCAGCCTGGAGGAGTCTGGAGAGGTCGCACCCGGAGATGGAGGGAGAGTCAGGCAGCACCGACCCTGTGGTCAGGAGCCTGTTGCAAGCAACCACCCCACTAGGCCTGGTGGAGATCCTGGCACAGCTCCCCCAAGACCGGGAGCGTGCACAGACCGCGCTGGAGGGCCTCGCACGGAGGATGGCCCGGGTGCAGCGAGAAATGCTGACTGAGTGGAGTAGGGAGATGGCCCAGCAGGCTGGAACCCGCCAGCGGAGCACGCCACCCGAGACGAGGAGTCTGACCGCCTCTGAGGATGGTGCAGGAGGAATGAAGGCCGGAGACGACGCCGAGGAAGGAGCTGAAGAGACGGAGGCAGGTAAAGGGGACGTCACAACCCCAAGCCTAATAACCGTGAACCTGCCCCAGCTCCCCGTCGCAGAGCCCGAAATTCCCCCTACCGTGCCTGTCGCTGCACCGCCACCGTTCCCAGCTAGGCCTCAAGCGGCAGGAGCCGCGGCCACGCCCCCTGTGACGTCACGCGCCTCAACCCTGAGCGCGGCCAAGCAGGAAATGCCACCGGCCTGGTCGCAGGGCCGAGTACCCCGGGCGCCGCAGACCCAACAGCGCCCTCTACCTCCACTAAGCCACCGGCCTGGTCGCAAGGTCAAGTACCCCCGGGCGCCGCCGTCTCCACGGTGCCCTTTACCTTCAGGGTGCCCCAAGCCTGGTCGCAAGGCCTGGAAGACCCGGGCGCCGCTGCCACCACCGCGCCCTCAACTTCCACAGTGCCGCACCTGGGTGAAGACCTATTCGCCCAACACACTTGCCCGGATGGGCAGCCCTTTGTGTGGCCACCGGAGTACTACCATCTCCGACTCCGGAAGGAAGGACCCCTGTGCGAGCCCCTGATTCCGGCTCCGGCGCCTGTCAAGATCACCCCACTCTCGTTGGAGGAGGCGCAGTTCGCGTGGGACCCCACTGGAGGAGACCTCATCGGGTTCACTCAAGAAACCCGGGCGGCCGCAGCTGAGCGTGCGGAGTGCTGCCGGCAGCAATTGGAGGTCTTCGACAGGGAACGGAGAGAGAGGCGGGTCCGCGAGGAGCGGCTGCAAGTACAGAGTGCAGAGCAGAAGAGCCGGACCCGACGGAACCCCCGTGCAGCCCATGGTCCCCGTGCCACCGGGACTGTAATCAAATTCCAACTGCAGCATGGTTGGGGCTTCATCCGGGACCACCGCACCCCCGGCGACGTCTTTGTGACCCGCAGGGACGTCGAGAGCCATCTGCCGGAGGGACACAGAGGTCGTGACCTATACCTGGGTGACGAGGTCACCTTTACCCGGCATCAATGTGCCAAAGGACCCTACGCCCTTCATGTACACCGGTTGACGGAGGAAGAGCTGCGGTGTGAGGAAGGACAAGAGGACCCGGACGGGTCTGAAGCCTACCCGCGAGAAGGAGCAGGAGGACGCCGTTACTGAAGTACGGTAAAGTGGAACTGTAAATAGTTACCCGTAAGGGTACAGGAACTGTTGCCAGAAAAGTATAGTCCCCGTTGGGACAAGTGTGAACTGTTACCCGTGTGTCCCCTATCCCTTAACAGGCTGAGGACTGTGAACAGCCAATCCTTATCCCCACTGGCCGAGGACTGAGAGCGGCCATAACCCCTTGTATATAGTTGCGCTTCCTAAGGCGCCCCCTACCGGTTTTATAGGAAACTGTGTTTTTTCTAAAAGAGACTGTTGCACTTTACCCGGTCACAAGTTGCACCGTGGCCGGAGGAACAAGAATGTTTACAATGAAAAGTTTATTATGAAAAAGTTTTATGCTGCTGATAATGTATATAATGTTTTATATGTTTATGGATGTTATGAAAAAAAATTGTATGTTTTGGTATGTTTTTATTCTTTTACAGCCCGAGGACGTGCTGTGATTTACCAGGGGGGAATGTAGCACCCTGAGGACTCGGCTGCTACAGGGGTATTGCACCTCAACCCAGAGGTGTGGTATTCCACTCCCGGGTAAGGATGGAGTGTGGAACTGAGCTTAGTAGGCTGCATGCACTACATACATCCCATTTCCGGGGGACAGAACTACGGTACTCCCACCAAGTATATATGTGCAGGTACGACAGCGTCTGTCCCTGGCTGGAGTGGGAAGGGGGGTGGAACATCCCAGTAGTGTAGGGGCAGATAGGGGGAGCACTCTGGGTAAAGCTAGGAGCTCATTGGGTGATGGTCACCTGGGCTCACACATAGAGGGAGTATATAAGGTGGGCACCATCTTAGGACAGGGTCTTTTTAGGAGCTGAGGAAGAGTTCAGCCAGGAGGGCTGACAGGAGCTGTGGCTCCGTCTGGGCCCAGCTCCAGGGCTAGGCCTGCAGTGAGGAGAGAGGAAGAAGGAAGGCCCAGAGTGGAAGACAAGAGGGAACCCTGAGAACCCAGAATTAAGCCAGAAGGGTGAAGGGTTGGCGGACACGGGTACCGGAACCCAAGCTGGTGGAGGTCAATCATCCTCAGCCAGGAACCGAAGGTCATGGTCAAGATTTGCCACGACGCCCACCAAATCCACCAGAAAGGCACACCAAGTATAGGGTCAGGGAACCCAGAGAAGGTTTAACCACCAAGAGACCCGAGGGAGCCGGCCAAAGGTGGATCCCTGGTGGGGACGGCCAGGAGAAAGAGAGGAGAGAGGGAAGCTCAGGACCACGCTCCGGAACTGCCTGGGGGTTGGCCGAGTCGAGGACCTGGTGGACGCAGCACGGCTCGGGTGGTCACTCAAGGCCAGAGTGACCAAAGGAACACCCGTGAGTAAAAACCCTGAAACTGCATCCCACGTCTGACTCTCCTTTCTACACTACAACTACCCCCATCATCCGCATCTGCTGCCCTGAGGCCATACCCCTCCCGTTGGGGGTTATACCACCACGCTGCACATCCTGATACACCTGGCCTCAGTGGACTGTTCTGCAGCGGCGGCTTCAAAGCCGCACTCAACGGGTGGCGTAGTCGATCAAGTTAACATCTACTGCCATAGACTGCCACTTAGTTTGACACCCTGGGCACGGACCGGGTCACCGCCACAAGGACTACTACCCCTATCCAGATCCGGCTCCGGGTATCCCCTGAACATGGCCCAGGGGGCGCGTCACTATCATTCGGTGGTGTTGAGAAGTCTGGCCCAATCCAGCCCTTGTTCATTTTTATAAGAGTCAGCCTGTCAGCATTTTCAGTTGACAGGAGGATGCGCTTATCAGTTATAATTCCACCAGCGGCACTAAAAACCCGATGTGATAAAACGCTGGCAGCAGGGTAGGCCAGGACCTCCAAGGCATAGAGAGCCAGTTCATTCCACATATCTAGCTTGGATACCCAATATTTATAAGGCACAGAGGAATCACGGAGGACGTTGGTACGGTACGGCAAGGTACTCCCTCAGCATCTTCCCAAACTTTGCACTCCTTGTGAGAGTACCCTGCGCCTCAGGGCCTGTGCGATGGGAGGGTCTGAGAAAACTCTCCCAGAACTTTGACAGTGTTCCCCTGCCTCTGCTGGATTGAAGTTGTGTCTCTCTCGCCTGTACTCCTTGGTTGTCGAACGAAGTGTGCCCTCTGCCTCCAGCGTTTTCAGATGGGAATTTTTTTAATAGGTCCGCAACAAGGGCCTTCTGGTACTGCCTCATTTTTGTACACCTGTCCGCCTCAGGAATAAGAGATATAAAGTTCTCCTTGTAGAGTGGGTCTAGAAGTGTCACCAACCAGTAATGACCTAAAATTTTGAGAATGCGAGGGTCATGGGAAAGGCAGCATAACATAAACTCAGCCATGCGTGCCAGACTACTAACAGGCAAGACTTCCGTGTCCTCACCAAGAGGATGACTGACCATGCTCTCCTCCTCCTCCTCTCTGTCCTCTGGCCATCCACGCTGAACAGACGGTATGACAGCTGTGCAGATAGCACCGTCTATAGTGCATGAAACTAGTTCCTGTCCTTCCTCCTCCTCCTCTTCCTCATTGTCACCCAATCCACGTTGGGATGAGATGAGGCTTGGCTGTGTGTAATCACCCTGTATGGTTAATTGCTCCATCTTATCATTCTCCGCCTGCAATGCATCATCTTTGATTGTGAGCAGAGAGCGTTTCAGAAGACAGAGAAGCGGGATGGTGACGCTAATTATGGCGTCATCGCCGCTCACCATCTTGGTGGAGTCCTCAAAGTTTTGGAGGATGGTACATATGTCTGACATCCACGTCCACTACTGAGGTCTTATGTGTGGAGTCTGAACTGAATACCGATAGCCTTTTTGATGCTGGTACTCAACAACTGCCCTCTTCTGCTCACAAATCCTTCCCAACATCTGCAATGTAGAGTTCCAACGTGTGGGGACATCACACACCAGTCTGTGAGCCAGAAGCTGCAAACGCTGCTGAAACACTGCAAGGGCAGCGGAAGCTGTAGCTGACTTTCTAAAATGGGCACACAGGCGGCATACTTTAACAAGCAGATCCGGCAGCTCCGGGTAGGATTTGAGTAACCGCTGAACCACGAGGTTAAGCACATGGGCCAGGCATGGTACGTGTGTGAGCTCGCCTCGCCTCTGAGCCGCCACCAGGTTCCAGCCATTGTCACACGCGACCATGCCTGGCTGTAGGTTCAGCGGTTTGAGCCACAGATCTGCCTGCTCTTTCAGAGCTGTCCATAACTCTTCAGCATTGTGTGTTTTTTCACCTAAGCATATTAGCTTCAGCACAGCCTGTTGCCGCTTGGCCGAGGCAGTGCTGCAGTGCTTCCAGCTTGTGACTGATGTGGTCATTTCGGAGATGGAGGCTGAGGAGGAGGAGCAGGCTGAGGAGCATGAGGTTCAGGAGCTGTAGACCGTGGGGGCAACCCTGATTGACCTAGGGCCTGCAATCCTTGGCGTCGGGAGGACGTGTTCCGTCCCAAGGTCCGACTGGGTCCCGGCTTCCACTATGTTAACCCAGTGTGCCATCAGCGAGATGTACCGTCCCTGCCCACAAGCACTTGTCCACGTGTCCGTGTTTAGGTGGACTTTACCGGTAACTGCGTTGTTGAGGGCACGGCTAATGTTTTGGGACACTTGCTTGTATAATGTGGGGACGGCACACTGGGAGAAATAGTGGCGGCTGGGGACAGAGTACCGAGGGACGGCCGCCGCCATCAGGTTGCGGAATGCTTCTGTTTCCACAAGCCTAAAAGGCAACATTTCGAGCCAAGCAGTCGTGAATTGTGAGAATTTAGTAGTGTGGCCTGTGGGACGTTGGCTGCATATTTGCGCTTGCATTCCAAGGACTGGAGTATGAACAACTGAACGCTGCGCTGGGACAAGGACATGGACGTGCTTCCTGATGCTGCTACTTGAGAGTGTGCAATGACAGGAGCAGGGCAGGAGGCATCTTTGCATGCACTATGGACAGGGGATTGACTTGCATGCACAACAGCAGAAGAAGCAATGGTGCCACCTGTAGACACTGTTCCTGGACCCTGGTGTTCGGCCCACAAAGTCGAGTGCTTTGCTGCCATGTGCCTCATCATGCTGGTGGTGGTCAGGCTGGTCGTTTTGCCACCCCTGCTGATGCTGGTCTGGCTCGTGATGCAAATGGCCTTTTTGGAGTTATCGGCAGAGTCTTTAAAAAACAACCAGACTCGGGAAGACCTAACAGTTGTAGTGGCAACTTCCTTCATGTTGGTGTTACGGGAAACGGTAGCCTGCCTTCTGTCTGCGGCCACCACACTGCTTCTTCCTGCCTGTTGGGGTGCTCTGCCTCCCTCCCCCTGTGTGCTGCTGTCCTTGCTCTGCATGTCCTCCTGCCAGGTTGGGTCAGTTACTATATCATCCACCACCTCGTCTCCCACTTCTGCACCCTGGTACTATTCCTGACTTTCTGTCAATTGTGTCTCATCATCGTCCACCTCTTATGACAGTTTCCCACCGTCGCCTTCGTGTGACCGTGGCTGCTCAAATATTTGGGCATCGCTACACGTGATCTCCTCTTGCCCCGCTTCAAGTGGACCGGGCGAGAGGCCCGAATCTATAAATGGAAAAGTGAACAGCTCTTCAGATTGTCCAAGTGTGGGATCAATTGTCTCTGGGTACTCGGCATGGTGGGAGGAAGGAGGATCAGGGTGAGGAATATGAGGTCCAGACTCATGGCTACTGAGACTTGACCGTGTGGAAGACAGGGTGGTGGTGGTGGTGGTGGCTAAGTGACTGGAAGCATTATCCGCTATCCAACCAACAACCTTTTGACACTGATCTGGGTTCAATAGTGGTGTGCTGCGGTCCCCTAGAAATTGGGACAGGAAGGTCAGGCGAGAAGATGTGGGTGTTTGTTGTGGCACAATTTCGGCTTGCCCACGGCCTTGTCCTCGGCCTCTGCATGCACCATTACCATCACGTCCAGTTCCCCGTCCCTTGCCACGTGCCTTGCCCATTTTAAATGGAGGATAGTATCTTCCACGCTCACTACAAATGATTGAGTTTGAAGCGAAGTTATATGTGATCGGTGTGATGGAGAAAACAGAGTTTTAAATACCTGGCCTGTAGGTAAGTAGTGTGAACAGCAAACTGCTGTGAATTGCTTCACTGACACACTGAAAAAATGGAGGCCAGAAATGGCAGTATTTTCTGACAACGTATATGTGATCTGTGTGACGGAGAAAACACAGTTTTAAATAGCTGGATTTCTAGCGCTCTAATATGGAAAGGACCTGGCTGTATTCTGCAGTGCCAACAAGCAAATGGTGCAGAAAAACGGTGTTCTCTGGATTGCTTTATAAGCAAATAATGAGGATTAAGATCCAAAGAAAAGTATTCCTCGCCCCTGAGACCTCGGCCTTTGTATAGAAATATCTAACAGCAGCAGAAGGCAGAATTGGAATGGAGCCTCTTGTGCTATATGCACTGCAGTCTGCTATATACACTGCCTGCCTGCCTATTTACACTGCCTGCCTGATATCTCTGCAGATGGATTAGTCCTCAGAAGGACTGTTTGTTGAGATGTATATGTGTAATGTGCGGTTTTTCTCACTACACTACCTAATGCACGATCAAATCTCTCCCTAACGCAGCAGCAGCTCTCCCTACACTGTCTGATCCGGAGTGACTGTGATGAGCATGGCGGTGCCAGGTCAGATATAGACCTGATGACGCTGTGCAGCCAGCCAATCACTGTAATGCCCACAACCAACATGGCTATGGCATTACAGTGCATGGCAGGCAATCCCTGCATGTTCATTGGCTCTGTAAAGAGCACCAAACATGCAGGGATGGGTCCCGACTTCCCGCCCGACCAACCCGGAAATACTCGGTGAGCGCAGAGCATCTCGAGCAGTGAGATACTCGGGCGAGCACCGAGCAGTAGCGAGCATGCTCGCTCATCACTAGTTGTCATTAAGATTTAAAAAGAGAAAACACAGAAATGTGACAGTAAATGGCTTCACCCAACCAATAACCATGAGTGGAGAAAAAGTGTTTTTGTTATCATTCATTTTTTCTGAAACAAGGCCAAGAAAGGAAAAATTCTGCCGGGGTATGTAAACTTTTGAGCAGAACTGTATATGCGCCAGCCCCAGTGTCTCCTATTCTATATACTCCAGCCCCAGTGTCTCCTATTCTATATACTCCAGCTTCTTCTGTGATGTATATGCTCTAGCCCCAATGTATCCTGTGATGAATATACGCCAGCCCCAGTGTCTCCTATTCTATATACTCCAGCCCCAGTGTCTCCTATTCTATATACTCCAGCTTCTTCTGTGATGTATATGCTCTAGCCCCAATGTATCCTGTGATGAATATACGCCAGCCCCAGTGTCTCCTATTCTATATACTCCAGCCCCAGTGTCTCCTATTCTATATACTCCAGCTTCTTCTGTGATGTATATGCTCTAGCCCCAATGTATCCTGTGATGAATATACGCCAGCCCCAGTGTCTCCTATTCTATATACTCCAGCTCCAGTGTCTTCTGTGACGTAGCTAATGTAGCCCTAATGTCTCTTATGCAGAGGCGTCGCATGATAAAGCAGTGGGACACAAGCTCCCTGCCCTATCACTATCTCTTTCATATGCCACAGATCGCCATAGGCCTGCGGTTAACGAGATGTCAGCATCCTCACGCAGGTGGCTCGGTGACATCATTGCATCGCTCTGCTCTGCTGTCCCGCCATGGAAGAGGAGACAGAGGCCGTGATGTAGGGAATCAGGATTAAGTGAGATATTTTTTTAAATGATCGGGCAGTGGAGCCATCCTACTATATATCTGGAGTAGTGGGTCCATCATACTACATATGGAGTAGTGGGGCCATTATACTATATGTATGTGGGGCAGTGGGACCATCATAGTATATACAGGTGCATCTCACTAAATTAGAATATCTTCAAAAAGTTAATTTATTCCAGTTCTTCAATACTGTTTCAGTATGCTCCACAATCATGAGGAAGACTGCTGACTTGACAGATGTCCAGAAGGCAGTCATTGACACACTCCACAAGGTCCTAGAGTTCCAATTTTCATTTGGAAATCAAGGTCCCAGAGTCTGGAGGAAGAGTGGAGAGTCCACAATCCAAGCTGCTTGAGGTCTAGTGTGAAGGCTCCACAATCAGTGATGGTTTGGGAGGCCATGTCATCTGCTGGTGTAGGTCCACTGTGTTTTATCAAGACCAAAGTCAGCACAGCCGGCTACCAGGACATTTTACAGCACTTCATGCTTCCCTCTGCCGACAAGCTTTTTGGAGATAAAAATGTCATTCTCCAGCAGGACTTGGCCCCTGTCCACACGGCCAAAAGTACCAATACCTGGTTTACACACAACAGTATCACTGTGCTTGATTGGCAGCAAACTCGCCTGACCTTAACCCCATAGAGAATCTATTATTGAGAATCTATGGGGTATTGTCAAGAGGAAGATGAGAGACACCAGACCCAACAATGCAGATGAGCTGAAAGACAGCTTTTTGTATTGAAGAACTGAAATAAATTAACTTTTTGATGATATTCTAATTTAGTGAGATGCACCTGTATATGGAGCAGTGGGACTATCATGCTATATATATGGAGGAGTGGGGGCATCATACTAAATATAGAGCAGTGTGTGTGTGTCACCCCAGGCCTGGATGCCACAAACAATAATCTGTTTCTGAAAGCAGGAGGGAGGTCCCCTAGTTAGGGACAATTAGCATACAGCACCTCCTGTCCCAGGCCAGCAGGGGGAGCTGGCTGCCCCTATAAAAGCTGGAACTGGGGGCAGGGTTAGAGAGAACTGGAAGACCTAGCTCAGGAGTGAGACTAGTCCCAGAGAAGGAGGGACAGTTCAGCTGTTGCTGAGGAGTCCGTGAGGCAGAGGAGAAACTGCAAGCCAGGGACAGAGGCGACGAGAGCCGGTCCTGGCAGAGAACCAATCTACTGGACATTGGGGTCCGAGGCTGTCAGGGTTACAAGCCCAGCAGCAGAGAACCAAGCTGCGAGGGATTTCAGGTCCCTTGGCCTAAGAAGCCTGGAGGCTCCGCCACACAGAGGGACCAGTACATCGAGGAGCAACAAACAGGTACCCAAGGCCTGAGTCGCAAGCCATACAGGAGAGAAGTACACGGCCAGCTCAGGGACGTGGGCTATTACACCACGAAAAGGGGGATAGTCAGAAAGAGCATAGAGAGAACGGTAGGCCTACACACTCACCCTGACCAGTGGGGCTCGCCCGATTGCTCTCAGACACCCAGGCCCATTCCTAACCGGTACTGTTGGGCCATTAATAATATCTACAATAAAGACCCTGAACTGTTTGAAGCGGACTCTGAACTCTTACTATTGCGGCCTGCACTATCACCCCCAACATCCACCTACACTGCCCTGAGGCTACACTCTTCCCATGGGGAGTTATCCTACCCCTGTGCTGCACACCAGCACCAGCCTCAGCGGTCTGCCTTGCAGCGGCGGTTATCTCCAACCGCAATCCACGGGTGGCGTAGTCGGACATTCAAAACACTGATAAATAGACTGCCACCATTTGGTCTGACCACCCTGAGCCACGGGATCGGGTTGCCACTACTACCCCCATCAGCACCGTACACTAGAAGGCCCGGTTCCGGGTACCCCACGGCCCAGGGGGGGAGTCAGCTTTGGCGTAGTCGGCAGAATTGTGACCAACCCGCCACAAACGGGTATCGCGTGCCTGGAAAAGACTCTATACATATCTGAGTGAAGTTTCCCGCCATTTGGGGCCATTTCCCGCCAATCGGAGCTGTTTCCCGCCATCGGGCGCCATCTTCGGGACGACGCGCGGGAAGAAGAGGGGCGTGGACGTCCAAAAACGCGTGAGACCTGAAGCCCCGCCCTACGCTGAGACGCTGCTCAAGGTCGTGGATGGAGATCCAGCGGATGCCGACGTCATCACCGAGCAACGCAAGGTCCTCTCCCAGAGCATCGCGAGGGAAGCCGCGGCCTACAGAAGAGGATCGCCAGAAGGTAGGCCACGGTTAATTAGGAGGGAGGAAGATGTCGGACGCGGAGGGACCCTCTACCACCAGCGTAGCCGCTGCAGCTGTGATGCCGTTTTCCATGCCCTATATCCATAGGCGGATTATAATGAGGGCAATCCGGGCGACCGCCCAGGGCCCTGAGCCTGCAGGGGGTCCACGGCTCCAGGCGGGGTGTCTAATGCCGGATTGCCCTCATTATATGTGCGGGCCGCCGCGGCACATAGCGGTAGCAGTGGCGGGAGGGGGGGGCCTGGACTGCTCCCCCAGCAGCGGCCACCGCTACTTCTTCATCGGCCGGGCCAGCACTGCAGCAGTTAACTTCCCTGTGCTGGCCCGGCCGCGTCACTGCTAGGAGACATGGCCCTGTGCGCGGCTGTGTCTCCTAGCTGTGACGTCACACAGTGCGCCCCGGCCTGCAGTGCTGCACCGGAAAAGAGAGAGAGCAGGCAGGAGGAATTGAGCCGGGGGATGGTGAGTGTGTGTGTGTGTGAGCAGATGTGTGTGTGGGCAGGTGTGTGTGTGTTTGTGGGCAGGTGTCTGTGGGGGCAGGTGTCTGTGTGGGCAGGTGTGTGTGTGTGTGTATATGTGTGTGTGTGTATATGTGTGTGTGTCTGTGTGGGCAGGTGTGTGTGTGTATATGTGTGTGTGTGTATATGTGTGTGTGTGTGTGTGTGTGTGGGCAGGTGTCTGTGTGAGCAGGTGTGGGTGTGTGTGTGGGCAGGTGTGTGTGTGTGTGTGGGCAGGTGTGTGTGTGGGCAGGTGTGTGTATATGGGTGTGTGTGTGTGTTTGCGGGCAGGTGTCTGTGTGGGCAGATGTGTGTGTGGGCAGGTGTGTGTGTGTGTGTGGGCAGGTGTGTGTGTGTGTGTGGGCAGGTGTGTGTGTGTGTGGGCAGGTGTTGGTGTGTGTGTGTGGACAGGTGTGTATGTGTGTGGGCAGGTGTGTGTGTGTGTGGGCAGGTGTGTGTGTGGGCAGGTGTGTTTGTGTGTGGGCAGGTGTGTTTGTGTGTGGGCAGGTGTGTGTGTGTGTGTGGGCAGGTGTGTGTGTGTGTGTGTGTGTGGGCAGATGTGTATGTGTGTGGGCAGGTGTGTGTGTGTGTGTGTGTGTGGGCAGGTGTGTGTGTGTCTGTGTGGGCAGGTGTGTGTGTGTGTCTGTGTGGGCAGGTGTGTGTGTGTATATGTGTGTGTGTGTGTGTGTGTGGGCAGGTTAGAAAGTCTTGCCCTGTTGAACACTACACCTGACTTGAGGCCACCACCTCTTGGTTGTCCAATGTTCTTGCTTCTCTAGGGCTCTTCTCAGATATTCATTATACCAGCTCCCCAGAATACCAAAGTTAGGGTGGGTGACCGCGAGCCCTGGTGGTGGTCATAACTGCGGCCACCCAGGGGCAATACTCCATAACAACAATCCCCTGAGGTGGTGTAGGATGTAAGGACCTATTCACACTACATTCAGCGCTGCATTCAGGTCTTTACACAAGGCTTACAACTGAATCCCTGAAATTCAGGATTGTGCTGTCTGAAATGAGACATCTGAAAGCAGAGAAAATGGAGCCTAAAGATTCAGACTTTAGCCTCGGTTTGCCTTTGTTCAAATCAATGGCTATGTCAAGGCACATCTGAATGCCATTTTTCAGGGATTTAGATAGAAGCCTGGAAAGAGGAGATGAATGCATTGCAAAATTCAGTGTGAATAGGCCCTTATATCTGGAGTCTTGATATTGATGCCACAAGCATTTTACTTGTTTTTAACTTAAAAAAAAAATACACACACACAAATTATACACACACACACACACACTATACATACACACACAGTATACATACACACACATTATACACACACACACACACACTATACATACACACACACAGATGTGTATGTGGGCAGGTGTGTGTGTGTGGGCAGGTGTGTGTGTGGGCAGGTGTGTGTGTGATGTCTGTCTGTTTGTGTGTGTGTGTGTGTGTGTGTGTGGGCAGATGTCATTGTGTGATGCCTGTTTGTATGTATTTTTGTGTTTCAAATGTGTTTATGCGTGTCTGTATATGTTTGTGTGTGTGTATGACTGCATGCGGCCTCCTGCTGAGTATAGTTGGCGCCGTGCGGCCTCCTGATGTCTCTGGGGGGGCTCCGTGCAGCCTCCCACTGTGTATAGATGGCTACGTGCGGCCCCTCGCTGTTTATAGACGGCACCGTGCGCCCCCCCGCTGTGTATAGATGGCTACGTGCGCCCCCCGCTGTGTATAGATGGCTACGTGCGGCCCCCCGCTGAGTATAGATGTCGCCGTGCGGCCTCCTGCTGTGTATAGATGGCTACGTGCGGTCTCCCGCTGAGTATAGATGGCGCTGTGCGGCCTCCTGCTGTCTCTGGGGGGAGCGCCGTGCGGCATCTATACTCAGCAGGAGGCCGCACGTAGCCAGCTATACACGTATACTCAGCAGGAGGCCGCACGTAGCCATCTATACGGTGCCATCTATACACAGCGGGAGGCCGCACGGCGCCATCTATACACAGTGGGAGGTCGCACGGCGCCATCTATACACAGCGGGAGGCCGCACGGAGCCATCTATACACAGCGGGAGTCTCAGTGTTTTGCAAGAGCAGTCAATAAATTCTGCTTGACTAATTCTGAGCACCATAAAGTCTGGTTCGCTTCTAACCTGCTGTCTTCATTTTCAGCTTGCTGAATTCTAACTCATTTACTGTCATTCGAGACGATGCCTTTGCTGGTCTCTTTCATCTTGAATACCTGTAAGTGTTCCACTTAATGTCATATTTTTGATTCTGTTCTTCTTCATCTTTTGGCATGTGCAATTGTATGAGCAAGTATTCATATGAATTTATGACCTACTTAAACCTTGGAGGACCTTAAATTTTATTCAATCAATTTTTTTTCCAGTTTAAAACTATGGGACATATATGTGCCTTGGTCCTCAAAGGGTTTTTAAAGGGGCTGCAAACATAAATATGAAAAAAATAATTCAATTAGTGCTTTTTGTGTTTATTTAATTTTTATTTGAAGTCCATTTTTTTTATATACTTTGAAATTAAGCTCTACCCCATGGAATGAAGCCCTACCTACATGACATCTGAGAGCTACATGGATCCCGCTTGTGTGGTGCCTGTCCGTCACTACTATTCAGTTTTAGGGTCCACTCACTAAGCCATATATTCTCTCATGCAAGAGAATAGGGCCAATTATGCTAATGACACTCGGCTCAAACTCTGTCAGAGCTTCAACTGAGTGTGATCCGATTCTCTCGCAGCACAGATATGGAGAAGATGGAGAACTTACTTTCTCCATCTTCTCCATAGTCTCTGTGAGTGTTCATCGGACTGCACTTGGATGACGTCCGAGTGCAGTCCAATGTTTTACGTGCACCCATAGACTTGTATGGGTGCACATGGTCCGAATATCGAATGAGATTATTTTCTCATGCCAATAATCGCACTGTCCCATAGTATAACATAGAGCCGAGTCCTATCCGATAAAACATCACATAGCATTCGGCCGTGTTATACGACAGTGTGAGCGAGCCCTTAGAGTCAAGGAATATTTACATGTAGATGATGATATTACTCTCCAAGTGTATATTTTTTTAGGCGAGTTCATAGTAAATGCTTTGCATTTTTGACATGTGATCAACTAAAGAGCAAGAAAGATTTAGGACCTCCCCTATAGAGAAACGAAAAATAGTTTGGAGGACTTGCATGTCCTTTTTATTTATTATGAGAAAATCATAAAAGATCCAGTTTTTTAACCATGCTGTGACTTTCTGCTGAGGGAGAGGGAGAGAGCTGCCCTATTCAGAGTCTGTAATAAGACCTGCTGACAAAAGTGTTGAAGATACAGTCTAACGTGAATTAACAATGAAAAAAAGTTAATTTAACAAATGGCTTGTATTTTTTTTAATACAAACTTTTTTGTCTTTACAGCTCTTTTAAAGGGAATCTGTCATCAGGTTTTTGCCACCTAATCTGAGAGCAGCATAATGTAGGGTTAGAGGCACTGATTCCAGTAATGTGTCACTTACTGGGCTGTTTAGTGTTGTTTTGATAAAATCATTGATTTGTCAGAAGGTAATTATCACTAGATGACTAGTAAGTTCTGTAGGACCCCACCCCCATCACTGATCAGTAGATTTCTGTGTACACTGAGCATGGGCAGAAAGCTGCCAATCAGTGGTGTGGGTGGGGCTATACAGAGCGCAGCATTCAGAGAGCTGCTAGATCTGCAGCAGATAAAACGGTGATTTTCTCAAAATGGCAACAAGTAGCTGATAAAGTGACACATCGCTGGAATCAGGGTATCTGCCCCAATATTGTGCTGCTCTCAGATGAGGCAGCACAATTAATATTATGCCAAATTAATTTCCCATGAACTATCACATGATCTATCACAGGGGATCATGTGACATGTCACGTGATAAATCAGCTGTGTGGAGGGGGCCCGCGCCTTCTAAACTGCCCGGGGCCCTTGCTACTCTTAATCCACCCCTGCCTATATCCCCGGAGCGGCCTGGATGCCCAGTATGCCGGCGAGTCGCATACCTTGGGCGACTTTAAAGAAAGGCTGTATAGCCTGTTCAAAGTTTATCCCCTGACAGAAGAACAGAAGGTAAGCATACTGATAGGGCAGTTAACTGGTGCGGCCCAGCGGGAGGTAAAGTCTTGGACAGCTGAGGAGAAAAGGACTGTAAGGGGGGTTCTGACCCGTCTACGGGACACCTTTGATGCCCGTACCTCAGCAGAAATCAAAATGCGGTTCTATGGATGTAAGCAGCGAGCTCAAGATAGCATCCGAGATTATGCCCTAAATTTACAGGAAGCCTTGGGGGCAATTAAGCAAGCTGACCCTGGCAGCGTGCAGGATACAGATAAACTATTGACTGACCAGTTCATAGAAGGTCTGCTGTCCAGCGCCCACAGAACCCAGCTGCGCCTCATGGCCCTACAGAACCCCGATTTGACTTTTGCACAGTTCAACGATAGGGCCATCCGGGTGCTCCGAGAACCTGCACCGGGTGGCGCTGTAGCTTCCCGGCGCCCAGCCATCCCTTACCACCAGGGGGCGGCACCCTATCCCGCAGACCTTGTGGGGGCTGATGCGCAGGCCCTAAATCCATCCCCGCCTGCAAACCTGCACCATCAGGTCCAAGAACTAACAAAGAGTGTTGCTGCATTGTCCAGGACCGTACAGTCGTTACAGATGGACCCGTCAGGACCAATCAAGCTGGCTTCCAGTCCGGAGGATGTCCCGTGGCGTCGACGGAGGAGGATCCCGTCGTTCAGAGGGAGGCCCGCCGATCATTACACTGAGGATGGACAGCCGATTTGCCGCCGTTGCAGCCAGCCGGGACACGTAGCCAGGTACTGTACTTTAAATGGGTCCGACCTGGGGCAAAGGGCGAACCCCCAGGCATAAGGTCATCAGGCCCATCTAATTGGCGTGATAAGTAGGTAGGGGAACGCCCGGTTTTACCCGTAGTGCTGGACGGTATCCCCATGAGTGCACTGCTGGACACCGGGTCCCAAGTGACTACCATCCAATATGTACTTTTTAAGCAGTACTGGAGTGACACTGATATAACTCGTTATCCAGATGATGACTTGAGCATCATCGCCAGCAATGGTCAACCCGTGCCGCAGGTGGGGTTCAGAGAGATGACCATTAAGATTGGTAAAGTTGAACTGCCGGCACAGGGAGTGATCATTGTGGACATTGACCGTCGAGAAAGTCACCCTAAAATAACCTTGGGTACTAATGTGATTGAAAATTGTCTTTCAGAAGCAATTGTAATTTTGCAGCAGGTGGCGATGAATGTGAGCTCCAGCCAGCAGAGGGTCCTCCAGAAGGAGATAAGAGCCCTGATGAGATGGCAACAGGTAGAACTGTCTGGTGGTGAGATCGGTAGCGTGAGGAATGGATGAGCGACCCGTTCCCCATTGCCATGCCCCCCAAAAGTGAAATGATCTGGTGTCGGAATGCAATCGGGTTAAGAGGGAGAGACTACCAAGCCATGGTAGAACCCGTGTACTCAGACAGCAGGCCCACCATTTTGACAGCCCAGGGGGTGGTCGATGTCCGCCATGGAAGGGTGCCCGTCTGGATCTTAAACATTGGGGAAAGGGAAGTACACTTGCCTTGGTACGCTACACTAGCCAAATTGTATACTGTTGAACACAATGCTGTCAGGGCCATGGAACCCTTGCCTCCATCTCCCCAAGCAGAGGGTAATGGTTCCCAGAAACCCAAGGAGGACTGGTGCCAGAAACTCCACGTGGGTGCTGACTCCACTCCCTTGCACCAAAAACAAGGAGTCTACCGGGTGGTTCAAGAGTACGAGAGAATCTTTAGTAAGCACCCGCTAGACTTCGGCAGAGTGAAAGGGGTAGAACACCACATCCCCATGGGGAGCCACCCACCAATAAAAGAAAGATACAGATCTGTACCACCCCGCACACTATCAGAACGCAAAGGGCATGCTGAGAGAAATGAAGGAAGCCGGGGTCATTAGAGACAGTTGTAGCCCCTGGGCAGCCCCCTTGGTTCTGGTAAAAAAGAAAGACTGTACTATGAGAATGTGCGTGGACTATAGAGAAGTCAATCGTATCACCCATAAAGACGCATACCCGTTGCCTAGAATAGAGGAGTCTTTGGTCGCACTAAAATCAGCTAATTTCTTCTCTACTTTGGACCTTACTAGTGGGTACTGGCAGGTTCCTGTGGCAGAGGCTGATAAGGAGAAGACCGCCTTCACCACCCCGATGGGATTAAGTGAATTCAACTATATGCCGTTCGGGTTCTGCAACGCACCCGGGACCTTCCAGAGGCTGATGGAATGCTGTCTAGGGCACCGAAACTTTGAGACGGTCCTACTTTACCTGGACGACGTGATTGTCTATTCGAAGACTTACGAGGACCATCTAAAGCACCTGGCCGAGGTGTTCGATGCCCTGGCAGGCTTTGGCATGAAAGTGAAACCCTCCAAGTGCCATCTGTTAAAGCCGAAGGTACAGTACCTGGGACATGTGGTGAGTGCAGAAGGAGTAGCCCCCGACCCTGCAAAATCACGGCAATAAAGAACTGGCCAAGCCCCTCTAACATAAAAGAAGTGAGGCAGTTCCTCGGGTTGGTAGGCTACTACCAAAGGTTCATCCCCAGGTTCACCAAGATGGCAGCCCCTATGCAGGACCTCCTTATAGGACAATCTAAGACCAGAAGCCAAAAGCCACCCTTCAAGTGAGACAAGCCGGAAGAGGAGTCCTTCCGCCAGCTGAAGATGGCCCTCACGGGGGATGAGATCCTGGCCTACCCTGATTATGGCCAGCCTTTTATCCTCCACACAGACGCCAGTAATGTGGGGCTGGGAGCCGTACTGTCACAGAACCAACAGGGCAGAGAAAGGGTGATCGCGTACGCCAGCCGGAAGCTGAGGCCCACCGAGAGAAACCCGGAGAATTACAGCTCCTTTAAGCTGGAGTCCTTGGCAGTGGTGTGGGACGTAACAGAACGTTTCAAGCATTACCTGGCCTCTGTGAAGTTCACTGTGTACACGGACAACAATCCGTAGACACATCTGGACAATGCGAGACTTGGTGCCCTAGAGCAGCGGTGGATGGCCCGGCTAGCAAACTATGACTTCACCATCAAGTACCGGGCAGGCCGAGCCAATGCCAATGCAGATGCCCTATCGAGAATTCCCCACTTGCCTGATGAGGGAGAAGATCCAGATGAGTTGGAGGAAATAGAGCTCCCTGCATTCCACCGGTACGGGGCCACTCAGTACTCCCACCGTGTAAGAGACAAAGACTTGACCACTGTCATGTTCAATCCCTTACCTCACCACGGCTGGGCTGAAACGCAAGATAGTGACCCTGCAATTCGCCTGGTGAAAGACCTGTTGACCCAGGCAGACGCTAGCCCTGGCTCGGACGCTCCAGAGGAAGCCAAGCAGTTATGGAAGGAGAAAAGCAGGCTATTCCTCTACGAAGATAAGCTGTGCAGAAGGCTTGTCAACCACCGGACGCACGAGCTGACCTGGCAGGTAGTGGTCCCGAGACGAGATGCAGCAATGGTCCTGGAGGCCTACCATGACAGAGCGGGACACTTCGGGTGGAAGAAACTGGAGTTCCTACTGAGAGAGCGGTTCTACTGGGTCGGAATGAGAGGGGCCATAGAGAAGTGGTGCAGGGACTGCGGCCCATGTAACCTCAGAAGGAAGGACGGTACCAGCCAGAAGACGCCCTTGATGCCCATCATCACCAGGCAGCCTCTTGAGCTGGTAGCTCTGGACCATGTGAAACTGGCTCCAAGCCGGTTGGGCTACGTCTATGCCCTGACAATAGTGGACCACTATTCCCGGTTCCTGGTGGTGGTTCCTGTTAAAGACTTGACAGCCCAAACAGCGGCCAGAGCCTTCCAACAACACTTCTGCCGTCCACACGGGTATCCGGAACAGGTCTTGACAGATCAAGGTCCAGGGTTTGAGGCTGAAATCTTCCAGGAGTTCTGCAACCTCTACGGCTGTAAGAAGATTCGGACAACGTCTTACCACCCACAAACCAACGGGCTATGTGAGAAAATGAATAATATCGTCATTGATCTCCTCAAAACGTTGCCCCTGGAAGAACGCAGCCTGTAGCCGGAGAAGCTGCCAGACCTGATAGACTTATACAACCATATCTTGGTGAATGCTACAAATTGCACCCCGGCTTACCTGATCAGGGCAAGACCAGGTAAGCTGCCGATAGACCTGGACATGGGAGTCCTGACCCCCGAGGACACCTCCCCAGACGCGGACTGGGATACGGAACGGCGGCTACAGTACAAGAAGGTACAGGAGAGTGTGGAGAGGAGTCTGGCTCAAGCGAGAGAAAAGCAAGAGAGGCTCTTTAACCAACACGCCCCTGCTGGTTCCCTGGAACCTGGTGAGCAGGTCCTGAAGCGGAAGAGAAGGCTTCACAAGCTAGATGACCAGTGGGAGAGCGACCCGTACACAGTACTGCAGTCCAACCACAACAACCCGAAGGTATGTGTAATTACCAAGGATGGAGGAGAAACCACTAGCACCGTCTCCAGAGACCACCTAAAAAGGTGCCCCAAGCAACTACAGAGTGCAGGAGAAGATCAAGATGACCTTGAACCCGCAGAAGACAAGAAAGAAATGATCAGCACAGTTCTTGGAGAGTTCCCCCGGTCCTGGACTCGGATAAATGATGCAATAGTGGTACCCGTCCTACACTTCCTTCAACCAACCCAGCAGGAACCTACAGGAGAGCAGGAGGAATTAGAAGACCAAGCAGCCCTAGAGGCAGAAGAACCCATGCCAGCAGCCCAAGAGAGTCAACCCTCTGCTGACAGTGAGCCTGCCATACCTGCGGTAAGCCAAAGGACCCGCAGATAGCTGCCTGCACTGCCTGTAAACCCAGCTAGAAGCTGTACCCTGAATGCTAGTGGGGAAAGTCAGGTTAGACCACCACCAGACAGTGGGTTACGCAGGTCAACCCGGAGCACTAGGGGGCAAATACCAGCTCGCTGGAAGATCTAAATGCTGTATATTGTAAATGTTTTATGTTTGTTGCCTGGTTGCTAATTATGTTTTTCCAGTCTTTCTAGTTCATGGACTAACAGGTTATGGACGCTGAATAACCGGAACTGTCTTGTAGATAGTTGCACTTGGTGCCCTCTTTCGAAGATGGCCACGGAAGAAAAATCTGTCCGGTGTGGCCTCCTTGTGGCCCAAAGTAGAGAGCTCAGCCTTGTCGCCACGCCCAAGGCCAGGAACTTGGGGTTTATGGAAACAGGTCCCCACACCGTGGAAAACTTCACCTTGTTGGGTGACATGGACACCCGGTCACGGAAGCGCTGTGACCTCAAGGACAAAATATACTTGTGTATATGTTATGTTGTCATTTATACCCTGTATTTGTGGTTCCTGTTTAGTCCGAAGTACTAAATTTTACTAGGGGAGAATGTGTCACCCCAGGCCTGGATGCCACAAACAATAATCTGTGTCTGAGAGCAGGAGGGAGGTCCACTGGTTAGGGACAATTAGCATACAGCACCTCCTGTCCCAGGCCAGCAGGGGGAGCTGGCTGCCCCTATAAAAGCTGGAACTGGGGGCAGGGTTAGAGAGAACTGGAAGACCTAGCTCAGGAGTGAGACTAGTCCCAGAGAAGGAGGGACAATTCAGCTGTAGCTGAGGAGTCCGTGAGGCAGAGGAGAAACTGCAAGCCAGGGACAGAGGCGACGAGAGCCGGTCCTGGAAGAGAACCAATCTACCGGGCATTGGGGTCCGGGGCTGTCAGGGTTACAAGCCCAGCAGCAGAGAACCAACCTGCGAGGGATTTCAGGTCCCTTGGCCTAAGAATCCTGGAGGCTCCGCCACACAGAGGGACCAGTACAGCGAGGAGCAAGTGACGCACCCCCTGGGCCAGTGTTGTTTGGGGGATACCCGGAGCCGGATCAGATGGGGGTTGTAGTCTCCGAGTGGCGGTGACCCGGTCCGTGCCCAGGGTGTCAAGCTCAGTGTGTGGCAGTCCTTACAGATGTTATTAGTGTTCTTTTGTGTCGACTACGCCACCCGTTGATGTGCGGTCAATACGGCCGCCGCTGCAGCAGGGTCCGCTGAGGCTGGTGGTGTGTGCGCAGCTTGGTAGTAGTATAACCCCCAACGGGAGGGGTATAGCCTCAGGGGGTCAGTCGCAGAGGATGGGGGTTGTGGTGGTGCAGTGAGAGTGGTAATAAGACTCCGAGTCGGGCTGTGCAGTTCAGGGTTTTTACTTACTGCAGATGTTCTGGTCACTCCGGCCTTGAGTGACCACCCGAGCCGTGCTGCGTCCACCAGGTCCTGGACTCGGCCAACCCCCAGGTGATTCTGGAGCGTGGTCCTGAGCTCCCTTTCTGACTTGTCCTCCTCTCTGGCCTTCCCCACCAGGGATCCACCTATGTCCGGCTCCCTCGGGCCTCTTGTTGGTAAACCCTTGTCTCTGGGTTCCCTGACCCTATGCACGGTTTGCCTTCCGGGTGGATTTAGTGGGTGGTCGTGACAGATTCTGCCCACGACCTCCGGTCTCTGGCTAAGGATTAGTGCCCTCCACCAGCTTGGGATCCGGTACCCTTGTGCCAACTCTTCACCCTCTGGTCTAATTTGGGCTCTTGGAGTTCCTTCTTTCTCCCCCTCTGGGTCCTTCTTTCTCCTCTCTCTCTCTGGGCCTTGGAGCTGCTCTGCTTCTCTGCTCTCTTCCTCTACAAAAGACAGGCTGACTGACTGACCCTGATCTAAGATGGTTCCCACCTTATATACTCCCTCTATGTGTGAGCTCAGGTGACCAGCACCCAATGAGCTCCTAGCATTACCCAGACTGCTCCCCCTATCTGCCCCTACACTACTGGGATGTTCCACCCCCCTCCCACTCCAGCCAGGAACAGACACGGTCGTACCTGCACATTTCTTAAGTGGGAGTACCGTTGGTCTGCCCCCCCGGAAATGGGATGTATGTAGTGCATGCAGTCTATCTGAGCTCAGTTCCACACTCCATCCTTACCCGGGAGTGGAATACCACACCTCTGGGTTGAGGTGCAATACCCCTGTAGCAGCCGAATCCTCAGGGTGCTACATTCCCCCCTGGTAAATCACAGCACGTCCTCGGGCTGTAAGATACAAAAACATCCAAAACATACAATTATTTTTCATAAACATCAACATATAAAACAACATATAAAACATCACATATATTATCAGCAATAAAAACTTTTTCATATAAAACATTCTTGTAAATATTCTTGTTTCTGGTTCCTCCGGTCACGGTGCAACTTGTGACCGGGTAAAGTGCGACAGTCTTTTCTTGAAAACAAAACTCGGCTTTCCTATAAAACCAGTAGGGGGCGCTTTAGGAAGCGCAACTATATACAAAAGGGGATATGGCCGCTCTCAGTCCTCGGCCAGGTATTAGGAATAGGGACACACAGGTAAACAGTTCACTCTTGTCCCAACGGGGACATATTTAAAGCAGCAACAGTTTTTGGTACCCCGACGGGCAACTATATACAGTCTCTTCTCTACCATACTCAACGACGGCGTCCTCCTGCTCTTTCTTTGGATTCAGTTTCTGTTTCAGACCCGTCCGGGTCCTCTTGCTCCTCCTCACACCGCAGCTCCTCCTCCGTCAGGCGATGCACATGGAGGGCGTAGGGTCCTTTGGCACACTTGTGCCGGGTGAAGGTGACCTCGTCCCCTAAATACAGGTCACGACCTCTGTGTCCCTCCGGCAGATGGCTCTCTACGTCTCTGCGTGTGACAAAGACGTCGCCGGGGGTATGATGGTCTCTGATGAAGCCCCACCCATGCTGCAGATTGAACTTTATCACAGTCCCGATGGTGCGGGGACCATGCGCTGCACGGGGATCTCTCCTGGTCCGGCTCTTCTGCTCCGCGCTCCTTATTTGGGCTTGCTGTTCCCGGACCCGCCTCTCTCTCCGCTCCTTCTCGAAAACCTCGAGCTGCTGCCGCCAGCACTCTGCACGCTCCGCTGCGGCCGCCCGAGTCTCCTGAGTGAACCCCATGAGGTCTTCTCCGGTGGGGTCCCACTCAAACTGTGCCTCCTCCAGCGGGGACGAGGTCCTCTTTACGGGCTTCGGAGCCGGAATCAGGGGCTCGCACATGGGCCTTGCTCTCTGGAGCTCCAGTTGAATGTACTCCTCAGGCCATATGAAGGGCTGCCCATCCGGGCACGTGTGCTGGGCAAATAGATTTTCGCCCAGGTGCGGCACTCGAGATGCTATAGGCGCTGTGGTGGTAGCGGCGCCCGGATTGACCAGGCCTTGCGACCAGGCCGGCGGCACCTTAAAGGCAAAGGGCACCGTAAGAACGGCGGCGCCCTGGGTTATTCGGCCCTGCGACCAGGCCGGGGGCTCCGCGGAGGTAGGGGGCGCTGTTGGTATTGCGGCGCCCGGGGGTACTAGGCCTTGCGACCAGGCCGATGGTACTTCCTGCTTGGCCACGCTCGAGGTCGAGGCGTGTGACGTCACAGGGGTCGCGGCCGCGGCTTCCGGTTAAGGCCTAGTCGGCGGCGGTGACGATGCAGCGACGGGCACGGCAGGGGGAACTTCGGGCTCTGCGACGGGGAGCTGGGGCAGGTACGCGGTTTCCCGGCTCGGGGTATAGACGTCCCCTTTACCTGCCTCCATTCGTTCGGCTCCCTTCTCGGCGCCGTCTCCGGCCTTCAGTCCTCCTGCACCATCCTCAGAGGCGGTCTGTCTCCTCGTCTCGGGTGGCGTGCTCCGCTAACGGGTTTCGGTCTGCTGGGCCATCTCTCGGCTCCACTCCGTCAACGCCTCCCGCTGCACCCGGGCCATCCTCCGTGCGAGGCCCTCCAGCGCAGTCTGTGCACACTCCCGATCTCGGGGGAGCTGTGCCAGGATCTCCACTAAGCCTAGTGGGCTTGTTGCTTGCAGCAGGCTCCTGACCACTGGGTCGGTGCTGCCTGTCTCTCCCTCCATCTCCGGGTATGTTCTCTCTGGACTCTTCTCCAGACGTCTTGTCTCCGGGTGCGCTCTCTCTAGACTGCTCCAGGCGGCACCCATCTTTGCTCTTTTGTTCTGTCTCCGCCCACATCGAGGGTGGTCCCGGGGCAACTTCAGTTCCAGGGGCAGTTCTCTCACGCTGATGGACACTTCCAGCATCACAGTCTCTGTTGGTGGGCGCGGTTTCCGCTTTTGGCGCCATTCTTCGACCTGGCCCACGATGGGAGGTGGCCTTTTGCCACCCTCTGGCACGCCCATAATGGCGTCCGCTCTTCCAAGGCGGGAAATCTTTGGAAATGGCGGGAATCGTCTCCCAGTGGCGGGAAACTCCATGGATGGCGGGAAAAAGCTGCAAATGGCGGGCAACCGGCGGGAAACGACTTGTGATGGGGCCCGTTGGCGGGGACCCTCCGGAACCGGCGGGAGACTTCTTTTTGAGGTAACGGTGAACTTTTCTTCAGGCACGCAGTACCCGGTTGTTGCGGGCACGTAATCCTGCCGACTACGCCAAAGTTGACGCACCCCCTGGGCCAGTGTTGTTTGGGGGATACCCGGAGCCGGATCAGATGGGGGTTGTAGTCTCCGAGTGGCGGTGACCCGGTCCGTGCCCAGGGTGTCAAGCTCAGTGTGTGGCAGTCCTTACAGATGTTATTAGTGTTCTTTTGTGTCGACTACGCCACCCGTTGATGTGCGGTAAATACGGCCGCCGCTGCAGCAGGGTCCGCTGAGGCTGGTGGTGTGTGCGCAGCTTGGTAGTAGTATAACCCCCAACGGGAGGGGTATAGCCTCAGGGGGTCAGTCGCAGAGGATGGGGGTTGGGGTGGTGCAGTGAGAGTGGTAATAAGACTCCGAGTCGGGCTGTGCAGTTCAGGGTTTTTACTTACTGCAGATGTTCTGGTCACTCCGGCCTTGAGTGACCACCCGAGCCGTGCTGCGTCCACCAGGTCCTGGACTCGGCCAACCCCCAGGTGATTCTGGAGCGTGGTCCTGAGCTCCCTTTCTGACTTGTCCTCCTCTCTGGCCTTCCCCACCAGGGATCCACCTATGTCCGGCTCCCTTGGGCCTCTTGTTGGTAAACCCTTGTCTCTGGGTTCCCTGACCCTATGCACGGTTTGCCTTCCGGGTGGATTTAGTGGGTGGTCGTGACAGATTCTGCCCACGACCTCCGGTCTCTGGCTAAGGATTAGTGCCCTCCACCAGCTTGGGATCCGGTACCCTTGTGCCAACTCTTCACCCTCTGGTCTAATTTGGGCTCTTGGAGTTCCTTCTTTCTCCCCCTCTGGGTCCTTCTTTCTCCTCTCTCTCTCTGGGCCTTGGAGCTGCTCTGCTTCTCTGCTCTCTTCCTCTACAAAAGACAGGCTGACTGACTGACCCTGATCTAAGATGGTTCCCACCTTATATACTCCCTCTATGTGTGAGCTCAGGTGACCAGCACCCAATGAGCTCCTAGCATTACCCAGACTGCTCCCCCTATCTGCCCCTACACTACTGGGATGTTCCACCCCCCTCCCACTCCAGCCAGGAACAGACACGGTCGTACCTGCACATTTCTTAAGTGGGAGTACCGTTGGTCTGCCCCCCGGAAATGGGATGTATGTAGTGCATGCAGTCTATCTGAGCTCAGTTCCACACTCCATCCTTACCCGGGAGTGGAATACCACACCTCTGGGTTGAGGTGCAATACCCCTGTAGCAGCCGAATCCTCAGGGTGCTACACAAGCAACAGGTACCCAAGGCCCTAGTCGCATGCCATACAGGCGAGAAGTACACGGCCAGTTCAGGGACGTGGGCTATTACACCACGAAAAGGGGGATAGTCAGAAAGAGCATAGAGAGAACGGTAGGCCTACACACTCACCCTGACCAGTGGGGCTCGCCCGAATGCTCTCAGACACCCAGGCCCATTCCTAACCGGTACTGTTGGGTCATTAATAATATCTACAATAAAGACCCTGAACTGTTTGAAGCGGACTCTGAACTCTTACTATTGCGGCCTGCACTATCACCCCCAACATCCACCTACACTGCCCTGAGGCTACACTCTTCCCGTGGGGAGTTATCCTACACCTGTGCTGCACACCAACACCAGCCTCAGCAGTCTGCCTCGCAGCGGCGGTTATCCCTGACCGCAATCCACGGGTGGCGTAGTCGGACATTCAAAACACTGATAAATAGACTGCCACCATTTGGTCTGACCACCCTGAGCCACGGGATCGGGTTACCACTACTACCCCCATCAGCACCGTACACTAGAAGGCCCGGTTCCGTGTACCCCACGGCCCAGGGGGCGAGTCATGTGCATCAAATTATACATACAGATATGGGGCAGTGGGGCTTCATACTATATACAGGTGCTTCTCACAAAATTAGAATATCATCAAAAGTTAGTTTATTTCATTTCTTCAATGCAAAAAGTGAAACTCCTATATTATATAGAGTCATTACACACAGAGTGATCTATTATATAGAGTCATTACACAGAGGGATCTATTATATAGAGTCATTACACACAGAGGGATCTATTATATAGAGTCATTACACAGAGGGATCTATTATATAGAGTAATTACACACAGAGGGATCTATTATATAGAGTCATTACACAAAGAGGGATCTATTATATAGAGTCATTACACACAGAGTGATCTATTATATAGAGTCATTACACACAGAGGGATCTATTATATACAGTCATTACACACAGAGGGATCTATTATATAGAGTCATTACACACAGAGGGATCTATTATATAGAGTCATTACACACAGAGGGATCTATTATATAGAGTCATTACACACAGAGGGATCTATTATATAGAGTCATTACACACAGAGGGATCTATTATATAGAGTCATTACACACAGAGGGATCTATTTTAAGTGTTTATTTCTGTTAATGTTGATGATTATAGCTTACAGCCAATGAAAACACAAACGTCATTATCTCAGTAAATTAGAATACTTCATAACAACAGCTTGAAAAATGTTTTTAAAATCCGAAAAGTTGGCCTACTGAAATGTATGTTTAGTAAATGCCCTCAATAGTTGTTCGGGCTCCTTGTGCATCAATTACTGCATCAATGCGGCAATGTGGCATGGAGGGATCAGCCTGTGGCACTGCTGAGGTGTTATGGAAGCCCAGGTGGCTTTGATAGCAGCCTTCAGCTCATCTGTATTGTGGGGTCTGGGGTCTCATCTTCCTCTTGACAATACCCCATAGATTCTCTATAATAGATTCTCTATGGCCAATCAAGCATAGTGATACTGTTGTGTGTAAACCAGGTATTGGTACTTTTGGCAGTGTGGACAGGGGCCAAGTCCTGCTGGAGAATGACATTTCCATCTCCATAAAGCTTGTGGGCAGAGGGAAGCATGAAGTGCTGTAAAATGTCCTGGTAGACGGCTGCGCTGACTTTGGTCTTGATAAAACACAGTGGACCTCCACCAGCAGATGACATAGCTCCCCAAACCATCACTGATTGTGGAGACTTCACACTAGACCTCCAGCAGCTTGGATTGTGGCCTCTCCACTCTTCCTCCAGACTCTGGGACCTTGATTTCCAAATGAAATGCAAAATTTACTTTTCATCTGAAAACAACACCTTGGGCCACTGAGCATCAGTCCAGGTCTTTTTCTCTTTGGCCCAGGTAAGACGCTACTGGCGTTGTCTATTGGTCATGAGGGGCTTGACACAAGCAATGCGACACTTGTAGCCCATGTCCTGGATACGTCTGTGTGTGGTGGCTCTTGAAGCAATGACTCCAGCAGCAGTCCACTCCTTGTGAATCTCCCCCAAATTTTTGAATGGCCTTTTCTTAGCAATCCTTTCAAGGCTGCGGTTATCCCAGTTGCTTGTGCACCTTTTTCTACCACACTTTTTCCTTCCACGTCCATTAATATGCTCGGATACAGCACTCTGTGAACAGCTGCTTCTTTAGCAATGACCTTTTGTGGCTTACCCTCCTTGAGGAGTGTGTCAATGACTGCCTTCTGGACATCTGTCAAGTCAGCAGTCTTGCCCATGATTGTGGAGCCTACTGAAACTGACTAAGGGACCTTTTTAAATGCTTAGGAAGCCTTTGCAGGTGTTTCTTGTTAATTCTAATTTACTGAGATAATGACTTTTGTGTTTTCATTGGCTGTAAGCCATAATCATCAACATTAGCAGAAATAAACACTTAAAACAGATCACTCTGTTTGTAATGACTCTGTATAATATATGAGTTTCATTTTTTAGGATTGAAGAACTGAAATAAATTCACTTTTTGATGATATTCTAATTTTCTGAGAAGCACCTGTATGTAGCAGTGCGGCAATTATACTATATACAGTCAGGAGTATAAGTACTTGATACACTGAAAATTTCGAAAGTTTTTCCACCTACAAAGAATGAAGAGGTCTGTTTTGTTCTACTTAACTGCTGCAACTTGGACCTTTAACAGGATTTATATTTCACCTATGAGAAAGCATACTATGTGTATTTGGCAGATTAACTCAGGCTTGTTTATGATAAACTGAATACATGGATTGGAGTCCTATTTGTATACAGAATATTGACTATTAATGCTGGCAGAGTAAGTCTTAGGCTATATTCACACTAGGTGTTTTTTTTCTGCAGCAAAACATAATCTCTTGGCAAGAAAGAAGTAGCGTCAAAAACGCAGGTTTTGGTGTGTTTTTTTTCAGTGGTTCTTGGTGCATTTTTGGTGCGTTTTTCAGGATCCCAAAGTTCAGCTTTGCTTCCACCATAGACACATGAAAACAGGTCACCATTGCAAGACATATGTTCATGAAAAAGTACACATTACAAATGTAATAGGGGGGGGTGAATTGGTCTGGAATAGTTTATCTAAGACCCTGGCAGTGCATTGAATTTGTAGGACACTATTTACTTTCACATTATGGTTTGCCATTGAGTTGCTCAGGCATTGTTCATTTTCACACCTCCCTGGGCCACACGTGTTGTTCAATCTCACACCTAGCTCAACCAATGTTTACTTTGTAGGCATCACTAATTTAATTAAACTGTAATAATCCAAGCTGCTATATCAGGTGACCAAGACAAGATGGTTTAAACTTGGGAAAATCACAAAAGTAAATGTGTGTCACATACTTGCTTTTTTCACTAAAAACGCAGCAAAATGTTCACACTAGGCTTTTTTTCAGCATTTTTTTCCACCACCCTTTTTTTTAATGGGTGAAAAACGCTGAAACAAGTGACATACTCTATTGCAAAAAGCCATGGAAAGCACAAAATACTGAGGACAAATAAGCAAGCTTTGTGCATGAGATTTCGGAAATCTCATAGACTTTGTTGGTACTGTAAAACGCAGCTGAAAATTTGCATAAAAAAGCCCGCTAAAAAAACGTCTAGTGTGAATATAGCCTTGTATAACAGTTCGCCAATGAGTTAGGATATATGACCATGATGCAGAAATGCTGCGGATTTTTCCTAAGCGTTTCTGCATCTCCCTGGATTGTCAAGCGCTTTGCCAAGTGATTTTAGCATCACTTGGAAAAGTGCTTGACAACTTGGTCACACTATATAATTCCATGCAACCGGCATGGATTTATATAGTGTGACCAAGTTACAATGCTGCAAATGCAGCATCAATAATAAAAAAAAAGAATAATAATGGTGAAAAATAAAAAAAAACCATTATACTCATCTTCCGATGGTCCTCGATCTTCTTCTCCGGTGCGTCCGGTGTCTTCGGCGGATCACGGTGCTGTAAAAGGACCTTCCATGACGTCATTTAGTCATGTGACAGGTCACGCGACCGCCGATGTCAGCGGTCGCTTGACCTGTCACATGACTAAATGGCATCATGGAAGGTCATTTTACCACCGCGAGCAGCCGAAGAGCCAGCAGCACCGCCGGGAGCAGACAGGGGCCATCAGAAGGTAAGTATATGTTTATTTTTTATTTTAATTCTATTTTAACTACAGGTACTATGGTACCCGGGTCTGGAGGAGAGTCTCTTCATCTCCTGACCCGGGTACCATCCATGCATTGAGTCGTATAGTATCCACATGTGTATTTTTAGTCATTCGGATGTTATGCGTTCCAATGCAAGTCAATGGCGGCTAAATCGCAGCGACTCTGCAAAATTAAAGGACGTGCTGCGGATTTTTCCGCAATGATAATCCGCAGCGGAAATCTCTGCAGCATGTGCACAGCACATGCGGATTATCATTGGGAACCATTGCAGACCTATCACCAAGCGTTTTTTAAGTGTTTCCGCGGTGGAAGTTACGCTGCAGAAACGCCTAAGAAACGCATAGTGGGCACACAGCCTTAAAAGTTCTATGGTGAAGAAAAACACGTGAGATAATAAATGCGAAATATACAATATTTCCCATAATATGACTGAGGATATCTTTAGGGTGTATTCACTGTTTTTTCTTCTGCAGCAATAAATGCTGTGTTTTACAGTACCATCTTAGTGAATGACATTTCTGAAATCTCATTCACATGCTGTTTTTTTGCATTTTTTTTAAATCTGCAGCTTGTCAAGTCTTTCAGAGGTTTTGCAGCATTTTTCACCCATTCAAATGAATGGAAAAATAAACACAAGTAAAAACACCTGAATTTTAAGCAGCATTTTTCCTGCCTCCTTTGATTTTTGAGGTAGAAAAAAAATGCTGCCAAAATCCAACTTGTGAACACACCTTTATCCTGGTTGTGTTCTAATTGGATATAAAATAGAACGGCCATGATAACATGGGTAGTTAATTGTATGGTGTTTTCACTTTATATATTACCAGGCCGCATTCTATTTGCGCAGAGCTGCTCCGTGAAGATTCTATCACAAGATTCCGTGATGACATCACAGGTGATGGTGACATCACTGCTCACAGTCGCTATATATACAATGCACATAGGCTCACCCGTGCCTTTCTTGGCTCTATAGTGACTGATAGCACTTGCAGTTTTTCACTATGGCTGGAATTGTTTTGGACATTTCTCAGGTAAAAGCACTATTGTTGATCCTTATGATCAATCGTCCTAACAGTGTGCTTCTACCACCCGATGGCGTCCTCAGCTTCACTCACCGGCTGGTGATGGAGCTAGTAAAGGATTGCCTGACCAAACACCGACAACGTCGTCTAACGTCAGACTATCTGACGGATTTACTTCAGAACATCAGGACATTACTACACCAGGTAAGTGGCGGACACTCTGCACAGAACATCTCAATATTAATAGATAATAATGGAGGGATAGAAGCTTTTTCTTCTAATATATCGTATTTTGCAGACCATAAGACGCACCAAAAATTTTTGGGAGGTAAATAGGAAAAACATTTATTATAATAAAATGGGGGTCTGTCTTATAGTCCTGTCTTATAGTCCGAATTTTCGGTTTCTTACTGAGGGGGGTGGTGGCAGTGGAGCGAGGTCACAGGAGGCAGAGTCGCTGCTGCAGGAAGTCGGCAGTAGGAGTGGGGCGCTGCTGTGGGCCCCAAGCTGGGAGGAGCGGGGTGTCCAGAATGTGCGAGGCTGCGGGCCCTGGGCTTCAAGGAAATGTTAGCGGTAATTCAGGAGGGGAGGCCCTGCTCTGCTTATTGATTTCTCTGCAGTGGGCTTCAAGAAGTAGGCTGCTGGAGATGGCCAATACGCAAATTGAGATCTCAGCTCGTCATTGAGCCGAGATCTAAATCTGCACATGCACTGCCTCCAGCGGCCATTTGCCTGAAGCCCACCGCCAGAAAATCAATGGGCAGAGCGGGGACTCCCCTCCTAAATCACCGCTAACATTTCCTTGAAGCCCAGGGCCCGCAGCCTCGCACGTCCTGGACACCCCGCTGGCCCGCAGGAGCGCCCCATTTCTACTGCCGGCTTCCTGCAGCAGTGACCCCACCTCCTGTGACCTCACTCCACCACAGCCACCCACCTGGTAAGCTACATTCAGACAATTATTATTATTAATAATCTGTCTGATATGCTGGGGTGGAGAGCTCCAGAGTAGGGGGGATGCACGGGAGAAATCTTGTATGCGATTGTGGGAAGAGGAGATAAGAGGGGAGTAGAGAAGAAGATCTTGTGAGGATCGGAGGTTGCGTGCAGGTAAGTACCGGGAGACTAGGTCACAGATATATGGAGGAGACAGGTTGTGGGTGGCTTTGCATGCCAAGGTTAGGGTCTTGAACTGGAGTCTCTGGGTAATGTGGAGCCAGTGAAGGGATTGGCGGAGCGAGGGGAAAAGCCAGAGAATAGCGGGGGGACAGGTGGATTAGTCAGACAGCAGAGTTTAGGATAGATTGGAGGGGTGCGAGAGTGTTAGAAGGGAGGTCAAAAATTTTGGAAAAAAAAGCATCTTATAGTCCATAAAATACGGTAAAACACAATGAGTCCCCAAATACAGTATGTAGTCATTGTATCTGCAGACAGAGAACCGATGTCACATACAATTTCCGCCTCCATTCTGACCGCTCTCATCTGAAAATTCTCTTTTCCATTTTTCCTTCTTTATAGGCTGAAGAAAGATCTCAGACTGAAGATTTGGCTGTCTTTAAAGAACTGGCCGAAAAAGTCCTGTCTATACTAGAACGCTCATTGGAACGCCCGGTAAGGATCAATATTAATAGACGTATCTTAATCCACCGTATCTGAGGAGACTTTCTGAGAAAAGGTCTGAAGATGGCGCGGGATTTGTATCGTTACAATTGGTGCATCTGTAAATGTTGGTTTAGTCCTTCATGATTTATGTATTTGGTGATTTAGTAAAATCTTCCACATATTAATTATATATATTATATCTATCAGGAAACAACAGGAGGCGACGCCAAATATGGGCAAAATGTGAGCCCGAAAATCCCTGACCCTAATAGGAGTCAGCCGGAGCTGAACAGCGATCTGATTACAGGTGAGCGATCACCCGACCTTCTACAAGGAATGTCCAGATATTACAGAGGACGGAGGATAATGTTAGATTTACTCTCTACTCTGTGTAATGGGAACCTGGCAGCACATTGTTACATGTAGAAGTAGTGGTGTGACGGTATAGGCCATTGTCCCCTAATAATAATTGTTTGTAGAAATCCAATGTGCCAGTCAGGAGAAATGTAAAGTAGACACCATATACAAATCAGAATGGAAGTGCGCTGGGGGCGTGAAAGAAGAAATCCAAGTGCAGTGACACGCCCCCAGTGCACTTCCAGGCTAATTTGCAAATCTCTCCTATGTTTCAGCTCTCTTACCATCACTCGTATGTGCAGCGTGGGTGGGGGCTTCCTCATTCATGTGATGGAGGGTCCATTCTGCAGTGCTATAGCAAGTAACATGAAATAAATTAAATTTAAATTGCATTACTGCTCTAGAAAATGGGAAAAAACTAAGATACTGAGCACATAATTTGGCCAATTCATGAATGCCCAGCAGCCAATGACAAGGCGATCTTTTTGTTGGAATCCTCTCCTAATGTGAATCCTCTCCTAGGCTGAAGCCTACATTTATATGGGTAGGTAGGATCCTGTTGTAATTAAAACCACCCCGGGCTGATGTGTGGAGATAGGTTCCCAGCAAAAAAGGTCGCCTTGCCGTGACTGCTAGGCATGCACCCAGCAAAAGAAGGTCGTCTTGCCGTGACTGCTGGGCATGCACCCAGCAAAAAAAAGGGTCACCTTGCCGTGGCTACTTGGCATGCACCCAGAAAAAGAAGGTCGCCTTGCCGTGGCTGCTGGCCATGCATGAATTGGCCAAATTATGTGCTAAGTATCTTCCTTTTATCCTATTTTCTACAGCAGTAATGCAATTCAAATTTAATTTATTTCATGTTTACATGCTATAGCGTTACAGAGTGCAACTTTGTTAGTTATATATTTGGATGGCTACTCTTAGTATGCACCTGTTCACACCCATTTTCTTTTCGGAAGTGATGGTCAGTCTTTTGTTATTTATGAAGGGGTTCCTCCATCATTTACATTACATTTATCTATGGATTCCCCGTATATTCTCATATTTAGAATCCCCATATAACGAGTATTAATCCCATTTACAGACATATTGTCATTTCTCCGTTATATTGCTGTATTATCTATGTAGGAATAATATCCTCTAATACATTTCATTTCTTCATCATTATTTTAGAAACAACTGAGCTGTCGAATCCTAACAATGGAATTAGTGAGATCCCGGAGATCCAAGAATCCGTAAGTATCATAGAGGGGGATGCGTGTGTGTCATCAGATCATGGGGTGTGAATGACTCGTCCAGTATTATCCCCCATACAACCATGGGACGTCTCTATTCTAAGTGTAGATGACCCTATGGTGTTAATTACATTTGAATTACAGGGAATCTGTCACCAGGTTTATGCTATTTGGTCTGAGAGAAGCATGATGCAGGGACAGAGACCCTGATTCCATGTGTTGATTACTTTACTCGGTGGAGTAGTTGTGATAAAATCACTATTTTTTTCTGCTGCAGAGCTCTGAATGCTGAGTCTTGTATAACCCCGCCCACACCATTGATTGGCAGCTTTCTGTGTACACTGTGCATAGGCAGAAAGCTGCTAATCAGTGGTGGAGGCAGGGGTACAGAGCAATAGGACTACCTGGCTAGACAGATAGTCTTCTAGTGATAATCTACTGATTTTATTGAAACAGCCACACACAGCCTAGTAAGTAACACATCACTGGAATCAGGGTCTCTGCCCCTACATCATGGTGCTTTCAGAATACATAGCAAACACCTGGTGACAGATTACCTGTAAGTCCTCCTCTGTGTGATCTCCCACATTATCCAGAATGTTATAGTAATGTATGATGACCGTTGCAGGGCGGCTCCAGGATTTCGTGGGCCCTGGGCGAAAGAGTCTCAGTGGCCCCTTTAACACATACCACGATTCATGATGCACAGATACCGCAGATAAATATATATATATATATATATATATATAGTACAAGGCCGAAGATTTCACTTCTTACATTACATGAGCGATATCTATTGTAAATTCCACAATAACTCAGAAAGCGGCGAATCCTCACAGCTCACAGTGCAGACCGGACAGTAATGTCCTCCACACAGTATAATGGCACCACATAGTCCTCTATACCGTATTATGAGCTCCATATATTGCTCCATATAGAATAATGGACCCCATAAAATGCTCCACGCAGGCTGTGCCCCCATATAATGCCCCATGCAGGCTGTGACCCCACACATAATGCCCCATGCAGGCTGGCCCCCCACATAATGCCCCATGCAGGCTTTGACCCCCCACATAATGCTCCATGCAGGCTGTGACCCCCACATAATGCCCCATGCAGGCTTTGACCCCCACATAATGCCCCATGCAGGCTGTGCCCCCCCCACATAATGCCCCATGCAGGATGTCCCCCTCCCACATAATGGCCCATGCAGGATGTCACCCCCCATATAATTCCCCATGCAGAATGTCCCTCCCACATAATGTCCCATGCAGGCTGTGCCCACCACATAATGCCCCATGTAGGCTGTGCCCCCCCACATAATGGCCCATGCAGGATGTCACCCCCCATATAATTCCCCATGCAGGATGTCCCCTCCACATAATGCCCCATGCAGGATGTCCCACCCCACATAATGCCCCATGCAGGATGTCCCCCACACATAATGCCCCATGCAGTATATCCCCCCCACATAATGCCCCATGCAGGATGTCACCCCCCATATAATTCCCCATGCAGGATGTCCCCCCCACATAATGCTCCATGCAGGATGTCCCACCCCACATAATGGCCCATACAGGATGTCACCCCCCATATAATGCCCATGAAGAATATCACCCCCCCCATATAATGCCCCATGCAGGATGTCCCCCCAACACATACTGCCCCATGTAGGATGTCACCTCTCACCCCATATATTACCCCATGCAGGATGTCACCTCTCACCCCATATAATGCCCCATGCAGGATGTCACTTCTCCCCCCATATAATACCCCATGCAGAATGTCACTCCCCCCATATAATGCCCCATGCAGGATGTCACCCCCCATATAATGCCCCATGCAGAATGTCACCTCTCACCCCATATAAAGCCCTATGCTGGATGTCACTTCCCCCCCCCATATAATGACCCATGCAGGATGTCACTTCTCCCCCTCATATAATACCCCATGCAGGATGTTACCCCCCTATATAATGCCCCATGCAGGATGTCCCCCCCATATAATGCCTCATGTAGGATGTCACCTCTCACCCCATATAATGCCCCATGCAGGATGTCACTCCCCCCATATAATGCCCCATGCAGGATGTCACTTCCCCCCCCCATATAATACCCCACGCAGGATGTCCCTACCTCCCCCCCATACAATGCCCCATGCAGGATGTCACTTCTCCCCCCATATAATGCCCCATACCTCCATACATAAAAAAAAAAAATCAAATGCTCACCTCACTGCTCACCAGCTGTGGAGAGGTAAGTATTGTGCCGGCCGTGGTCCTGAGCAAGCATTGGGGGGGGGAGCAAGGCCCACTAGCTGGCGCTGGCACCACTCTCCTCTGCTCACCGGTCCCATACCGCGCCAGGGTGCCCGACAGCAAGTGGGCCCCTCGCCTACTCAGGGCCCCGGCACTTGCCTGGGTGTGCTGGGTGCTAGCGCCAGGTCTGCCCAGCGTCCGGTTTGTATCCTCCCAACATCATATCAGTGTAAATCATCTGGGACATAATATGGGGGGAGAAGTTTTTGCATCTGTAACTTTTTTCCTGCATCTTCAATAAATCAGTATTATTTCTTATTCTTTTATAGAGCGTGATCGATTCATTGGTTCCGGCGAGAAAGCCGCATATGAGCGACTATGAAACTTCCAAACTCATCAGCAGTGGAAATTTTGGGTGAGATTTCTGTTGCCATAATCCACATTTCTCAGGGTTCCCTATGACAATGCTTCTGCCCCTGCACTCTGCCATTCAGTGTTATCATAGGGAAATTATGTGATCTGTAGCAAATCAAACTGTAAGGAAAGCGATTTAAATAATATAATTACATATAATATAATATATAATAATATAATATTATTACATTCGCCTGTGCTAGACCCTCATCTGTTCTTATGCTGCCTCCTCCACCTGAGCTTTTCTGCTCTCCACTCTGATCTTTGTTTTGATGGGGGGGGCTCCATTATGAAGCTGATCAGAGAAGTTGGCTACACATGGTCACATGAAGGGTGACACCATATTGACGTCAATGACATCTACACCCTCCACCATGACCATGTGGGCCCAATCACTGGCCTCAGCAGCAGAAGAGAGCCCTGGAGCACATTCATTTTGGACCAATTTTATTTGCACTAAATTGTATTTGGTCAGTTATAGCGAATCTGCCCAAAGAGAATTTCGATAGATTCTCGTATCTATAATGTGACCTGGGTAATGGCTCCGGCAGAAGTGGCATTGTGGAGACCTCCAATAGGTGATCTATGTAGTGCTATTTTATGTATTTCTAGATGTGCATTTATAGTGGCGGCCAGACTTTTAGTATTATACATATGCAAATTGTCTCTTCAGAGAGGAAGCAAACTAGAACTCCACCTATAGGAAGTAGCAATCCTAAAAGTCAATATCGACCCTTTAACAAGCCTTGTCACATGACTTAGGATAATAGCCAAAACCAAAATCTCAATTTGCAGGAACTGCGTTCTGGGGTACTGCCCCTCTTCAGTGCAAAGTGTGAGATATGGTTTGACTGGGTGAGAGGTGTCTGACCGGTATCCAAGGGGTTGACGTTTCTCCTTGCGGACATGAGGAGACTTTTAAGCCACAATGCTCCTCTGGGAAATAGGATTGCTACTTCCTATAGGTGGCACTAGGGTGCTAGTTCTCTTCCTCTCTGAAAAGAGACAATTTGCATATTTCCCAGAAGAGCATTGCAGCTTAAAAGTCTCCTCACCTTGACATGCTTAACATGGCTTTTTCCGCAAGGAGAAACGTTACCGCTTGGATCCCGGTCAGATGCCTCTCACCCAGCCAAACCATATCTCACACTTTGCACTGATGAGTGCTTGTACCCCAAAACATAGTGTCCGAAAATTGAGTTTTTGGTTATGGCTATTATTCCATGTGATATGATAAGGCTCGTTAAAGGGTCGATATTGACTTTTAGGATTACTACTTCCTATAAGGGGCACTAGTGTTCTAGTTCTCTTCCTCTCTGAAGAGACAATTTGCATATTTCCCAGAGGATCATTGAGGCTTAAAAGTCTCCTCACCTTGACAAGCTTAACATTTCACTCTCCGCAAGGAGAAATGTTACCCCTTGGATACCAGTATTAAACATATAATGATTTCTATAGATGGATTATTAATAAGGATTTATTATAACCGATGGATTCTCCTTCTCTCCAGGGCCGTCTACTTAGTGCATCATAAAGACTCACACCAGACCTTTGCTATGAAGAAAATGGCTAAGCGGAACCTAAATACTGCACAGAGATTGGAATGGGCCTTTCTGGAGAGGGACATCTTAACATTTGCTGATTGTCCCTTTGTGGTCTCCATGCTCTGCTCCTTTCCAACTAGATCTCACCTGTGTATGGTCATGGAGTATGTAGGAGGTAAGACACATCTATTGTATTATATTCAGCCCATGTCTGCTTTCATCTTATCACTGCTCATATCATTAGGACATTGTTGGTTACATCCCCACAGAGCATTTACTATAGGTTATCTATTACCAAGATGCTCGTAAATTCATTGATCTTGGTGCAGGGGCGCTATGGGGCTCATCAGTCGGAGGGGGTCTGTCGACGCTCGGCAGTGGGCAGCATCCCTCCACCTGTCAACACAATTTCAGCGGTATTTGCTTCTTCAAGGAGGTGGGGTAGGTGGGGGCAAAAATACTGAGTAGGTGGCTAGTAGGGGCCAAAATACTGAAAGGGGGCCGTATGACTAGATATGGGGGGACTGTGAATGATGAGTGGAGGTCATCATATTAAGTGGGGTGCTGTGGGGGTCCTCACTCTATATGGAGGCCCCCATTCTGTGTGGGGACATCATACTGAGTGGGGAGTTATGCGGACCATTATATTGTGTGAGGGACTGTGGGAACCATTATCCTGAGTGGGAGGGTTGCTGTGGGTGCCATCACACCGAGTAGGGGGTTGTGGCTGGCCTCCTTCTAAGTGGTGGCCTCCTTAGGAGGATTCACTGTGGGGATACCATACTCATTGAGTGTGGGTGTGGGCATTTTTGGGAGCATCATACTCTAAAATGGCCATAAAAGTTGTATTGCTGGTGAGAACAGCAAGCTGCTTCAACAGGGATATAAATATATTTCTTTTTTATTTTTTAGGGTTGGGGGCAATTACAACTTTTGATATGGGGTCTTGTGATTTCTATGTACGCCACTATCTGTGTGATCTCCCCAGGATGTTTCCGCTCACTGCTCATTATACATCATGGTTATCTGCTCGTGGTATATCATGGTCATCTGCTGTATAAACCCCTCACCGGTCATATTTCCTTTCTTCTATAGGTGGAGACTGTGGGACCCTTCTAAGCACCAGGGGTCCTTTCTCTGTCCCCATGGCCCGCTTGTACTTTGCAGAGGCGGTACTTGCCGTGGAATACCTGCATAGTTACGGTGTGGTGCACAGAGACCTGAAGCCGGAAAAGTAAGTGCCCCCGAAGTATAATAAAGTGGGGAAAGTTGTCATTTATTATCATTCAGTCTGTGAGGCTAAAACCATCTTCTCTTTTGCAGCCTCCTGATTACATCTACTGGACATATTAAAGTTACCGATTTTGGGATTTCAAAACTTGGTCTAATGATACCGAAAACCAACACCTACAAGGAATTAGCAGTGGACATCTCCAGAGAGTTCCAGGACCGTGAGGTCAGCATCACCTACAAGAACTTAGCTTGTTATTTGCAAATCTCATCACACTATTGTCTCTTCTCTACGTTCTTCCTTTCTAGAGAACTTTTCCACTAATATTTTATCTTCTGCATTGTGTTTTAACGATGATATCTTGTCATAATAATTGTTTCATCGATTCTCATCTCTATGTTCTGTTGGTTTCCAGTTCTGTGGCACCCCATGTTACATAGCCCCAGAGATCATCCTGAAAGAAGGCTATGGAAGACCTGTTGACTGGTGGTCATTGGGGATCATCCTGTATAAATTCCTGCTGGGATGTGTACCATTTGATTCTGATTCCCTCACTGAGCTTTATAAAAGGGTTGTCATTGGTGAGTAGAATAATCCGATCATTGCGTTGATTGGTTACATTTGTTTAGTTATTTCCTTTGCTCTAAGTTACAGTCCAGTAAAGAGGTTTTATTTTCTGTAATTTTCTATGTAACAGGAGAACTAATTTGGAATTGTGATCGCGCTCCACCCCTGGATGCTCAGAATCTCATCACTGAGCTGCTCAGAAGAAATCCTGTGCGTAGACTTGGGACAGGTAACAGATATACTAGTATTAATATTCCCTTATTAGACCAAGGACATATCGCTCATGTCCATGAAGATCAGCATTTCTCTATCAGCTCATCTACTGTATTTCTAGTTCTCCACACTAAGACTTCCAGTTTATTTCCTTCATGTCGGCTCAGTTTTGTCATTAGTTCAGATTACGATAAACTGTTCAGATATGGAGCCATCCCTGACTATGTCCGCATCACTTTTGTTTTTCTTTTTCTAGGAGGAGCATTTGAGATCAAGGTTCATCCATTCCTGAGTGACTTGGACTTTGACAACATTCTGAGCCAGGAGCTGGAGTATGTTCCTCAGCTTGTTTCAGACGCAGACACCAGCTTATTTATCAGTAAGTAGAAGGAGACGTCATCTAGACTAAGCGACTGTTTGTCTCATCTTCCCTAATATGTGATCATCTGTTCCCATTAATATTAGTGATAAATAGTGACTGTGTTATACTGACAACCTCTAATAATACTTCATTACCTATTTCTTGTAGATCATTCTGATATAAACAAACATCTGGTCTCAAAGGATGAGGAAGGCACAAGTGAGAACAATGAGAGCCTTGACTTCCAAAATTTTACGTCATCTTCTGAAAAGCTTTGTAAAGTAAGTATGTGATTAATAAATCCAAAATATGTAAAAAAAAAGAAAAAAAACTCTAAAAGTACATAAAAAAATATTTTATATCTTATTTTTATCCGTATTTAGCTCTGTACCATCGCTACCAGGATGGTGAACAATGAGGATCCCAATGCCCCTCCAGAGTATACACAAGAAACCAACACAAACATCTCAGAAATGTGAGTAGATTAGAAAGGGTCATTACTTCATTACTGGGAGTTCCAGGCTGATCTATGTACACAACATCAAATATAGGACATAAATAACAGAATATCAAATGCAGCATTCACCGTTTCATGGTTAACGGTCATTGTACTTTTGGCTTCAGAAAATGCAGAAGATAACAGCCCATAATTGTGGCATGTCATGCATTTTTAGCACTGCCTACTCTGTAGGAGAGCTGTAGTATTACTTGCCAGACATTCTTGGTAGTTGTGTTCTGATCCATGGAAGGTAGTTTGGAGCAGAAAACCTTCCCCACTATGACAGTCATATGTCCTATTAGGCCTTATAGTCAGTGTTCTTATAGTGAGACAACCCATTTTATACTGTGTTTACTTACGATTTACATGTTTTTCTTCTTCAAACAGGCAGAAAGAATCTGTTCCTGTATGTAATACAGACTATGCTGTTACCATCTTGCCACCCTCGTCTCCATTGCTAGGTATGTACATGTCTACAGCACCAACAATGTGAATGTTGACTTCAAGGCTCAAATATTTCCACATGGTTTTTCTGGTCTACTATGTTATCCATGTTTCATGGATCTCAGCTATGTTGACCATGGGTTCGTACTGTATCCCTATTTCCCTAATTTTGTACAGGAGTTTTTTTTCATGTATTCTGTTTATTACGTTGCATCATCTTTTAACCTAGTGAGATATAGCGACTGTGTTATACTGACACCCTCTAACAATCCTTCATTACCTATGTCTTGTAGATCACTCTGATGAAAACAACCATCTGATCTCAGAGGATAAGGAGGGCACAAGTGAGGACGATGAGAACTTTATCTTCCGAATATTTGCATCATCATCTTCTGAGAGGCTTTCTAAAGTAAGTATGTGATCGATAAATCCAAAATATGTACAAAAAAGGATCTATAAAATTAAAAAGTATATATATTTAATAACTTATTGTTATCCACATTTAGCACTCTACCACCACTAACGGGATGGTGAACAACGAGGATCCCAAGGCCCCTCCAGAGTGTACACCAGAATCGAACACAAACATCTCAGAAATGTGAGTAGATTATGGGGTCATTACTGGGAGCTCCAGGCTGATATATGTGCACAACATCAAATATAGGACATAAATACCATAATATCAAATGTAGCATCCACCGCCCCATGGTTATGGGTCATTGTGCTTTCAGCTTTCGGAATTGTTGGATATAACAGCCCATAATTGTGGCCGGTCATGCACTTTAAGAGCTGCCCTCACTGTAGGAGAGATGTAGTATGAAATGCCGGCCATTCTTGGTAGTTGTTTTCCTCTCAGCTATCTATAAAAGGTAGTCTTGAGCAGAAGACCTTCCCCACTATGACAGTCATATGTCCTACTAGTCCTTATAGTCGGTGTTCTTCTAGTGAGACAACCCCTTTTATATGGAGTTTACTTGAGATTTACATGTTTTTCTTCTTCAAACAGGCAGAAAGTATCTGTTCCTGTATGTAATACAGACGATGCTGTTACCATCTTGCCACCCTCGTCCCCATTGCCAGGTATGTACATGTCTACAGCACCAGCAATGTGAATGGTGACTTCAAGGCTCAAATATTCCCACATGGTTTTATACAATACTATAGGTCTCTTATGTTATCCATATTATGACAAAGCAGATCCTATAAGAAGATATTGTTATTGATTTTTTTTTTTAATTTTTCATCAGAATTTCCATCTCATGAAGAAAGAAAATCGGCAATAAATCTGAGTATGGAGCAACAAAACTCAGAAAATGGAAAAAATGGGAAAAAGAGACGAGGTAAGTGTGAGAATCAACTCCATGTTGTGTGATGTCAGTGAGAATAATTCATGTGGAGTAGATGTCATCTGTCAGTGATGGGATTGTCACATGTATGATTGCTGACAATGACCCCTGACCTCTGTATGATAATATTCCTCTGCCGTCCGGCCACAGTGACTGCACAGCATTATCATGTAATATGGAGTCCCATCACTTACATTATATTTATTTCTCTTGTCATAGGTTCCATCTTCCGCCGGATCTTATCATCCTGCCGGCGTGGATTATCCAGGGCTGCTCGCGCATTTGCATGCTGTCACTGTTGCCCTAAAACCATCTAAAAGACGGGACACCTAAGCATCTAGCGCCCTGAAGTCCAGCAGATCCATCATCACTGCTGGAGCTGTATAGAAGGACCTTCACCATCTACCTGTGGCCTTCTGACTGGTCAACCTGGACAAGTTTCAGTAACGCCTCTGTCATCGGGCTCCGCGGTATTCATACTGCTCGTCTGACTTGTCATTTACTGATCACCTGGTATCTGACCTCGGCTATCTTCCTGACTTTGATTTAGTCTTTTGATAATGTTCACGATTTTATTCATCCCATTATTAATTAAAAAAAAGTAAAATCTGTTACTGTTGCTCTGATTCCTTTTTGTCTTGAATTCACAAATACTTGTAACTCACTAATTGCTCTTCTTCTCACTAAATGTATTTCTCATTATCCTTAATGCAGCAGTCAGTCTCATATTTCTGTCCAGCAGTTACACTGGTGCCTCCACCCTGTACCAGTCATTACACTCATCCACAAACCTCTGCACCCTGCTGCACAGTCCTGCATCTCTACCATATCTACACTCCAATGAGCTAAGATTAACATCCTCCATAATCAGGACCTCCCACTCTCATGTCCAAGACATTTTCTCTGCTGCACCAGCTCTCAGGAGTGCACTACTGCAGGCAATCATGTTCATTCCCACTATCAGAGATTTTAAGTGTGCAGTAGAAACAGATTATTTGTGGCAGGACTATCAAATCACCTCACTATTCTAAGTTTTTCCTACAGCACTCAGTAGCACTTAATATTTGTACATATACAGATAATGGTTGGTGACTGGTTCATGCAGCCTTAATTCCACAAAGATAGAAATAAAAGGTCAACATGTTTCATACATCCAAACCATCCTTAATCATGGCAGAAAAACATAATTTTAAGTTCCCACTATGAATATTTGGTGAGATATCACAGCTGTGTATTTTCACAGCACAAAGAACGCATCTTACAGATCAGCAAATCACAGTGTGCTGACGCTTAATGTTGTAGTTTTGAACAACACCATTCATTTTATCATATAATGTGTTGAAAAATGAGAAAAAATGCCAGGTTTGGGCTCCTTCATTTTACAGTGTGTATTGTGTTGTAAAAACAAACTGGCAAAATGATTCAGAGTCAGTAGTACGATTACTGTGATACCAAACTTATAAGGTTTATATATATATATATATATATATATATATATATATATACAGTGTTTAGCATAAATCAGTACACCCAAATAGATTTGTCAGCAAACCTGTAGTTTCCTTTCAGAATCATCATTTTATATGGGATACCATACTACAAAATACTCTCGCAAATTTGAGCCATTGAATGCAAACAAGATTTGGTATTTTGCAGACCCCAAAAAAGTAATTTTCTTAACAAACTCATTCAAGATCATGTTTCAAAAATGAGAACATCCCAGTAACAGTCTTAAGAGAAAAGCTAAGTTTAGACAACAAAATTCTAATTAACAAGAACTGAACCACAGGTAAGTGTAATTATTCATTAAACAGATGTCCAGCAGACAGGTGTCTGTAAAAGGAAGTTACTTAATAAAGAAAACTCCTTCCCATTTCATGCTATCAGCAATGGCACCACATAGAAGGGAAATGTCACAAAACCTGAGAAAGAAAATAATTTCTTTGCAATAAATGTGAAGTCTACAAGAAGATCAGCAAAACTTTACTTATCAGTCAGAATACTGTAGCAAAAGTGATGCAAAACTATAACAAAGATGGAACTGCAACCATCTTACAGAGACGTCCAGGCCGACTATGGAAGTTAACACCTAAACAAAAGCGTCCTCTGATGAGAAGGGTAAGTGGCACCACATAGAAGAGAAATGTCACAAGACATTTCTGAGAAAGAAAATAATTTCTTTACAAAAAATGTGAAGTCTACAAGAAGATCAGCAAAGCTTTTCTTATCAGTCAGATGGAAGCTAACATCTAAACAAAAGCATCTTCTGATGAGAAGAAAATCGACAGGCAAATTCATTGCTATTAGCTGAAGAAGTAGAAAGCCAAACTAGGGTGAGTGTTTTCCATAACACGACACGGTGTACACTGCAAATGAATGGCATTCATGAGTGTCCTCCACAAAGGAAGCCTCTCTCCCTTAAAGCCCATGAACAATAAAAGTCCGTCTACAATTTGCCAGGGTCCATGCTTAAAACTATGAGGACTACCGGGACTGTATACTGTGTATGTGCATCTTATGTGTATGTCTGTATTTTATGTTTGTGTGCACTATGTATATGCATACGTTAAAATGTGTATAGAGTATTAGCATGTGCAAATTTTATATGTGTGCCTAATATAAATATACATGGAAATGTATATGTAGGTGGTGCCTGATGGAGGGTGGGGGGCAAAGATCAGAAGTCCTGATTAAGGGCCCTTCACTGTCATTGTCTGCCCCTTATATAAACAGTAAAATCTCCTTTAATAACTGGACTTCCATTGGGGTGGACTTCTCATAGATGGCCAGTATGCATACTATATTATGAATCTGGGCATCTCTCACAGAAAATCTGATCTGGATATGAGGGTGGTCTTCTATAAGCGGTGATGTTTTGGAGAGATTTAGGGAAAAGTCCCAATGCTTATCCATCGATCTGGTAATTTGAGTAAAATATTTGTGTTGATAACTGATCACAAAGTCACAAAATATGTAAGATTTGGCATAACCTGGTTCATTTTTCAAAAAGTTATGCTCAATTTTTTTAGCACCAAGTTTTGTTGCTTTTTTGTAGACTTACACTAACTTAGTATATTGTGTGAGAATTAAATGAATTATGAATTAGTTGGCGCATTTTACCACACTCTGGGGGTCCCTGACAGTCCTTCTTTACCGGCCCTGTAGTGATGCCAATGTAAACTTCCAAGTGACCGCGCAGTCAATCACTGTCACGAATGCAGGACAACCTATGATTAGCTAATTTTTGGGAAATCCTTATAACAAAAGGGGATTGAAAATATTTACAATTATTTTAAAAGCATTAAAAAAAAAACAGACCCAATACTTATAATTAGTTTGTTGAAAGTAGTCTAATTAAAGGGAGCTGAAAGGATTAGAGATTATGAACCCGATTCACCAGTGTTTTTGCCAGAAAACTGGCATAAAGCTCTTGAAAAGTTGCAAAGTTTTGTGACTTTTCCCATTTTCACATAATTTTAACTTCTTTAACCCCTTAAGCCCCGCGGGTGGTTTGCACGTTAATGACCGGGCCAATTTTTACAATTCTGACCACTGTCACTTTATGAGGTAATTACTCTGGAACGCTTCAACGGATCCCCCTGATTCTGAGATTGTTTTTTCGTGATATATTGTACTTCATGATTGTGGAAAAATTTCTTCGATATCACTTGCGTTTATTTGTGAAAAAAACGGAAATTTGGCGAAAATTTTGAAAATTTTGCAATTTTCAAAATTTGAATTTTTAAGCCCTGAAATCAGAGCGATATGTCACACAAAAGAGTTAATAAATAACATTTCCCACATGTCTACTTTACATGGTATCCGCTAACAATTTGAGCCGATTTTCCATTCAATTTGTTAGCGGATACCATGTTGCATTTAGAGAGTCCCTGCGTGCCCAAACATTGGAGCTCCCCCACAAGTGACCCCATTTTGGAAACTAGACCCCCCAAGGCACCTATCTAGATTCATAGTGAGCACTTGGAACCCCAGGTGCTTCACAAATTGATTCATAAAAATGAAAAAGTGTTTTTTTTTTTCACTTTTTCATTTTTACGAATCAATTTGTGAAGCACCTTGGGATTCCAAGTGCTCACTATGCATCTAGATAGGTGCCTTCGGGGGTCTAGTTTCCAAAATGGGGTCACTTGTGGGGGAGCTCCAATGTTTGGGCACACAGGGGCTCTCCAAACGCAACATGGCGTCCGCTAACAATTTGAGCCGATTTTCCATTCAATTTGTTAGCGGACACCATGTCGCGTTTGGAGAGCCCGTGATGTGCCTAAACAGTGGAGCTCCCCCACAAGTGTCCCCATTTTGGAAACTATACCCCTCAAGGATTTTATTAAGGTGTATAGTGAACATTTTGAACCCAGAGGTACGGCACAGAATTTGTTTACATTAGGTCATCATATTGAATAAGTTGTCATTATTCTTGAGCGCAAGTGCTCGCTACTTGAGTTTGCATCGGGTACTCAGGTATGCACCATGTACAGCGTGTGCTCGAGTGACATGCTCGAGTCCCTGCTCCGCATGTTTCACGGTTATTAGACACCCCAAAAAAAACATGTGGGGATCGCTCGTGCATGGCAGGCAATCCCCGTAAAGTTTTTTGGCCGCGAAGCATATGGGGCAGAGACTCGAGCATGTCACTCAAATACCCACGATACTCAATGCATACCAGAGCACCCGATGCAAACTCAAGTAGCGAGCACTTGCTCTCAACACTAGTCGCCATATCGTCATCTTTTTTTCTTACTTTTGAAAAAAATCCCAACCCCAGCCCTAACCCTAGCACAACCCTAGCCCCAGCACAACCCTAGCCCCAGCACAACCCTAGCCCCAGCACAACCCTAGCCCCAAACCCAGCCCTAACCCTAGCCCAATCCTAACCCAAGAGTTTATTTTTGACGCCGTTCCTTGTGCGGTATAAGTGATTAGACGACTTTATTCTTCGGGTCGGTGTGATTACAGCAATGCCAGAATCATATGGGGTTTTTATGACTGACAGCTGTCACACACTAAAAGACGCATTTTTTTTTAAATCTAGTTTTTGCATCGCCATATTTTGAGAGCTATAATTTTTCCAGATTTTGGCAGACAGTCATGTGACGGCTCGTTTTTTGCGGGATGACTTGACGTTGTTATTGGTGCCATTTTCAGGCACGTGACATTTTTTGATCACTTTCTATTCCGATTTTTGGGAGGCAGAATAAACAAAAACCAACAATTCAGGAATTGTTTTTTTTTTTTTTTTTTATTCTGTTCCGCGTGTGGTAAAATTGATGAGGTAGCTTTATTCTTCGGGTCAGTACGTTTACAGCGGTACCACATTTGTATCATTTTTCTATGTTTTGGCGCTTATACACAATAAAAGCTATTTTATAGAAAAAAATATTTTTTAGTATCGCTTTATTCTGAGAGCTATAACTTTTTTATTTTTCGGCTGATGGAGCTGTATGGCGGCTTGTTTTTTGCGGGACGAGATGATGTTTTCAGCGGTATCATTTTTATTTATATGCGTCTTTTTGATCGCGTGTTATTCCACTTTTTGTTTGGCGGTATGGTGATAAAGCATTGCTTTTTGCTTCGTTTTTTTTTTTTTTTTTTTACCGTGTTCACTGAAGGGGTTAACTAGTGGGACAGTTTTATAGGTCAGGTTTTTCCGGACGCGGCGATACCAAATATTTTTTTTATAATAATATTTATTGATGGGTACATTATATTTTTATTTTTGGTGTATTATTTTTTTTATTTTTTTATAATATTTTTGCACATTTTTTTTTTTTTTTTCCACTTTCACACAGTTTATACACTTTATTACTTTGTCCCACTCTGGGACTTTCACTTTTTTTTTTTCTGATCGCCTGCATGGCACAGGAATGGAGCACCATCCCTATGCCATGAAGGCTGTCAGAAATGCACAGTGTGAAGATTGCTTGGAGATGCACTGCGCATGTCCAAGCAATCTTCCTGCTCTCTGGTGACCCGGATGTTGTCATGACGACATCGGGTCGTCATGGCAACACCCGGGAAGCCTTTGCAGACTGCGCTGGAAGCCGGAAGAGGAGGTGAGTATCGCCGATCACCTCCCCTTGCCCCCGCAATGCCGCGATCGACTTCGATCGCAGCATCGCGGGGGTTAATGTGCTGGGAGCGGTGCAGGACCGCTCCCTGCACATAGTACCGGGTGTCAGCTGTGACAATCAGCCTATGTGCGCGCGCGATCGCGATGACGTACTAATACGAGTCTGGCTCTTAAGTCCCAGGGCACAGACGCGTATTAGTACGTCAGATGTTATTAAGGGGTGTAGCGCTGGCGTCCCTGCCCTCTGCTAGGCAGGGACGCTGCTCCCCTCACCGCTCTGCTGTCAGCGCGCGCTCCGTCCCGGCGTCCTCTCCCCGCTCTGCTGTCAGCGCGCGCTCCGTCCCGGCGTCCTCCTCCTGCTCTGCTGTCAGCGCGCGCTCCGTCCCGGCGTCCTCCTCCTGCTCTGCTCTCAGCGCGCGCTCCTTCCCGGCCCCTGTGCTTAGGGCGCGCGCGCGCTTCCCTCCTCTTAAAGGGGCCGCGCGCGCCGCCCTAAAGAGTCCCCGGCCAATGGCCGGAGGACTTCATCATATATAAGGCACCTCCTCCAAAATGGAGGTGCCCGAGCAATGTTGTTTGCACCTGTGTCTCACCTGTGCTTCAGCCCTCAGGCCCCGTTGCCAGTTACCTGCCAGTTTCCTGCCAGTTTCCTGCTAGTTACCTGCCAGTTACCTGCCTGATTCCTGCCTGAATACTTGTTACCTGTCTGCCAGTCTGAGGTCCGACGGTCTGCCTTACTACTCCTGTCAGTCTGTCTAAAGGACCAGCCTGCCCGCTCACCTGGGAGCGCATATCAGCTACCTGCCTGCTTGCCTGAGGTCCGACGGTCTGCCTTACTACTCCGGTCAGTCTGTCTATGGACCAGCTTGCCCGCTCACCTGGGAGCGCTTCTCCGTTATCTGCCTGCTTGCCAGCCCGGAGGCTCCGTTGTCACGTGCTGTGACCACCAGCTATCTCAGAGACTCTTGCCCGCTCACCTGGGAGCGCATCTCCGTTACCTGCCTGCTTGCCAGCCCGGAGGTCCCGTTGTCACGTGCGGTGACCACCAGCTATTCCAGAGACTCTTGCCCGCTCACCTGGGAGCGCTTCTCCGTTACCTACCTGCCTGCCAGCCCGGAGGTTCCGCCGTCAAGTGCCGTGACCTCCTGCTATTCCAGAGACTCTCGCTTGCTCACCTGGGAGCACACATCTACCATCTGCCTGCTAGCCTACCCGGAGGCTCTGCCATCACAGGTCGTACCTACCCCTTACCCAGAGACTGCCCTGATCACTTGCCGTAACTCCCTGTCCGTTCACCCAGAGACTGCCACCCGCTCCCTTACAAGGGCCGCCCCCTTGTATAGTAGCTCAGAGGTTCCGCCTCCCGGACCCGTTACAGTTTGCTCGGGCCATGGAACCCGGTGGCACCCAAGCTCCCTCGCTCACGGACCTGTGTCATGAACTGTCCCGTCAAAGGTCCCAACAGGAGTCCATCCTGGGTCACCTACGGAATGTCAATACTCGCCTGGATACTCTGACAACACCACCTGCAACTACGGCCAGTACCATGGTATCCTTTTCCGGACCCCGGCTCTCTGCACCTCCTCGCTTCGGAGGCGACTCCGTCCTGGCTCGGGGCTTCATAAATCAGTGCACCCTGCATTTTGAACTATTGTCCCACCAGTTTAACTCCGACCGAGCCAAAATTGCATTCATCATGTCCCATCTCACCGGGGAGGCTCTGGCCTGGCTAAATCCTCTATGGGAGAGAGGAGACCCCCTGGTGTCCGACTTGCCTGCCTTTCTCACGGCTTTCCGGAAAGCCTTCGACGAACCCGGACGGAGGACCTCATCCGCATCATCTCTGCTACGCCTCCGTCAGGGAAGCCTCACCGTGGGTCAATATGCCATACGGTTCCGTACCCTTGCCTCGGAGCTGGCCTGGGATAACGAAGCTCTGGTATCCGTCTTCTGGGAGGGTCTGTCCGGCCGTATTAAAGATGAACTTGCTGGTCGGGACATTCCTACCACTCTCGATGACCTAATAACTCTTGCCACCCGGATTGACCTACGGTTCCAGGAACGTGCCAAAGAGGTCACCCGTGAAAAGGGGCTTCCACGTCTGGTTCCTACTTTTCTGAAACCCGTCACTCCTTCCGTTTCTCCCCAGGTACACTCTCCTGAGCCTATGCAGGTCGACCAGACCAAGATGGTCAAATCCCGTCAGGACTTTCGCCGTGCCGAGGGGAGCTGCTTCTACTGTGGCAGTAAGGAGCATCGGATCCGTGCCTGCCCGGAGAGGTCGGGAGAACGCCTGTGTCTAGGTTCGCTCAGAGGACTTGATCTAGACAAAAATAAATCCTCTCCATCCCTGCTGCTGTCTGTCTCAATCATCTGCGGGGAGAATCGTTATTCCGAACTAGCCCAACTTGACTCTGGAGCAGCCGGAAATCTTATTTCACTGTCCCTGGTGGAGAAATACCGCATCCCCACCAAACCTCTGGCTGTACCCTTGTCTGTTGTTGCCGTGGATGGGGGCCTCTTATCTCGTCCCATCCAATTCATCACCGAATCCATTACTCTGCAAGTGGGTATGCTGCATTCAGAGAGTATCTCCCTTCACGTTCTGCCTGGACTCTCTCACGCCCTCTTGCTAGGTCTGCCTTGGCTCCAGAGACATGCACCCGTGCTTGACTGGCAAACCGGAGAAGTCCTTCGCTGGGGACAAGACTGTCATAAAACCTGTCTGGTTCCCGTCCATTCCGTCCGTCCCTCTCCTATCCCAGCTAATCTACCTGGACTTCCGATTCCTTATTGGTCTTGTGCTGATGTCTTTGATATGGAGGAGGCAGAGACATTACCACTTCATAGACCATGTGACTGCCCCATCGATCCCGCCAGAGTAATGCAGGTGGCCCCCGTGAGTCTAAATTGTCTCCCTCCTGGTAAGACGTTCGTATCGGTACCTGATCGAGAGAGGATCCTACACTGGGGTCATTCGTCTAAACTAGCTGGCCACGCCGGTCAGAAAAAGACCCTCCAGCTTATTACCCGGCACTACTGGTGGCCTAACCTGCACAAGGATGTTATGGACTTTGTTTCTGCCTGTGTGTCCTGCGCCCGCAACAAGGTTCCGAGACACCTGTCGGCCGGCCGCCTTCTTCCTCTGCCAGCACCTGCTGCCCCCTGGCAGCATATAGCGATGGACTTCGTAACTGATCTGCCCGTCTCTGCCGGTTGTACGGTCATTTGGGTGGTCGCTGACCGCTTTTCCAAGATGGCTCACTTCATTCCCCTGCCAGGTCTTCCGTCTGCACCCGAGCTGGCTAGAGTCTTTATCCGCCACATCTTCCGTCTTCATGGCCTGCCCCGTCACATCGTGTCGGATCGAGGAGTACAGTTCACTTCTCGTTTCTGGAGAGCCACTTGTAAATTGCTAGACGTCACTCTGGACTTCTCCTCCGCTTACCACCCACAGTCTAATGGTCAAGTGGAGCGGATCAATCAGAACCTGACCAGTTACCTCCGGCACTTCGTTAATGCTCACCATTCTGACTGGGTGGATCTCCTGCCATGGGCCGAATTCTCGTACAACAATCACGAGAGCGAGTCTTCCTCCATATGGGAGAGTACCCGGTCCGCACTCCTTCTGTCATCCGAGCGTATGAAAAGGCACGCTGACAAAGGACGTCTGGATCCTCCTCAATTCCGTCCTGGGGATAAAGTCTGGCTCTTGTCCAAATATGTCCGGCTCAAGATCCCTTCCTATAAGTTGGGGCCTCGGTTCATCGGCCCACTGGAGGTTATCAGTCAGATCAACCCGGTGGCCTATAAATTGAAACTCCCGGCCAACTTACGGATCCCTAACTCTTTCCATGTATCTCTCCTCAAACCTGTGGTACTTAACTCTTTTTCTAAGTCTACAGGTACGCCTCTTGCTCCGGTTTCTGCTGAGGACGAATTTGAGGTAGAGAACATTCTTGCCACCAAAAGGGTAAGAGGAAAGACCTTTTTCTTGGTAGATTGGAGGGGGTTTGGTCCTGAGGAGAGAACGTGGGAGCCCCGGGAGAATATCCATGCCCCTCTCATCCTAGCTAAATTTCTGTCTGGCCTAAAAAAGGGGGGGCCTAAAGGGGGGGGTACTGTAGCGCTGGCGTCCCTGCCCTCTGCTAGGCAGGGACGCTGCTCCCCTCACCGCTCTGCTGTCAGCGCGCGCTCCGTCCCGGCGTCCTCTCCCCGCTCTGCTGTCAGCGCGCGCTCCGTCCCGGCGTCCTCCTCCTGCTCTGCTGTCAGCGCGCGCTCCGTCCCGGCGTCCTCCTCCTGCTCTGCTCTCAGCGCGCGCTCCTTCCCGGCCCCTGTGCTTAGGGCGCGCGCGCGCGCGCTTCCCTCCTCTTAAAGGGGCCGCGCGCGCCGCCCTAAAGAGTCCCCGGCCAATGGCCGGAGGACTTCATCATATATAAGGCACCTCCTCCAAAATGGAGGTGCCCGAGCAATGTTGTTTGCACCTGTGTCTCACCTGTGCTTCAGCCCTCAGGCCCCGTTGCCAGTTACCTGCCAGTTTCCTGCCAGTTTCCTGCTAGTTACCTGCCAGTTACCTGCCTGATTCCTGCCTGAATACTTGTTACCTGTCTGCCAGTCTGAGGTCCGACGGTCTGCCTTACTACTCCTGTCAGTCTGTCTAAAGGACCAGCCTGCCCGCTCACCTGGGAGCGCATATCAGCTACCTGCCTGCTTGCCTGAGGTCCGACGGTCTGCCTTACTACTCCGGTCAGTCTGTCTATGGACCAGCTTGCCCGCTCACCTGGGAGCGCTTCTCCGTTATCTGCCTGCTTGCCAGCCCGGAGGCTCCGTTGTCACGTGCTGTGACCACCAGCTATCTCAGAGACTCTTGCCCGCTCACCTGGGAGCGCATCTCCGTTACCTGCCTGCTTGCCAGCCCGGAGGTCCCGTTGTCACGTGCGGTGACCACCAGCTATTCCAGAGACTCTTGCCCGCTCACCTGGGAGCGCTTCTCCGTTACCTACCTGCCTGCCAGCCCGGAGGTTCCGCCGTCACGTGCCGTGACCTCCTGCTATTCCAGAGACTCTCGCTTGCTCACCTGGGAGCACACATCTACCATCTGCCTGCTAGCCTACCCGGAGGCTCTGCCATCACAGGTCGTACCTACCCCTTACCCAGAGACTGCCCTGATCACTTGCCGTAACTCCCTGTCCGTTCACCCAGAGACTGCCACCCGCTCCCTTACAAGGGCCGCCCCCTTGTATAGTAGCTCAGAGGTTCCGCCTCCCGGACCCGTTACAAGGGGTTAAAGCCCAAGACGTACTGATACGTATCTGCGCCCTGGGACTTAAGAGCCTGATATGTATTAGTACATCTTTGCGATCGCGCCCGCACACAGGCTGTGCGGGCGTGATCGCCGCCGGGTGTCAACTGATTGTCACAGCTGACACCCGGTGCTATGTGCTGGGAGAGGTCCCGCACATTAACCCCCGCAATGCTGCGATCGAAGTCGTTCGCAGCATTGCGGGGGCAAGGGGAGGTGATCGGGATAGTCACCTCTCCTGCCGGTTTCCAGCAATGTGTGCTGCGGCTTCCCGGATGTTGCCATGATGACCCGATTCACTGAGGGGTGCAGTTTTAAAAATGGTGTCACTTTTGGGTATTTTCAGTCATAAAGACCCCTCAAAGTGACTTCAAATGTGATGCGGTCCCTAATAAAATGGTTTTGTAAATTTTGTTGGAAAAATGAGAAATCGCTGGTCAATTTTAACCCTTATAGCTCCCTAATAAAAATAAATTTGGGTTCCAAAATTGTGCTGATGTAAAGTAGACATATGGGAAATGTTATTTATTAACTTTTTTTGTGTGACATATCTCTCCGATTTAAGGGCATAAAAATTCAAATTTTGAAAATTGCAAAATTTTCAACATTTTCGCCAAATATCTGTTTTTTCACAAATAAACACAAGTGATATCGAAGAAATTCTACCACAATCATAAAGTACAATATGTCATGAAAAAATATTCTCAGAACCAGGGGGATCCGTTGAAGCGTTCCAGAGTAATTACCTCATAAAGTGACAGTGGTCAGAATTGTAAAAATTGGCCTTCTCATTAACGTGCAAACCACCTTGGGTTGTAAAGGGGTTAAGGACTCTACCTGCATATACAGTCATGGCGGAAAGTGCTGGCACCCTTGAAATTGTTTCAGAAAATTACACATGTTTTATTACACGCATGTTTATTTCCTTTGTGTTTATTGGAACAACACAAAAAAACTGAGAAAAAAAAGGCAAATTGGACATAATTTCACACAAAACTCCAAAAATGGGCCGGAATACATATATATATTTTTGATGGGACAACACTGAAGATGCGACACTTTGATACAATGTACAGTAGTCAGTGTACAGCTTGTTTAACTGTAAATTTGGTGTGCCTGCAAAATAACTCAACACACAGCCATTAATGTCTAAACCGCTGGCAACAAAAGTGAGTACACCCCTAAGTGTGTTCTCAGCTGATGTTATTTGTTGGTTTTTCTTTGCATCCCGAACAATTTTCTTGGCAGTTGTGGCTGAAATTTTTGTTGGTCTACCTGACTGTGGTTTGGTTTTTACAGAGCATCTGATTTTCCATTTGTTAATCACAGTTTGAACACTGCAGACTGGCATTATCAATTCCTGGGATATCTTTTTGTATCCCTTTCCTGTGTTATACTCTTTTTGCCTCCCTTTCCTGTGTTATACAGTTCAACTACCTTTTCCCGTAGATCCATTGATAATTCTTTTGCTTTCCCCATCTCAAAATCCAGAAAAGTCAGTGGCTGGATCCCAGAAACTCACTCAGCTTTATGCACACACACTGATTACAAGCAAGCAGGTCATAGGTGAGGATGTTACCTTTAGTAGCCATTCAAACCCATTTGTGTCAAATTCTGTGCATGTTATCAGGCCAAAATCACCAGGGTATGTGAACTTTTTGATCAGGATTATTTGGATGTTTTTGGTTGTCATTAGTGATGAGCGAGCACTAAAATGCTCGAGTACTCGTTGCTCGGGTCGAGCAAATTGAAATACTCGGGTGCTCAACCCGAGCAATGAGCCCAATATAAGTCTAGGGGAAACTTGAGCATTTTTCAGGTGGCTCCCCACGGCGGTCTGCAGAGGGCCTAAAAATTACCCAAATCGATGGGAACTGTGCTCAAATGACATGGGAACAACATGGGGAAGACCCCTGGAAGCATCTCTGACTCCCAGAACACTGCTGTCAACAACGTCGTCAGAGTATTACGCCACTTTTACGGCGTAAGGAACATCCTTTCCAGGGTGATGACTTGTATATAAGGCAAAATAAATAAACAAAAACAAAAATACTCCTACACACGTAGCATTTTTGACACGTTTTTGCACTTTTGCATTGCTTTCAACCAAGACAAATGCATTCACCAGGAAATGTCATTTTAACATTTTACAACCTTATCTGGCCATGTGGTGTGTGACACATCATCAGACACATGCATACAGTGCTGAAAAGACATGGGAGCAGCAAGGGGAAGACCTCTGGAAACATCTCTGACTCCCAGGTCACTGCCTAAATGTGTGCCCATCATAAGTGATCCTTAGCACATGCGAAGATGCCTCCCGCCATGCACCTGTCGTTGCAGACTTGAAACAATCACCGTCCACGTCCTTGTCCCACTGCAGTGTTCAGTTGTCCCTACCCCATTCCTTGGAATGCAAGCACAAGAATGCCGGCAGCCACCCACCCACAGGCTGCAATACTATACTGCCAAATTTTTGACAGCTGCTTGCACTTGAAATGTGGCCTTTTAGGCTCGTGGAGGCGGAAGCTTTTCATAACCTCATGCCAGCGGTGGCCGGGTGTCCATACTCGGTCCCCAGCCGCCACTATATTTCCCGGTATCGCCTCCGCCTTCCACAATCACGGGTCCCATAACATTACCCGTGCCCGCCCCAGTGCACTTACTGGGAAGGACCGCCTAACCACAAACACGTGGACAGGTGAATGTGGCCAGGGACGGTACGGAGGCAGTCCACAACTTTTTTTGCTAAGAGTTGTATTTAGCTCGGTGAAAGGACTGGCATAGAGGGAAACCGTATCTACCCTGCGTGTCATTTCTCCCAGAAAATCCTGTAAATGAGCTTGTTGCAGAAGCAATGGCAGCCCATCCAACATCAACTTGCACTTGTCAATGGTGCTTTGACACACACACATCTTTCTTTGCGCATTTAATTTCTTGAATACAGAGTTGGAAAATGGCCTGATCCGTAATGCGTTTTGAGAAATAACATGCATAAGCATGGCCGATCCGCATTAAAAAAGCAGCCATAGAGTGTCCGGGAACCTTCCCCCACACTTTTCTTAGCCAGGGCTGCTTTTCGGCAGGGTTGGACGGGCCCACCAGAGAACCGGAGACTCCTCCGGCGGGCCCTGGCTTCTCCTTCAGGAGAGTTCATAGTGCCGAGGTGAGGCCATGATGATGATAGAGGCCATCATCTGCTTAGTTTTCTTTTACTTGGAATGCAATTGCAAGTATGCAGCCAGCCACCCACCCACCCACAGACCGCAACACTAAACTGACAGATTTCTGGGCAGCTCTTTGCACTTGAAATATGGCCTTTTAAGCTTGTGGAGATGGAAGCTTTTCACAACCTCATGCAGGCGGCGGCCGGGTGTCCATACTCGGTCCCCAGCCGCCAGTATTTTTCCCGGTATCGCCTTCGCCTTCCACAAGCACGGGTCCCACAACAGTACCCATGCCCTACCCAGTGCACTTACTAAGAAGGACTGCCTAACCACAAACACGTGGACAGGTGAATGTGGCCAGGGACGGTACGGAGCCAGTCCACAACTTTTTTTGATAAGAGTTGTATTTAGCTCAGTGAAAGGACTGGCATAGAGGGAAACCGTATCTACCCTGCGTGTCATTTCTCCCAGGAAGTCCTCTAAAGCTGCTTGCACTTGAAATGTGGTCTGAACATTACTGCTGGTACTTTTCTGTGGGAATTTTCTTGCCTCCTACCAGCCTGGAATATTTCCAGCAAACTATGGTACAACACCATGGTATTAGCACTGCCCCCAGTACCAGTAGCGAAGCCATCCTCAATTTCCTTCTCTGGAATTTTATTTGGTAGACTGAGTGGCTGCCCAAATAAATTTTCTCACAAAGGAGCTGATGATAGAGTGGCAGTAGGTTCAAGTTTCTCCAGCCTGTTAGATATTAGAGGGTGAACGGCAGCACATTGGATCAGTGGTTAGCACTGAAGTCTTGCAGCACTGGGATCCTGGGTTCAAATCCCAGCAAGGACAACATCTGCAAGAAATTTGTATGTTCTCCCCATGTTTGCATGTGTTTCCTCCTCAGTAAAAATAGAGTGTCCTGGAATCTTCCCACACACTTTTCTTAGCCAGGACTGCTTCTCAGCAGGGTTGGACAGTCCCACCAGAGAATTCTCTGGTGTGCCTTGGCTTCTACCTCAGGAGAGTTCATGATAGCGCTAACTTTGCAGCTGCTATGGGGCTCTTGAGCGGGTGAGAAAGGTTAGCTCTCAGAAACAAATCCTCTGGTGGGCACAATGTTTTTCAATCTGAAACAGCTTCTCAGTGGGAGTTGTATTTCACCACAGCCATATTCTTTAGCTCTGTGAAAGGACTGGCATAGAGGAAACCTTATCTACCCCGGTTGTCATTTCTCTGTCACCAGGTTCCGCCCATTGTAACACATGACCATGCCTGGCTGTATGTTCAGCGGTGAGAGCCACAGATCAAGCTGCTGTGTTACAGCTTTCAACAACTATGCAGCGCTGGGCGGTTTGTCAATTAAGCATTAAGCATGTTATCTTCAGCACAGCCTGTTGCTGTTTGGCCAAGGCAGTGCTGCAGTGCTGTCAGCTTGTGACTGATGTGGTCATTTCGGAGATGGAGGAGGAGGTACATGAGCTGAACAATGTGATTACATTGAGGTTAAATTGGTGATGCTGTTTTTTATACTAAAGAAAGATCCTATTGTTATGCTTTTTTATGTTATTTTTTATGAAAAATGCATTCACCGGGAAATGTCACTTTAACATTTTACAACCTCATCTGGCAATGTTGTGTCATCAGACACATCCTGTTTTATTTATGATGGAGGGACTCTGAAAGTCATAAAGCCTATTTTTATAGGGACATCAGACGGCCCTTACTATTCTTAAAAGGCCAGCAGTCGGCCCTAGCTATTGTTAGAGAGCCATCAGAGGGCTATGCTTTGTTGTTCCCATTATTAACAAGTGGGTTTCCTATACTGTTATTGCGCATCCAGTGACTGCAAGGGTTGTCAAAAATTTGGACGCAACCTAATACCCCTTTGAAGAGACATAGAGGAGGGTCTCAGTAAAAAAAATGTTCCCATTATAAAGGAGCGGGTCTTCTATAGTGGTAATGCCCATGCTGTGACTGCAAGGGTGGCCAAAATTTTTGAAAAAAAACACTAACAATTTAAAGACACAAAGAGCATGGCCACAGTAACAAGGTACGACATGTTCCCGTTAGAAAGGAGAGGGTCTGCTATACAGTTATATGGTATGCAGTGAATCCAACGGCTGACAAATTTTAGGAAAAACCCCACTAAGAATTTAAGGACACACAGAGCAGGGCCACAGTAACAAGGTACGACATGTTCCCATTAGAAAGTAGAGGGTCTGCTATACAGTTATAGGGTATGCAGTGAATCCAACGGCTGACAAATTTTAATGAAAAACCTCAATAAGAATTTAAAGACACACAGAGCAGGGCCACAGTAACAAGGTACGACATGCTCCCATTAGAAAGGACAGGATCTGCTATACAGTTATAGGGTATGCAGTGAGTCCAACGGCTGACCAATTTTAGGAAAAAAACGACTAAGAATTTAAAGACACATAGAGCAGGGTCACAGTAACGACAAATTCCCATTAGAAATTCTAGGGTCGGCTATACTGTTATAGGGTATGCAGTGAGTCCAACGGCTGACAGATTTTAGGAAAATCCCCACTAAGAATTTAAAGACACACAGAGCAGGGCCACAGTAACAAGATATGACATGTTCCCATTAGAAAGGAGAGGGTCTGCTATACAGTTATAGGGTATGCAGTGAGTCCAACGGCTGACCAAGTTTAGGAAAAACCCACTAAGAATTTAAAGACACATAGACCAGGCCACAGTAATGGCAAATTCCCATTAGAAAGGAGAGAGTCTCCCATAGTGTTGGACTATGCAGTGACTGCAAGGGCTGCCAAAAATTTGGAGGCACTTCAATGGCCCTTGGAAGAGACGTGGAGGAGCGCATCATAAATTTTTTTTACCATTAGAAAGGAGCGGGCCTCCTATACTTGTAATGCCATGCACTAAGTGTATGGGTTGACAAACATTTACTCCTGGGGGGTATACATGAACATACTGTATAAAAATTTTTTTTTTCGGGCATCATAAAAATGTAGCGCCCCGAGGGCTCGGCCGCTACAGGGGTATTGCACCTCTGCCAGAGGTGTGATATTCCACTCCCGGGTAAGGATGGAGTATGGACCAGGGTTCAGTTAGCTGCATACAGCACACTCACCCCATTTCCGAGGGACAGCTCAACGGTGCTCCCATTAGACAGAAATGCAGGCACGACAGACCATGTCCCTGGCTGGAGTGGGGAGGGGGTAGGAATACCCAGTGATGTAGGAGCAGATAGGGGTTGGTTCCTGAGCGTAGATAGGAGCCCATTGTTTGCTGGTCACCTGGGCTCATGTTCTAGAGGGCACCATCTTAGAACAGTGTTCAGTCAGAGAGAAGAAGTGACAGAGTGGGGGCCTTGGTTGTCGAACGAAGTGTGCCCTCTGCCTCCAGCGTTTTTAGATGGGAATTTTTTTAATAGTTCCGCAACAAGGGCCTTCTGGTACTGCCTCATTTTTGTACACCTGTCCGCCTCAGGAATAAGAGATATAAAGTTCTCCTTGTAGAGTGGGTCTAGAAGTGTCACCAACCAGTAATGACCTAAAATTTTGAGAATGCGAGGGTCATGGGAAAGGCAGCATAACATAAACTCAGCCATGCGTGCCAGACTACTAACAGGCAAGACTTCCGTGTCCTCACCAAGAGGATGACTGACCATGCTCTCCTCCTCCTCCTCTCTGTCCTCTGGCCATCCACGCTGAACAGACGGTGTGACAGCTGTGCAGATAGCACCGTCTATAGTGCATGAAACTAGTTCCTGTCCTTCCTCCTCCTCCTCTTCCTCATTGTCACCCAATCCACGTTGGGATGAGATGAGGCTTGGCTGTGTGTAATCACCCTGTATGGTTAATTGCTCCATCTTATCGTGCTGAGCCTGCAATGCATCATCTTTGATTGTGAGCAAAGAGCTTTTCAGAAGACAGAGAAGCGGGATGGTGACGCTAATTATGGCGTCATCGCCGCTCACCATCTTGGTGGAGTCCGCAAAGTTTTGGAGGATGGTACATATGTCTGACATCCACGTCCACTACTGAGGTCTTATGTGTGGAGTCTGAACTGAATACCGATAGCCTTTTTGATGCTGGTACTCAACAACTGCCCTCTTCTGCTCACAAATCCTTCCCAACATCTGCAATGTAGAGTTCCAACGTGTGGTGACATCACACACCAGTCTGTGAGCCAGAAGCTGCAAACGCTGCTGAAACACTGCAAGGGCGGCGGAAGCTGTAGCTGACTTTCTAAAATGGGCACACAGGCGGCATACTTTAACAAGCAGATCCGGCAGCTCCGGGTAGGATTTGAGTAACCGCTGAACCACGAGGTTAAGCACATGGGCCAGGCATGGTACGTGTGTGAGCTCGCCTCGCCTCAGAGCCGCCACCAGGTTCCGGCCATTGTCACACACGACCATGCCTGGCTGTAGGTTCAGCGGTTTGAGCCACAGATCTGCCTGCTCTTTCAGAGCTGGCCATAACTCTTCAGCATTGTGTGTTTTTTCACCTAAGCATATTAGCTTCAGCACAGCCTGTTGCCGCTTGGCCGAGGCAGTGCTGCAGTGCTTCCAGCTTGTGACTGATGTGGTCATTTCGGAGATAGAGGCCGAGGAGGAGGAGGAGGCTGAGGAGCATGAGGTTCAGGAGCTGTAGACCGTGGGGACAACCCTGATTGACCTAGGGCCTGCAATCTTTGGCGTCGGGAGGACGTGTTCCGTCCCAAGGTCCGACTGGGTCCCGGCTTCCACTATGTTAACCCAGTGTGCCATCAGCGAGATGTACCGTCCCTGCCCACAAGCACTTGTCCACGTGTCCGTGGTTAGGTGGACTTTACCGGTAACTGCGTTGTTGAGGGCACAGCTAATGTTTTGGGACACGTGCTTGTGTAATGTGGGGACGGCACACTGGGAGAAATAGTGGCGGCTGGGGACAGAGTACCGAGGGACGGCCGCCGCCATCAGGTTGCGGAATGCTTCTGTCTCCACAAGCCTAAAAGGCAACATTTCGAGCCAAGCAGTCGTGAATTGTGAGAATTTAGTAGTGTGGCCTGTGGGACGTTGGCTGCATATTTGCGCTTGCATTCCAAGGACTGGAGTATGAACAACTGAACGCTGTGCTGGGAGAAGGACATGGACGTGCTTCCTGATGCTGCTACTTGAGAGTGTGCAATGACAGGTGCAGGGCAGGAGGCATCTTTGCATGCACTATGGACAGGGGATTGACTTGCATGCACAACAGCAGAAGAAGCAATGGTGCCACCTGTAGACACTGTTCCTGGACCCTGGTGTTCGGCCCACAAAGTCGAGTGATTTGCTGCCATGTGCCTGATCATGCTGGTGGTGGTCAGGCTGGTCGTTTTGCCACCCCTGCTGATGCTGGTCTGGCTCGTGATGCAAATGGCCTTTTTGGAGTTATCGGCAGAGTCTTTAAAAAACAACCAGACTCGGGAAGACCTAACAGTTGTAGTGGCAACTTCCTTCGTGTTGGTGTTACGGGAAACGGTAGCCTGCCTTCTGTCTGCGGCCACCACACTGCTTCTTCCTGCCTGTTGGGGTGCTCTGCCTCCCTCCCCCTGTGTGCTGCTGTCCTTGCTCTGCATGTCCTCCTGCCAGGTTGGGTCAGTTACTATATCATCCACCACCTAGTCACCCACTTCTGCACCCTGGTACTATTCCTGACTTTCTGCCAATTGTGTCTAATCATCGTCCACCTCTTGTGACAGTTTCCCACCGTCGCCTTCATGTGACCGTGGCTGCTCAAATATTTGGGCATCGCTACACGTGATCTCCTCTTGCCCCGCTTCAAGTGGACCGGGCGAGAGGCCCGAATCTATAAATGGAAAAGTGAACAGCTCTTCAGATTGTCCAAGTGTGGGATCAGTTGTCTCTGGGTACTCAGCATGGTGGGAGGAAGGAGGATCAGGGTGAGGAATATGAGGTCCAGACTCATGGCTACTGAGACTTGACCGTGTAGAAGACAGGGTGGTGGTGGTGGTGGCTAAGTGACTGGAAGCATTATCCGCTATCCAACCAACAACCTTTTGACACTGATCTGGGTTCAATAGTGGTGTGCTGCGGTCCCCTAGAAATTGGGACAGGAAGGTCAGGCGAGAAGATGTGGGTGTTTGCTGTGGCACAATTTCGGCTTGCCCACGGCCTTGTCCTCGGCCTCTGCATGCACCATTACCATCACGTCCAGTTCCCCGTCCCTTGCCACGTGCCTTGCCCATTTTAAATGGAGGATAGTATCTTCCACGCTCACTACAAATGACTGAGTTTGAAGCGAAGTTATATGTGATCGGTGTGATGGAGAAAACAGAGTTTTAAATACCTGGCCTGTAGGTAAGTAGTGTGAACAGCAAACTGCTGTGAATTGCTTCACTGACACACTGAAAAAATGGAGGCCAGAAATGGCAGTATTTTCTGACAACGTATATGTGATCCGTGTGACGGAGAAAACACAGTTTTAAATAGCTGGATTTCTAGCGCTCTAATATGGAAAGGACCTGGCTGTATTCTGCAGTGCCAACAAGCAAATGGCGCAGAAAAACTGTGTTCTCTGGATTGCTTTATAAGCAAATAATGAGGATTAAGATCCAAAGAAAAGTATTCCTCGCCCCTGAGACCTGGGCCTTTGTATAGAAATATCTAACAGCAGCAGAAGGCAGAATTGGAATGGAGCCTCTTGTGCTATATGCACTGCAGTCTGCTATATACCCTGCCTGCCTGCCTATATACACTGCCTGCCTGATATCTCTGCAGATGGATTAGTCCTCAGAAGGACTGTTTGTTGAGATAGATATGTGTAATGTGCGGTTTTTCTCACTACACTACCTAATGCACGATCAAATCTCTCCCTAACGCAGCAGCAGCTCTCCCTACACTGTCTGATCCAGAGTGACTGTGATGAGCATGGCGGTGCCAGGTCAGATATAGACCTGATGACGCTGTGCAGCCAGCCAATCACTGTAATGCCCACAACCAACATGGCTATGGCATTACAGTGCATGGCAGGCAATCACTGTATGTTCATTGGCTCTGTAAAGAGCGCCAAACATGCAGGGAGGGGACCCGACTTCCCGCCCGACCAACCCGGAAATACTCGGTGAGCGCAGAGCATCTCGAGCAGTGAGATACTCGGGCAAGCACCGAGCAGTAGCGAGCATGCTCGCTCATCACTAGTTGTCATTAAGATTTAAAAAGAGAAAACACAGAAATGTGACAGTAAATGGCTTCCCCCAACCAATAACCATGAGTGGAGAAAAAGTGTTTTTGTTATCATTCATTTTCTCTGAAACAAGGCCAAGAAAGGAAAAATTCTGCCGGGGTATGTAAACTTTTGAGCAGAACTGTATATGCGCCAGCCCCAGTGTCTCCTATTCTATGTACTCCAGCCCCAGTGTCTCCTATTCTATATACTCCAGCTTCTTCTGTGATGTATATGCTCTAGCCCCAATGTATCCTGTGATGAATATACGCCAGCCCCAGTGTCTCCTATTCTATATACTCCAGCCCCAGTGTCTCCTATTCTATATACTCCAGCTTCTTCTGTGATGTATATGCTCTAGCCCCAATGTATCCTGTGATGAATATACGCCAGCCCCAGTGTCTCCTATTCTATATACTCCAGCTCCAGTGTCTTCTGTGACGTAGCTAATGTAGCCCTAATGTCTCTTATGCAGAGGCGTCGCATGATAAAGTAGTGAGACACAAGCTCCCTGCCCTATCACTATCTCTTTCATATGCCACAGATCGCCATAGGCCTGCGGTTAACGAGATGTCAGCATACTCACGCAGGTGGCTCGGTGACATCATTGCATCGCTCTGCTCTGCTGTCCCGCCATGGAAGAGGAGACAGAGGCCGTGATGTAGGGAATCAGGATTAAGTGAGAATAAACGTTATTTTTTTTTTTAAATGATTGGGCAGTGGAGCCATCCTACTATATATCTGGAGTAGTGGGTCCATCATACTACATATGGAGTAGTGGGGCCATTATACTATATGTATGTGGGGCAGTGGGACCATCATAGTATATACAGGTGCATCTCACTAAATTAGAATATCTTCAAAAAGTTAATTGATTCCAGTTCTTCAATACTGTTTCAGTATGCTCCACAATCATGAGGAAGACTGCTGACTTGACAGATGTCCAGAAGGCAGTCATTGACACACTCCACAAGGTCCTAGAGTTCCAATTTTCATTTGGAAATCAAGGTCCCAGAGTCTGGAGGAAGAGTGGAGAGTCCACAATCCAAGCTGCTTGAGGTCTAGTGTGAAGGCTCCACAATCAGTGATGGTTTGGGGGGCCATGTCATCTGCTGGTGTAGGTCCACTGTGTTTTATCAAGACCAAAGTCAGCACAGCCGGCTACCAGGACATTTTACAGCACTTCATGCTTGCCTCTGCCCACAAGCTTTTTGGAGATGGAAATGTCATTCTCCAGCAGGACTTGGCCCCTGTCCACACGGCCAAAAGTACCAATACCTGGTTTACACACAACAGTATCACTGTGCTTGATTGGCAGCAAACTCGCCTGACCTTAACCCCATAGAGAATCTATTATAGAGAATCTATGGGGTATTGTCAAGAGGTAGATGAGAGACACCAGACCCAACAATGCAGATGAGCTGAAAGACAGCTTTTTGTATTGAAGAACTGAAATAAATTAACTTTTTGATGATATTCTAATTTAGTGAGATGCACCTGTATATGGAGCAGTGGGACCATCATGCTATATATATGGAGGAGTGGGGGCATCATACTAAATATAGAGCAGTGTGTGTGTGTCACCCCAGGCCTGGATGCCACAAACAATAATCTGTTTCTGAAAGCAGGAGGGAGGTCCCCTGGTTAGGGACTATTAGCATACAGCACCTCCTGTCCCAGGCCAGCAGGGGGAGCTGGCTGCCCCTATAAAAGCTGGAACTGGGGGCAGGGTTAGAGAGAACTGGAAGACCTAGCTCAGGAGTGAGACTAGTCCCAGAGAAGGAGGGACAGTTCAGCTGTAGCTGAGGAGTCCGTGAGGCACAGGAGAAACTGCAAGCCAGGAACAGAGGCGACGAGAGCCGATCCTGGCAGAGAACCAATCTACCGGACATTGGGGTCCGAGGCTGTCAGGGTTACAAGCCCAGCAGCAGAGAACCAACCTGCGAGGGATTTCAGGTCCCTTGGCCTAAGAAGCCTGGAGGCTCCGCCACACAGAGGGACCAGTACATCGAGGAGCAAGCAACAGGTACCCAAGGCCTGAGTCGCAAGCCATACAGGAGAGAAGTACACGGCCAGCTCAGGGACGTGGGCTATTACACCACGAAAAGGGGGATAGTCAGAAAGAGCATAGAGAGAACGGTAGGCCTACACACTCACCCTGACCAGTGGGGCTCGCCCGAATGCTCTCAGACACCCAGGCCCATTCCTAACCGGTACTGTTGGGTCATTAATAATATCTACAATAAAGACCCTGAACTGTTTGAAGCAGACTCTGAACTATTACTATTGCGGCCTGCACTATCACCCCCAACATCCACCTACACTGCCCTGAGGCTACACTCTTCCCGTGGGGAATTATCCTACCCCTGTGCTGCACACCAACACCAGCCTCAGCGGTCTGCCTTGCAGCAGCGGTTATCTCCAATCGCAATCCACGGGTGGCGTAGTCGGACATTCAAAACACTGATAAATAGACTGCCACCATTTGGTCTGACCACCCTGAGCCACGGGATCGGGTTGCCACTACTACCCCCATCAGCACTAGAAGGCCCGGTTCCGGGTACCCCACGGCCCAGGGGGCGAGTCAGCTTTGGCGTAGTTGGCAGAATTGTGACCAACCCGCAACAAACGGGTATTGCGTGCCTGGAAAAGACTCTATACATATCTGAGTGAAGTTTCCCTCCATTCAGGGCCATTTCCCGCCAATCGGAGCGTTTCCTGCCATCCGGCGCCATCTTCGGGACGCCACGCCTACGCTGAGACGCTGCTCAAGGTCCTGGAAGGAGATCCAGCGGATGCCGACGTCATCACCGAGCAAAGCAAGGTCCTCGCCCAGAGCATCGCGAGCGGAGCCGCGGCCTACAGAAGAGGATCGCCAGAAGGTAGGCCACAGTTAACTAGGGGGGAGGAAGATGTCGGACGCGGAGGGACCCTCTACCACCAGCGTAGCCGCTGCAGCTGTGATGCCGTTTTCCATGCCCTATATCCATAGGCGGATTATAATGAGGGCAATCCGGATTGCCCTCATTATATGTGCGGGCCGCCGCGGCACATAGCGGTAGCAGTGGCGGGAGGGGGGGGCCCGGACCGCTCCCCCAGCAGCGGCCGCCGCTACTTCTTCATCCGCCGGGCCAGCACTGCAGCAGTTAACTTCTCTGTGCTGGCCCGGCCGCATCACTGCTAGGAGACATGGCCCTGTGCGCGGCTGTGTCTCCTAGCTGTGACGTCACACAGTGCGCCCCGGCCTGCAGTGCTGCACCGGAAAAGAGAGAGAGCAGGCAGGAGGAATTGAGCCGGGGGATTGTGAGTGTGTGTGTGTGTGTGTGGGCAGATGTGTGTGTGGGCAGGTGTGTGTGTGTTTGTGGGCAGGTGTCTGTGGGGGCAGGTGTCTGTGTGGGCAGGTGTGTGTGTGTGTGTATATGTGTGTGTGTGTATATGTGTGTGTGTCTGTGTGGGCAGGTGTGTGTGTATATGTGTGTGTGTGTGTGGGGGGGGCAGGTGTGTGTGTGGTCAGGTGTGTGTATATGGGTGTGTGTGTGTGTTTGCGGGCAGGTGTCTGAGTGAGCAGATGTGTGTGTGGGCAGGTGTGTTTGTGTGTGGGCAGGTATGTTTGTGTGTGGGCAGGTGTGTGTGTGTGTGTGGGCAGGTGTGTGTGTGTGTGTGGGCAGGTGTGTATGTGTGTGGGCAGGTGTGTGTGTGTGTGTGGGCAGGTGTGTGTGTGTCTGTGTGGGCAGGTGTGTGTGTGTCTGTGTGGGCAGGTGTGTGTGTGTGTATATGTGTGTGTGTGTGTGGGCAGGTGTGTGTGTGTGTATATGTGTGTGTGTGTGGGCAGGTGTATGTGTGTGTGTGTGTGGGCAGGTGTGTGTGTGTGTGTGTGTGTGTGGGCAGGTGTGTGTGTGTCTGTGTGGGCAGGTGTGTGTGTGTGTATATGTGTGTGTGTGTGTGTGGGCAGGTGTGTGTGTGTGTGTATATGTGAGTGTGTGTGGGCAGGTGTGTGTGTGTGTGTGTGTGTGTGTGGGCAGGTGTGTGTGTGTGTGTGTGTGTGTGTGGGCAGGTGTGTGTGTGTGTCTGTGTGGCCAGGTGTGTGTATATGTGTGTGTGTGTGGGGGGGGCAGGTTAGAAAGTCTTGCCCTGTTGAACACTACACCTGACTTGAGGCCACCACCTCTTGGTTGTCCAATGTTCTTGCTTCTCTAGGGCTCTTCTCAGATATTCATTATACCAGCTCCCCAGAATACCAAAGTTAGGGTGGGTGACCGCGAGCCCTGGTGGTGGTCATAACTGCGGCCACCCAGGGGCAATACTCCATAACAACAATCCCCTGAGGTGGTGTAGGATGTAAGGACCTATTCACACTACATTCAGCGCTGCATTCAGGTCTTTACACAAGGCTTACAACTGAATCCCTGAAATTCAGGATTGTGCTGTCTGAAATGAGACATCTGAAAGCAGAGAAAATGGAGCCTAAAGATTCAGACTTTAGCCTCGGTTTGCCTTTGTTCAAATCAATGGCTATGTCAAGGCACATCTGAATGCCAATTTTCAGGGATTTAGATAGAAGCCTGGAAAGAGGAGATGAATGCATTGCAAAATTCAGTGTGAATAGGCCCTTATATCTGGAGTCTTGATATTGATGCCACAAGCATTTTACTTGTTTTTAACTTAAAAAAAAAATACACACACACAAATTATACACACACACACACACACACTATACATACACACGCACTATACATACACACACATTATACACACACACACACACTATACATACACACACAGTATATGACGCGCCCCCTGGGACATATTCCTTTTTGAGGGGAATACCCGGCACCGGATCAGATGGGGGGTTGTAGTCTCCGAGCGGCTGTGACCCGGTCCCGTGCCCAGGGCGTCAAGCTCAGTGTGATGTGGCAGTTCTACAGATGTTACTAAAGTTCTTTTGTGTCGACTACGCCACCCGTTGTGATGCAGTCACTGTGGCCGCCGCTGCAGCAGGGTCCGCTGAGGCTGATGGTGGGTGCGCAGCTTGATGAGATAACCCCCAACGGGAGGGGTATAGCCTCAGAGGGGACAGGCGCAGAGGATGGGGGTTGTGGTGGTGCGATGCAGCCGGCAATGAAGACAGACTCGGGTTGTGCAGTTAAGGGTGTTTACTTACTGCTGATGTTGTACTGGTCACTCCAGCTGCTAGTGACCACCCGAGCCGTGCTGCGTCCACCAGGTCCTGGATCCGGCCAACCCCCAAACAAGTCCAGAGCGTGGCCCTGAGCTCTCCCTCTGTCCTTTCTTCAGCCGTCCCCACCAGTGATTCACCTAGGTCCAGCTCCCTCGGGCCTTCTTTTGGGACACCCTTGGCCCTGGGTTCCCTGACCCTTCATGTGGTGTGCCTTCGGGGTGAATGTGGTGGGTGACCGTGACAGACACTGCCCACGGTCTCCGGTCTCTGGCTGGGGAATGTCTTTGCCCCCACCAGCTTGGGTTCCGGTACCCTCTTGCTGACTCCTCACCCGGTGCTCTAATTTGGGTTCTTGGGTCCCTTCAGTCTTCCCCCTCTGGGTCTTTCTCTGCTCCACTCTCTCTCTCTCCAGGGCTGCTGTTTCCTTCTCTCTCCTCTCCCACTGACTTGTTCTCAGCGTCTGACCCTGATCTTTGTTGGTGCCCTCCTTATATATCCCTCTATGTGTGAGCTCAGGTGACCAGCACCCAATGAGCTCCTATCACTACCCAGACTGCTCCCCCTATCTGCCCCTACACTACATGGGATGTACCACCCCCCTCCCACTCCAGCCAGGAACAGGCTCGGTTGTACCTGCACATTTCTAAGTGGGAGTACCGTCGGCCTGCTCCTCTGGAATGGGATGTATGTAGTGCATGCAGTCTATCTGAGCTCAGTTCCACACTCCTTCCTTACCCGGGAGTGGAATATCACACCTCTGGGTTGAGGTGCAATACCCCTGTAGCAGCCGAATCCTCAGGGTGCTACATTCCCCCCTGGTAAATCACAGCACGTCCTCGGGCTGTAAGACATAAAACACCAAAACATACAAAATTTTTCATATAAACATATAAAACATATAAACATTATATATATATAAAACTTTCTCGTAGACTTCTCTTGTCTCTGGTTCCTCCTCCGGACACTGTGCAACGTGTGTCCGGGAAAAGTGCGACAGTCTCTTAGAAAAACTGGAAAACTGGTTTTCCTATAAAACCGGTAGGGGGCGCTTTAGGAAGCGCAACTATATACAGGGGAAGTTGGAAGTTGGCCGCTCTCAGTCCTCGGCCAGTTAGAGGAAAGGGAATGGCTGCTCACAGTCCTCAGCCTGTAGGATGAAGGGGTTAACGGGTAAAACAGTTCACTGGTCCCAACGGGGACTATTTTAGCAGCAGCGGTTCACTGTGCCCCGACGGGCAACTATATACAGTCTCTACTCCCGTCCTCAACGACGGCTCCCTCCTGCTTTTTGCTTATAGCTGGTTGTAACTTCAGACCCGTCCGGGTCCTCTTGCTCCTCCCAGATGCGGCACTCTTGGTCTTATGGGCGCGGTGGTGGTGGCGCCCGGGTTGCCCAGGCCTTGCGGCCAGGCCTGGGGCACCTGGAAGGTGAAGGGCACCGTTAATACGGCGGCACCCTGGGCTACCTGGCCTTGCGGCCAGGCCGGAGGCTCCGCGGAGGTAGGGGGCGCTGTTGGTGATGCGGCGCCCGGGGGTACTAGGCCTTGCGACCAGGCTGGTGGTATTTCCTGCTTTGTCACGCTCCGGGTCGAGGCGCGTGACGTCACAGGGGTCGCTGCGGCGGCTTCCGGTCGGGGCCTAGTCCATAGCGGTGACATGGCGGCTACGGGCACAGCAGGGGGACTTTCGGGCTCTGCGACGGGGAGCTGGGGCAGGTGGGCGGTTTCTCGGCTTGGGGTATAGGCGTCCCCTTTACCTGCCTCCATGCGTTCGGCTCCCTTCTCGGCGCCGTCTCCGGCCTTGGGTCCTCCCGCGCCATCCTCAGAGGCGGTCTGCTTCCTCTTCCAGGGTAGCGTGCTCCGTTGACTGGTCTCAGCTTGCTGGGCCATCTCCCGGCTCCACTCCGCCAGTATCTCGCGCTGTACCCGGGCCATCCTCCGTGCGAGGCCCTCCAGGGCAGTTTGTGCACACTCCCGGTCTCGGGGGAGCTGCGCTAGGATCTCCGCTAGACCTAGCGGGGTTGTGGACTCTAGCAGGCTCCTGACCATCGGGTCGGTGCTGCTCTGCTCTACTCTCGGCAGGCTCCTGGCCAGCGGGCCGGTGCTGCTCTGCCCTCCTTCCTCGGTCTCTAGCAGACTCCTGGCCAGCGGGCCGGTGCTGTTCTGCTTTCTTTCCATCTCCGGGTGAGCTTCTCCGCTACTCCTCGTTAGACCTCTTGCCTCCGGGTGCGCTCGCTCCAGACTGCTCCAAGCGGCACCCATCTTTTCTCTTCTCTTTCGTCTCCTCCCACCTCGAGAGCGGTCCCGGGGCAACTCGGTGACTGTCAGCTCCAGGGGTAGTTCTTTCACGCTGACAGACACCTCCAGCATCACAGTCTCTGTTGGTGGGGGCGGTTTCCACTTTTGGCGCCATTTTCTGTCCTGGCCCACGATGGGAGGCGGCCTCTCGCCCTCCTTTGGCACGCCCATAATGGCGTCCGCTGCTCTTCCAAGGCGGGAAATCTGCGGTTTTGGCGGGAAGCGTCGCCCAGTGGCGGGAAACTCTGCAGATGGCGGGAACAAGCTGGAAATGGCGGACAATCGGCGGGAAACGACCTGTGATGGGGTCCGATGGCGTGGACCCTCCGGAACCGGCGGGAGACTTCTTTCTGAGGTAAACTTGCACTTTTCTTCAGGCACGCAGTACCCGGTTGTTGTGGGCACGTAATCCTGCCGACTACGCCAAAGTTGACGCGCCCCCTGGGACATATTCCTTTTTGAGGGGAATACCCGGCACCGGATCAGATGGGGGGTTGTAGTCTCCGAGCGGCTGTGACCCGGTCCCGTGCCCAGGGCGTCAAGCTCAGTGTGATGTGGCAGTTCTACAGATGTTACTAAAGTTCTTTTGTGTCGACTACGCCACCCGTTGTGATGCAGTCACTGTGGCCGCCGCTGCAGCAGGGTCCGCTGAGGCTGATGGTGGGTGCGCAGCTTGATGAGATAACCCCCAACGGGAGGGGTATAGCCTCAGAGGGGACAGGCGCAGAGGATGGGGGTTGTGGTGGTGCGATGCAGCCGGCAATGAAGACAGACTCGGGTTGTGCAGTTAAGGGTGTTTACTTACTGCTGATGTTGTACTGGTCACTCCAGCTGCTAGTGACCACCCGAGCCGTGCTGCGTCCACCAGGTCCTGGATCCGGCCAACCCCCAAACAAGTCCAGAGCGTGGCCCTGAGCTCTCCCTCTGTCCTTTCTTCAGCCGTCCCCACCAGTGATTCACCTAGGTCCAGCTCCCTCGGGCCTTCTTTTGGGACACCCTTGGCCCTGGGTTCCCTGACCCTTCATGTGGTGTGCCTTCGGGGTGAATGTGGTGGGTGACCGTGACAGACACTGCCCACGGTCTCCGGTCTCTGGCTGGGGAATGTCTTTGCCCCCACCAGCTTGGGTTCCGGTACCCTCTTGCTGACTCCTCACCCGGTGCTCTAATTTGGGTTCTTGGGTCCCTTCAGTCTTCCCCCTCTGGGTCTTTCTCTGCTCCACTCTCTCTCTCTCCAGGGCTGCTGTTTCCTTCTCTCTCCTCTCCCACTGACTTGTTCTCAGCGTCTGACCCTGATCTTTGTTGGTGCCCTCCTTATATATCCCTCTATGTGTGAGCTCAGGTGACCAGCACCCAATGAGCTCCTATCACTACCCAGACTGCTCCCCCTATCTGCCCCTACACTACATGGGATGTACCACCCCCCTCCCACTCCAGCCAGGAACAGGCTCGGTTGTACCTGCACATTTCTAAGTGGGAGTACCGTCGGCCTGCTCCTCTGGAATGGGATGTATGTAGTGCATGCAGTCTATCTGAGCTCAGTTCCACACTCCTTCCTTACCCGGGAGTGGAATATCACACCTCTGGGTTGAGGTGCAATACCCCTGTAGCAGCCGAATCCTCAGGGTGCTACATATACATACACACACATTATACACACACACACACAATACATACACACACACAGATGTGTATGTGGGCAGGTGTGTGTGTGTGGGCAGGTGTGTGTGTGTGTGGGCAGGTGTGTGTGTGTGATGTCTGTCTGTTTGTGTGTGTGTGTGTGGGCAGATGTCATTGTGTGATGTCTGTTTGTATGTATTTTTGTGTTTCAAATGTGTTTATGCGTGTCTGTATATGTTTGTGTGTGTGTATGACTGCATGCGGCCTCCTGCTGAGTATAGTTGGCGCCGTGCGGCCTCCTGATGTCTCTGGTGGGGCTCCGTGCATTATAGACGGCGCCGTGCGGCCCCCCGCTGTGTATAGATGGCTAAGTGCGCCCCCCGCTTTGTATAGATGGCTACGTGCGGCCCCCCGCTGAGTATAGATGTCGCCGTGCGGCCTCCTGCTGTGTATAGATGGCTACGTGCGGTCTCCCGCTGAGTATAGATGGCGCTGTGCGGCCTCCTGCTGTCTCTGGGGGGAGCGCCGTGAGGCATCTATACTCAGCAGGAGGCCGCACATAGCCATCTATACACGTATACTCAGCAGGAGGCCGCACGTAGCCATCTATACGGTGCCATCTATACACAGCGGGAGGCCGCACGGCGCCATCTATACACAGCGGGAGGCCGCACGGCGCCATCTATACACAGCGGAAGGCCGCACGGCGCCATCTATACACAGCGGGAGTCTCAGTGCTTTGCAAGAGCAGTCAATAAATTCTGCTTGACTAATTCTGAGCACCATAAAGTCTGGTTCGCTTCTAACCTGCTGTCTTCATTTTCAGCTTGCTGAATTCTAACTCATTTACTGTCATTCGAGACGATGCCTTTGCTGGTCTCTTTCACCTTGAATACCTGTAAGTGCTCCACTTAATGTCATATTTTTGATTCTGTTCTTCTTCATCTTTTGGCATGTGCAATTGTATGAGCAAGTATTCATATGAATTTATGACCTACTTAAACCTTTGAGGACCTTAAATTTTATTCAATCAAATTTTTTTCCAGTTTAAAACTATGGGACATATATGTGCCTTGGTCCTCAAAGGGTTTTTAAAGGGGCTGCAAACATAAATACGAAAAAAATAATTCAATTAGTGCTTTATGTGTTCATTTAATTTTCATTTGAAGTCCATTTTTTTTATATACCTTGAAATTAAACCCTACCCCATGGAATGAAGCCCTACCTACATAACATCTGAGAGCTACATGGATCCCGCTTGTGAGGTGCCTGTCCGTCACTACTATTCAGTTTTAGGGTCCACTCACTAAGCCATATATTCTCTCATGCAAGAGAATAGGGCCAATTATGCTAATGACACTGGGCTCAAACTCTGTCAGAGCTTCAACTGAGTGTGATCCGATTCTCTCGCAGCACAGATATGGAGAAGATGGAGAACTTAATTTCTCCATCTTCTCCATAGTCTCTGTGAGTGTTCATCGGACTGCACATGGATGACATCCGAGTGCAGTCCAATGTTTTACGTGCACCCATAGACTTGTATGGGTGCACATGGTCCGAATATCGAATGAGATTATTTTCTCATGCCAATAATCGCACTGTCCCATAGTATAACATAGGGCCGAGTCCTATCCGATAAAACATCACATAGCATTCGGCCGTGTTATACGACAGTGTGAGCGAGCCCTTAGAGTCAAGGAATATTTACATGCAAATGATGATATTACTCTCCAAGTGTATATTTTTTTAGGCGAGTTCATAGTAAATGCTTTGCATTTTTGACATGTGATCAACTAAAGAACAAGAAAGATTTAGGACCTCGCCTATAGAGAAACGGAAAATAGTTTGGAGGACTTGCATGTCCTTTTTTATTTATTATGAGAAAATCATAAAAGATCCCGTTTTTTAACCATGCTGTGACTTTCTGCTGAGGGAGAGGGAGAGAGCTGCCCTATTCAGAGTCTGTAATAAGACCTGCTGACAAAAGTGTTGAAGATACAGTCTAATGTGAATTAACAATAAAAAAAAAGTTAATTTAACAAATGGCTTGTATTTTTTTTAATACAAACTTTTTTGTCTTTACAGCTCCTTTAAAGGGAATCTGTCATGAGGTTTTTGCCACCTAATCTGAGAGCAGCATAATGTAGGGTTAGAGGCACTGATTCCAGTAATGTGTCACTTACTGGGCTGCTTAGTGTTGTTTTGATAAAATCATTGATTTGTCAGAAGGTAATTATCACTAGATGACTAGTAAGTTCTGTAGGACCCCACCCCCATCACTGATCAGTAGATTTCTGTGTACACTGAGCATGGGCAGAAAGCTGCCAATCAGTGGTGTGGGTGGGGCTATACAGAGCGCAGCATTCAGAGAGCTGCTAGATCTGCAGCAGATAAAACGGTGATTTTCTCAAAATGACAACAAGCAGCTGAAAAAGTGACACATCGCTGGAATCAGGGTATCTGCCCCAATATTGTGCTGCTCTCAGATGAGGCAGCACAATTAATATTATGCCAAATAAATTTCCTGTGAACTATCACATGATCTATCACAGGGGATCATGTGACATGTCACGTGATAAATCAGGTGTGTGGAGGGGGCCCGCGCCTTCTAAACTGCCCGGGGCCCTTGCTACTCTTAATCCACCCCTGCCTATATCCCCGGAGCGGCCTGGATGCCCAGTATGCCGGCGAGTCGCATACCTTGGGCGACTTTAAAGAAAGGCTGTATAGCCTGTTCAAAGTTTATCCCCTGACAGAAGAACAGAAGGTAAGCATACTGATAGGGCAGTTAACTGGTGCGGCCCAGCGGGAGGTAAAGTCTTGGACAGCTGAGGAGAAAAGGACTGTAAGGGGGGTTCTGACCCGTCTACGGGACACCTTTGATACCCGTACCTCAGCAGAAATCAAAATGCGGTTCTATGGATGTAAGCAGCGAGCTCAAGATAGCATCCGAGATTATGCCCTAAATTTACAGGAAGCCTTAGGGGCAATTAAGCAAGCTGACCCTGGCAGCGTGCAGGATACAGATAAACTATTGACTGACCAGTTCATAGAAGGTCTGCTGTCCAGCGCCCACAGAACCCAGCTGCGCCTCATGGCCCTACAGAACCCCGATTTGACTTTTGCACAGTTCAAAGATAGGGCCATCCAGGTGCTCCGAGAACCTGCACCGGGTGGCGCTGTAGCTTCCCGGCGCCCTGCCATCCCTTACCACCAGGGGGCGGCGCCCTATCCCGCAAACCTTGTGGGGGCTGATGCGCAGGCCCTAAATCCATCCCCGCCTGCAAACCTCCACCATCAGGTCCAAGAACTAACAAAGAGTGTTGCTGCATTGACCAGGACCGTACAGTCGTTACAGATGGACCTGTCAGGACCAATCAAGCTGGCTTCCAGTCCGGAGGATGTCCCGTGGCGTCGACGGAGGAGGATCCCGTCATTCAGAGGGAGGCCCGCCGATCATTACACTGAGGATGGACAGCCGATTTGCCGCCGTTGCAGCCAGCCGGGACACGTAGCCAGGTACTGTACTTTAAATGGGTCCGACCTGGGGCAAAGGGCCAACCCCCAGGCATAAGGTCATCAGGCCCATCTAATTGGCGTGATAAGTACGTAGGGGGACGCCCGGTTTTACCCGTAGTGCTGGACGGTATCCCCATGAGTGCACTGCTGGACACCGGGTCCCAAGTGACTACCATCCCCTATGTACTTTTCAAGCAGTACTGGAGTGACACTGATATAACTCGTTATCCAGACGATGACTTGAGCATCATCGCCAGCAATGGTCAACCCGTGCCGCAGGTGGGGTTCAGAGAGATGACCATTAAGATTGGTAAAGTTGAACTGCCGGCACAGGGAGTGATCATTGTGGACATTGACCATCGAGAAAGTCACCCTAAAATAACCTTGGGTACTAATGTGATTGAAAATTGTCTTTCAGAAGTAATTGTAATTTTTCAGCAGGTGGCGATGAATGCGAGCTCCAGCCAACAGAGGGTCCTCCAGAAGGAGATAAGAGCCCTGATGAGATGGCAACAGGTAGAACTGTCTGGTGGTGAGATCGGTAGCGTGAGGATGAGCGACTCGTTCCCCATTGCTATGCCCCCCAAAAGTGAAATGATCTGGTGTCGGACTGCAATCGGGTTAAGAGGGAGAGACTACCAAGCCATGGTAGAACCCGTGTACTCAGACAGCAGGCCCACCATTTTGACAGCCCGGGGGGTGGTCTATGTCCGCCATGGAAGGGTGCCCGTCCGGATCTTAAACATTGGGGAAAGGGAAGTACATTTGCCCCGGTACGCTACACTAGCCAAATTGTATACTGTTGAACACAATGCTGTCAGGGCCGTGGAACCCTTGCCTCCATCTCCCCAGGCGGAGGGTAATGGTTCCCAGAAACCCAAGGAGGACTGGTGCCAGAAACTCCACGTGGGTGCTGACTCCACTCCCTTGCACCAAAAACAAGGACTCTACCGGGTGGTTCAAGAGTACGAGAGAATCTTTAGTAAGCACCCGCTAGACTTCGGCAGAGTGAAAGGAGTAGAACACCACATCCCCACGGGGAGCCACCCACCAATTGCTGAAAGATACAGACCTGTACCACCCCGCACACTATCAGAACGCAAAGGGCATTCTGAGAGAAATGAAGGAAGCCAGGGTCAATAGAGACAGTTGTAGCCCCTGGGCAGCCCCCTTGGTTCTGGTAAAAAAGAAAGACGGTACTATGACAATGTGCGTGGACTATAGAGAAGTCAATCGTATCACCCATAAAGATAAATACCCGTTGCCTAGAATAGAGGAGTCTTTGGCCGCACTAAAATCAGCTAATTTCTTCTCTACTTTGGACCTTACTAGTGGGTACTGGCAGGTTCCTGTGGCAGAGGCTGATAAGGAGAAGACCGCCTTCACCACCCTGATGGGATTAAGTGAATTCAACTATATGCCGTTCGGGCTCTGCAACGCACCCGGGACCTTCCAGAGGCTGATGGAATGCTGTCTAGGGCACCGAAACTTTGAGACGGTCCTACTTTACCTGGACGACGTGATTGTCTATTCGAAGACTTACGAGGACCATCTAAAGCACCTGGCCGAGGTGTTCGAGGCCCTGGCAGGCTTTGGCATGAAAGTGAAACCCTCCAAGTGCCATCTGTTAAAGCCGAAGGTACAGTACCTGGGACACGTGGTGAGTGCAGAAGGAGTAGCCCCCGACCCTGACAAAATCACGGCAATAAAGAACTGGCCAAGCCCCTCTAACATAAAAGAAGTGAGGCAGTTCCTCGGGTTGGTAGGCTACTACCGAAGGTTCATCCCCAGGTTCACCAAGATGGCAGCCCCTATGCAGGACCTCCTTATAGGACAATCTAAGACCAGAAGCCAAAAGCCACCCTTCAAGTGGGACAAGCCGGAAGAGGAGTCCTTCCGCCAGCTGAAGATGGCCCTCACGGGGGATGAGAACCTGGCCTACCCTGATTATGGCCAGCCTTTTATCCTCCACACAGACGCCAGTAATGTGGGGCTGGGAGCCGTACTGTCACAGAACCAACAGGGCAGAGAAAGGGTGATCGCGTACGCCATCCGGAAGCTGAGGCCCACCGAGAGAAACCCGGAGAATTACAGCTCCTTTAAGCTGGAGTCCTTGGCAGTGGTGTGGGCCGTAACAGAACGTTTCAAGCATTACGTGGCCTCTGTGAAGTTCACTGTGTACACGGACAACAATCCGTAGACACATCTGGACAATGCGAGACTTGGTGCCCTAGAGCAGCGGTGGATGGCCCGGCTAGCAAACTATGACTTCACCATCAAGTACCGGGCAGGCCGAGCCAATGCCAATGCAGATGCCCTATCGAGAATGCCCCACTTGCCCGATGAGGGAGAAGATCCAGACGAGTTGGAGGAAATAGAGCTCCCTGCATTCCACCGGTACGGGGCCACTCAGTACTCCCACCTTGTAAGAGACAAAGACTTGACCACTGTCATGTTCAATTCCTTACCTCACCACGGCTGGGCTGAAACGCAAGATAGTGACCCTGCAATTCGCCTGGTGAAAGACCTCTTGACCCAGGCAGACGCTAGCCCTGGCTCGGACGCTCCAGAGGAAGCCAAGCAGTTATGGAAGGAGAAAAGCAGGCTATTCCTCTACGAAGGTAAGCTGTGCAGAAGGCTTGTCAACCACCGGACGCACGAGCTGACCTGGCAGGTAGTGGTCCCGAGACGAGATGCAGCAATGGTACTGGAGGCCTACCATGACAGAGCGGGACACTTCGGGTGGAAGAAACTGGAGTTCCTACTGAGAGAGCGGTTCTACTGGGTCGGAATGAGAGGGGCCATAGAGAAGTGGTGCAGGGACTGTGGCCCATGTAACCTCAGAAGGAAGGCGGTACCAGCCAGAAGACGCCCTTGATGCCCATCGTCACCAGGCAGCCTCTTGAGCTGGTAGCTCTGGACCATGTGAAACTGGCTCCAAGCCGGTCGGGCTACGTCTATGCCCTGACAATAGTGGACCACTATTCCCGGTTCCTGCTGGTGGTTCCTGTTAAAGACTTGACAGCCCAAACAGCGGCCAGAGCCTTCCAACAACACTTCTGCCATCCACACGGGTATCCGGAACAGGTCTTGACAGATCAAGGTCCAGCGTTTGAGGCTGAAATCTTCCAGGAGTTCTGCAACCTCTACGGCTGTAAGAAGATTCGGACAACGTCTTACCACCCACAAACCAACGGGCTGTGTGAGAAAATGAATAATATCGTCATTGATCTCCTCAAAACGTTGCCCCTGGAAGAACGCAGCCTGTGGCCGGAGAAGCTGCCAGACCTGATAGACTTATACAACCATATCCCGGTGAATGCTACAAATTGCACCCCGGCTTACCTGATGAGGGCAAGACCAGGTAAGCTGCCGATAGACCTGGAGATGGGAGTCCTGACCCCCGAGGACACCTCCCCAGACGCGGACTGGGATACGGAACGGCAGCTACAGTACAAGAAGGTACAGGAGAGTGTGGAGAGGAGTCTGGCTCAAGCGAGAGAAAAGCAAGAGAGGCTCTTCAACCAACACGCCCCTGCTGGTCCCCTGGAACCTGGTGAGCAGGTCCTGAAGCGGAAGAGAAGGCTTTACAAGCTAGATGACCAGTGGGAGAGCGACCCGTACACAGTACTGCAGTCCAACCACAACAACCCGAAGGTATGTGTAATTACCAAGGTTGGAGGAGAAACTACTAGCACCGTCTCCAGACACCACCTAAAAAGGTGCCCCGAGCAACTACAGAGTGCAGGAGAAGATCAAGATGACCTTGAACCCGCAGAAGACAAGAAAGAAATGATCAGCACAGTTCTTGGAGAGTTCCCCCGGTCCTGGACTCGGATAAATGATGCAATAGTGGTACCCGTCCTACACTTCCTTCAACCAACCCAGCAGGAACCTACAGGAGAGCAGGAGGAATCAGAAGACCAAGCAGCCCTAGAGGCAGAAGAACCCATGCCAGCAGCCCAGGAGAGTCAACCCTCTGCTGACAGTGAGCCTGCCATACCTGCGGTAAGCCAAAGGACCCGCAGATAGCTGCCTGCACTGCCTGTAAACCCAGCTAGTAGCTGTACCCTGAATGCTAGTGGGGAAAGTCAGGTTAGACCACCACCAGACAGTGGGTTACGCAGGTCAACCCGGAGCACTAGGGGGCAAATACCAGCTCGCTGGAAGATCTAAATGCTGTATATTGTAAATGTTTTATGTTTGTTGCCTGGTTGCTAATTATGTTTTTCCAGTCTTTCTAGTTCATGGACTAACAGGTTATGGACGCTGAATAACCGGAACTATCTTGTAGATAGTTGCACTTGGTGCCCTCTTTCGAAGATGGCCACGGAAGAAAAATCTGTCTGGTGTGGCCTCCTTGTGGCCCAAAGTAGAGAGCTCAGCCTTGTCGCCACGCCCAAGGCCAGGAAATTGGGGTTTATGAAAACAGGTCCCCACACCGTGGAAAACTTCACCTTGTTGGGTGAAATGGACACCCGGTCACGGAAGCGCCGTGACCTCAAGGACAAAATATACTTGTATATATGTTATGTTGTCATTTATACCCTGTATTTGTGTTTCCTGTTTAGTCCGGAGTACTACATTTTACTAGGGGAGAATGTGTCACCCCAGGCCTGGATGCCACAAACAATAATCTGTGTCTGAGAGCAGGAGGGTGGTCCCCTGGTTAGGGACAATTAGCATACAGCACCTCCTGTCCCAGGCCAGCAGGGGGAGCTGGCTGCCCCTATAAAAGCTGGAACTGGGGGCAGGGTTAGAGAGAACTGGAAGACCTAGCTCAGGAGTGAGACTAGTCCCAGAGAAGGAGGGACAGTTCAGCTGTAGCTGAGGAGTCCGTGAGGCAGAGGAGAAACTGCAAGCCAGGGACAGAGGCGACGAGAGCCGGTCCTGGAAGAGAACCAATCTACCGGGCATTGGGGTCCGGGGCTGTCAGGGTTACAAGCCCAGCAGCAGAGAACCAACCTGCGAGGGATTTCAGGTCCCTTGGCCTAAGAAGCCTGGAGGCTCCGCCACACAGAGGGACCTGTACAGCGAGGAGCAAGCAACAGGTACCCAAGGCCCTAGTCGCATGCCATACAGGCGAGAAGTACACGGCCAGCTCAGGGACGTGGGCTATTACACCACGAAAAGGGGGATAGTCAGAAAGAGCATAGAGAAAACGGTAGGCCTACACACTCACCCTGACCAGTGGGGCTCACCCGAATTCTCTCAGACACCCAGGCCCATTCCTAACCGGTACTGTTGGGTCATTAATAATATCTACAATAAAGACCCTGAACTGTTTGAAGCGGACTCTGAACTCTTACTATTGCGGCCTGCACTATCACCCCCAACATCCACCTACACTGCCCTGAGGCTACACTCTTTCCCGTGGGGAGTTATCCTACACCTGTGCTGCACACCAACACCAGCCTCAGTAGTCTGCCTCGCAGCGGTGGTTATCCCTGATCGCAATCCACTGGTGGCGTAGTCGGACATTCAAAACACTGATAAATAGACTGCCACCATTTGGTCTGACCACCCTGAGCCACGGGATCGGGTTGCCACTACTACCCCCATCAGCACCGTACACTAGAAGGCCCGGTTCCGTGTACCCCACGGCCCAGGGGGCGAGTCATGTGCATCAAATTATACATACACATATGGGGCAGTGGGGCTTCATACTATATACAGGTGCTTCTCACAAAATTAGAATATCATCAAAAGTTAGTTTATTTCAGTTCTTCAATGCAAAAAGTGAAACTCCTATATTATATAGAGTCATTACACACAGAGTGATCTATTATATAGAGTCATTACACAGAGGGATCTATTATATAGAGTCATTACACACGGAGGGATCTATTATATAGAGTCATTACACACAGAGGGATCTATTATATAGAGTCATTACACACAGAGGGATCTATTATATAGAGTCATTACACACAGAGGGATCTATTATATAGAGTCATTACACACAGAGGGATCTATTATATAGAGTCATTACACACAGAGGGATCTATTATATAGAGTCATTACACACAGAGGGATCTATTTTAAGTGTTTATTTCTGTTAATGTTGATGATTATGGCTTACAGCCAATGAAAACACAAAAGTCATTATCTCAGTAAATTAGAATACTTCATAACAACAGCTTGAAAAATGTTTTTAAAATCCGAAAAGCTGGCCTACTGAAATGTATGTTTAGTAAATGCCCTCAATACTTGGTCGGGCTCCTTGTGCATCAATTACTGCATTAATGCGGCAATGTGGCATGGAGGCGATCAGCCTGTGGCGCTGCTGAGGTGTTATGGAAGCCCAGGTGGCTTTGATAGCAGCCTTCAGCTCATCTGTATTGTGGGGTCTGGGGTCTCATCTTCCTCTTGACAATACCCCATAGATTCTCTATAATAGATTCTCTATGGGGTTAAGGTAAGGCGAGTTTGCTGCCAATCAAGCACAGTGATACTGTTGTGTGTAAACCAGGTATTGGTACTTTTGGCAGTATGGACAGGGGCCAAGTCCTGCTGGAGAATGACATTTCCATCTCCATAAAGCTTGTGGGCAGAGGGAAGCATGAAGTGCTGTAAAATGTCCTGGTAGACGGCTGCGCTGACTTTGGTCTTGATAAAACACAGTGGACCTCCACCAGCAGATGACATGGCTCCCCAAACCATCACTGATTGTGGAGACTTCACACCAGACCTCCAGCAGCTTGGATTGTGGCCTCTCCACTCTTCCTCCAGACTCTGGGACCTTGATTTCCTAATGAAATGCAAAATTTACTTTTCATCTGAACACAACACCTTGGGCCACTGAGCATCAGTCCAGGTCTCTTTCTCTTTGGCCCAGGTAAGACGCTTCTGGCGTTGTCTATTGGTCATGAGGGGCTTGACACAAGCAATGCGACACTTGTAGCCCATGTCCTGGATACGTCTGTGTGTGGTGGCTCTTGAAGCAGTGACTCCAGCAGCAGTCCACTCCTTGTGAATCTCCCCCAAATTTTTGAATGGCCTTTTCTTAGCAATCCTTTCAAGGCTGCGGTTATCCCGGTTGCTTGTGCACCTTTTTCTACCACACTTTTTCCTTCCACGTCCATTAATATGCTCGGATACAGCACTCTGTGAACAGCTGCTTCTTTAGCAATGACCTTTTGTGGCTTACCCTCCTTGAGGAGTGTGTCAATGACTGCCTTTTGGACATCTGTCAAGTCAGCAGTCTTGCCCATGATTGTGGAGCCTACTAAAACAGACTAAGGGACCTTTTTAAATGCTTAGGAAGCCTTTGCAGGTGTTTCTTGTTAATTCTAATTTACTGAGATAGTGACTTTTGTGTTTTCATTGGCTGTAAGCCATAATCATCAACATTAGCAGAAATAAACACTTAAAACAGATCACTCTGTTTGTAATGACTCTGTATAATATATGAGTTTCACTTTTTGGATTTAAGAACTGAAATAAATTCACTTTTTGATGATATTCTAATTTTCTGAGAAGCACCTGTATGTAGCAGTGCGGCAATTATACTATATACAGTCAGGAGTATAAGTACTTGATACACTGATAATTTCGAAAGTTTTTCCACCTACAAAGAATGAAGAGGTCTGTTTTGTTCTACTTAACTGCTGCAACTTGGACCTTTAACAGGATTTATATTTCACCTATGAGAAAGCATACTATGTGTATTTGGCAGATTAACTCAGGCTTGTTTATGATAAACTGAATACCTGGATTGGAGTCCTATTTTTATACAGAATATTGACTATTAATGCTGGCAGAGTAAGTCTTAGGCTATATTCACACTAGGTGTTTTTTTCTGCAGCAAAACATAATCTCTTGGCAGGAAAGAAGTAGCGTCAAAAACGCAGGTTTTGGTGTGTTTTTTTGCAGTGGTTCTTGGTGCATTTTTGGTGCGTTTTTCAGGATCCCAAAGTTCAGCTTTGCTTCCACCATAGACACATGAAAACAGGTCACCATTGCAAGACATATGTTCATGAAAAAGTACACATTACAAATGTAACAGGGGGCGGGTGGGGGGTGAATTGGTCTGGAATGGTTTATCTAAGACCCTGGCAGTGCATTGAATTTGTAGGACACTATTTACTTTCACATTATGGTTTGCCATTGAGTTGCTCAGGCATTGTTCATTTTCACACCTCCCTGGGCCACACGTGTTGTTCAATCTCACACCTAGCTCAACCAATGTTTACTTTGTAGGCATCACTAATTTAATTAAACTGTAATAATCCAAGCTGCTATCTCAGGTGACCAAGACAAGATGGTTTAAACTTGGGAAAATCACAAGAATAAATGTGTGTCACATACTTGCTTTTTTCACTAAAAACGCAGCAAAATGTTCACACTAGGCTTTTTTTCAGCATTTTTTTCCACCACCCTTTTTTTTAATGGGTGAAAAATGCTGAAACAAGTGACATACTCTATTGCAAAAAGCCATGGAAAGCACAAAATACTGAGGACAAATAAGCAAGCTTTGTGCATGAGATTTCGGAAATCTCATAGACTTTGTTGGTACTGTAAAACGCAGCTGAAAATTTGCATAAAAAAGCCCGCTAAAAAAACGTCTAGTGTGAATATAGCCTTGTATAACGGTTCGCCAATGAGTTAGGATATATGACCACGATGCAGAAATGCTGCGGATTTTTCCTAAGCGTTTCTGCATCTCCCTGGGTTGTCAAGCGCTTTGCCAAGTGATTTTAGCATCACTTGGAAAAGTGCTTGACAACTTGGTCAAACTATATAATTCCATGCAACCGTCATGGATTTATATAGTGTGACCAAGTTACAATGCTGCAAATGCAGCATCAATAATGAAAAAAAAGAATAATAATGGTGAAAAATAAAAAAAAAACATTATACTCATCTTCCGATGGTCCTCGATCTCCTTCTCCGGTGCGTCCGGTGTCTTTGGCGGATCACGGTGCTGTAAAAGGACCTTTCATGACGTCATTTAGTCATGTGACAGGTCACGCAACCGCCGATGTCAGCGGTCACGTGACCTGTCACATGACTAAATGGCATCATGGAAGGTCCTTTTACCACCGCGAGCAGCCGAAGAGCCAGCAGCACCGCCGGGAGCAGACAGGGGCCATCAGAAGGTAAGTATATGTTTATTTTTTATTTTAATTCTATTTTAACTACAGGTACTATGGTACCCGGGTCTGGAGGAGAGTCTCTTCATCTCCAGACCCGGGTACCATCCACGCATTGAGTCGCATAATATCCACATGTGTATTTGTAGTCATGCGGATGTTATGCGTTCCAATGCAAGTCAATGGCGGCTAAATCGCAGCGACTCTGCAAAATTAAAGGACGTGCTGCGGATTTTTCCGCAATGATAATCCGCAGCGGAAATCTCCGCGGCATGTGCACAGCACATGCGGATTATCATTGGGGACCATTGCAGACCTATCACCAAGCGTTTTTTAAGTGTTTCCGCAGCGAAAGTTACGCTGCAGAAACGCCTAAAAAACGCATAGTGGGCACACAGCCTTAAAAGTTCTATGGTGAAGAAAAACACGTGAGATAATAAATGCGAAATATACAATATTTCCCATAATATGACTGAGGATATCTTTAGGGTGTATTCACTGTTTTTTCTTCTGCAACAATAAATGCTGTGTTTTACAGCACCATCTTAGTGAATGACATTTCTGAAATCTCATTCACATGCTGTTTTTTTTGCATTTTTTTTAAATCTGCAGCTTGTCAAGTCTTTCAGAGGTTTTGCAGCATTTTTCACCCATTCAAATGAATGGAAAAAAAAACACAAGTAAAAACACCTGAATTTTAAGCAGCGTTTTTCCTGCCTCCTTTGATTTTTGAGGTAGAAAAAAAATACTGCCAAAATCCAACTTGTGAACACACCTTTATCCTGGTTGTGTTCTAATTGGATATAAAATAGAACGGCCATGATAACATGGGTAGTTAATTGTATGGTGTTTTCACATTAAATATTACCAGGCCGCATTCTATTTGCGCAGAGCTGCTCCGTGAAGATTCTATCACAAGATTCCGTGATGACATCACAGGTGATGGTGACATCACTGCTCACAGTCGCTATATATGCAATGCACATAGGCTCACCCGTGCCTTTCTTGGCTCTATAGTGACTGATAGCACTTGCAGTTTTTCACTATGGCTGGAATTGTTTTGGACATTCCTCAGGTAAAAGCACTATTGATGATCCTTATGATCAATCGTCCTAACAGTGTGCTTCTACCACCCGATGGCGTCCTTAGCTTCACTCACCGGCTGGTGATGGAGCTAGTAAAGGATTGCCTGACCAAACACCGACAACGTCGTCTAACGTCAGACTATCTGACGGATTTACTTCAGAACATCAGGACATTACTACACCAGGTAAGTGGCGGACACTCTGCACAGAACATCTCAATATTAACAGATAATAATGGAGGGATAGAAGCTTTTTCTTCTAATATATCGTTTTTTGCAGACCATAAGACGCACCAAAATTTTTTGGGAGGTAAATAGGAAAAACATTTATTATAATAAAATGGGGGTCTGTCTTATAGTCCGAATTTTCGGTTGCTTACTGAGGGGGGGTGGTGGCAGTGGAGCGAGGTCACAGGAGGCAGAGTCGCTGCTGCAGGAAGTCGGCAGTAGGAGTGGGGCGCTGCTGCGGGCTCCAAGCTGGGAGGAGCGGGGTGTCCAGAAGGTACGAGGCTGCGGGCCCTGGGCTTCAAGGAAATGTTAGCGGTAATTCAGGAGGGGAGGCCCTGCTCTGCTTATTGATTTCTCTGCAGTGGGCTTCAAGAAGTAGGCTGCTGGAGATGGCCAATACGCAGTTTGAGATCTCAGCTCCTCATTGAGCCGAGATCTAAATCTGCACATGCACTGCCTCCAGCGGCCATTTGCCTGAAGCCCACCGCCAGAAATTCAATGGGCAGAGCGGGGACTCCCCTCCTAAATCACCGCTAACATTTCCTTGAAGCCCAGGGCCCGCAGCCTCGCACGTCCTGGACACCCCGCTGGCCCGCAGGAGCGCCCCACTTCTACTGCTGGCTTCCTGCTGCAGTGACCCCACCTCCTGTGACCTCACTCCACCACAGCCACCCCCCTGGTAAGCTACATTCAGACAATTATTATTATTAATAATCTGTCTGATATGCTGGGGTGGAGAGTTCCAGAGTAGGGGGGATGCACGGGAGAAATCTTGTATGCGATTGTGGGAAGAGGAGATAAGAGGGGAGTAGAGAAGAAGATCTTGTGAGGATCGGAGGTTGCGTGCAGGTAAGTACCGGGAGACTAGGTCACAGATATATGGAGGAGACAGGTTGTGGGTGGCTTTGCATGCCAAGGTTAGGGTCTTGAACTGGAGTCTCTGGGTAATGTGGAGCCAGTGAAGGGATTGGCGGAGCGAGGGGAAAAGCCAGGGAATAGCGGGGGGACAGGTGGATTAGTCAGACAGCAGAGTTTAGGATAGATTGGAGGGGTGCGAGAGTGTTAGAAGGGAGGTCAAAAATTTTGGAAAAAAAGGCATCTTATAGTCCAAAAAATACGGTAAAACACAACGAGTCCCCAAATACAGTATGTAGTCATTGTATCTGCAGACAGAGAACCGATGTCACATACAATTTCCGCCTCCATTCTGATCGCTCTCATCTCAAAATTCTCCTTTCCATTTTTCCTTCTTTATAGGCTGAAGAAAGATCTCAGACTGAAGATTTGGCTGTCTTTAAAGAACTGGCCGAAAAAGTCCTGTCTATACTAGAACGCTCATTGGAACGCCCGGTAAGGATCAATATTAATAGACGTATCTTAATCCACCGTATCTGAGGAGACTTTCTGAGAAAAGGTCTGAAGATGGCGCGGGATTTGTATCGTTACAATTGGTGCATCTGTAAATGTTGGTTTAGTCCTTCATGATTTATGTATTTGGTGATTTAGTGAAATCTTCCACATAGTAATTATATATATTATATCTATCAGGAAACAACAGGAGGCGACGCCAAATATGGGCAAAATGTGACCCCGAAAATCCCTGACCCTAATAGGAGTCAGCCGGAGCTGAACAGCGATCTGATTACAGGTGAGCGATCACCCGACCTTCTACAAGGAATGTCCAGATATTACAGAGGACGGAGGATAATGTTAGATTTACTCTCTACTCTGTGTAATGGGAACCTGGCAGCACATTGTTACATATAGAAGTAGTGGTGTGACGGTATAGGCCATTGTCCCCTAATAATAATTGTTTGCAGAAATCCAATGTGCCAGTCAGGAGAAATGTAAAGTAGACACCATATTCAAATTAGAATGGAAGTGCACTGGGGGCGTGAAAGAAGAAATCCAAGTGCAGTGACACGCCCCCAGTGCACTTCCAGGCTAATTTGCAAATCTCTCCTATGTTTCAGCTCTCTTACCATCACTCATATGTGCAGCGTGGGTGGGGGCTTCCTCATTCATGTGCTGGAGGGTCCATTCTGCAGTGCTATAGCAAGTAACATGAAATAAATTAAATTTAAATTGCATTACTGCTCTAGAAAATGGGAAAAAACTAAGATACTGAGCACATAATTTTGCCAATTCATGAATGCCCAGCAGCCAATGACAAGGCGATCTTTTTGTTGGAATCCTCTCCTAATGTGAATCCTCTCCTAGGCTGAAGCCTACATTTATATGGGTAGGTAGGATCCTGTTGTAATTAAAACCACCCCGGGCTGATGGGTGGAGATAGGTTCCCAGCAAAAAAGGTCGCCTTGCCGTGACTGCTGGGCATGCATCGAGCAAAAGAAGGTCGCCTTGCCGTGGCTGCTAGGCATGCACCCAGCAAAACAAGGTCGCCTTGTCGTGACTGCTGGGCATGCACCCAGCAAAAGAAGGTCGCCTTGTCGTGACTCCTGGGCATGCACCCAGCAAAAGAAGGTCGTCTTGCCGTGACTGCTGGGCGTGCACCCAGCAAAAAAAAAGGTCACCTTGCCGTGGCTACTTGGCATGCACCCAGAAAAAGAAGGTCGCCTTGCCGTGGCTGCTGGCCATGCATGAATTGGCCAAATTATGCGCTAAGTATCTTCCTTTTATCCTATTTTCTACAGCAGTAATGCAATTCAAATTTCATTTATTTCATGTTTACATGCTATAGCGTTACAGAGTGCAACTTTGTTAGTTATGTATTTGGATGGCTACTCTTAGTATGCACCTGTTCACACCCATTTTCTTTTCGGAAGTGATGGTCAGTCTTTTGTTATTTATGAAGGGGTTCCTCCATCATTTACATTACATTTATCTATGGATTCCCCGTATATTCTCATATTTAGAATCCCCATATAACGAGTATTAATCCCATTTACAGACATCTTGTCATTTCTCCGTTATATTGCTGTATTATCTATGTAGGAATAATATCCTCTAATACATTTCATTTCTTCATCATTATTTTAGAAACAACTGAGCTGTCGAATCCTAACAATGGAATTAGTGAGATCCCGGAGATCCAAGAATCCGTAAGTATCATAGAGGGGGATGCGTGTGTGTCATCAGATCATGGGGTGTGAATGACTCGTCCAGTATTATCCCCCATACAACCATGGTACGTCTCTATTCTAAGTGTAGATGACCCTATGGTGTTAATTACATTTGAATTACAGGGAATCTGTCACCAGGTTTATGCTATTTGGTCTGAGAGAAGCATGATGCAGGGACAGAGACCCTGATTCCATGTGTTGATTACTTTACTCGGTGGAGCAGTTGTGATAAAATCACTATTTTTTTCTGCTGCAGAGCTCTGAATGCTGAGTCTTGTATAACCCCGCCCACACCATTGATTGGCAGCTTTCTGTGTACACTGTGCATAGGCAGAAAGCTGCTAATCAGTGGTGGAGGCAGGGGTACAGAGCAATAGGACTACCTGGCTAAACAGATAGTCTTCTAGTGATAATCTACTGATTTTATTGAAACAGCCACACACAGCCTAGTAAGTAACACATCACTGGAATCAGGGTCTCTGCCCCTACATCATGGTGCTTTCAGAATACATAGCAAACACCTGGTGACAGATTACCTGTAAGTCCTCCTCTGTGTGATCTCCCACATTATCCAGAATGTTATAGTAATGTATGATGACCGTTGCAGGGCGGCTCCAGGATTTCGTGGGCCCTGGGCGAAAGAGTCTCAGTGGCCCCTTTAACACATACCACGATTCATGATGCACAGATACCGCAGATAAATATATATATATATATATATATATATATATATATATATATATATATAGTACAAGGCCGAAGATTTCACTTCTTACATTACATGAGCGATATCTATTGTAAATTCCACAATAACTCAGAAAGCGGCGAATCCTCACAGCTCACAGTGCAGACCGGACAGTAATGTCCTCCACACAGTATAATGGCACCACATAGTCCTCTATACCGTATTATGAGCTCCATATATTGCTCCATATAGAATAATGGACCCCATAAAATGCTCCACGCAGGCTGTGCCCCCATATAATGCCCCATGCAGGTTGTGACCCCACACATAATGCCCCATGCAGGCTGTGCCCCCCACATAATGCCCCATGCAGGCTTTGACCCCCCACATAATGCTTCATGCAGGCTGTGACCCTCACATAATGCCCCATGCAGGCTTTGACCCCCCACATAATGCCCCATGCAGGCTGTGCCCCCCCCACATAATGCCCCTTGCAGGATGTCCCCCTCCCACATAATGGCCCATGCAGGATGTCACCCCCCATATAATTCCCCATGCAGAATGTCCCTCCCACATAATGCCCCATGCAGGCTGTGCCCCCCACATAATGCCCCATGCAGGCTGTGCCCCCCCACATAATGGCCCATGCAGGATGTCACCCCCCATATAATTCCCCATGCAGGATGTCCCCTCCACATAATGCCCCATGCAGGATGTCCCACCCCACATAATGCCCCATGCAGGATGTCCCCCACACATAATGCCCCATGCAGGATATCCCCCCCACATAATGCCCCATGCAGGATGTCACCCCCCATATAATTTCCCATGCAGGATGTCCCCCCCCCCACATAATGCTCCATGCAGGATGTCCCACCTCACATAATGACCCATACAGGATGTCACCCCCCATATAATGCCCCATGCAGGATGTCACCCCCCCATATAATGCCCCATGTAGGATGTCACCTCTCACCCCATATATTGGCCCATGCAGGATGTCACCTCTCACCCCATATAATGCCCCATGCAGGATGTCACTTCTCCCCCCATATAATACCCCATGCAGGATGTCACTCCCCCCATATAATGCCCCATGCAGGATGTCACCCCCCATATAATGCCCCATGCAGAATGTCACCTCTCACCCCATATAAAGCCCTATGCTGGATGTCACTCCCCCCCCCCATATAATGACCCATGCAGGATGTCACTTCTCCCCCTCATATAATACCCCATGCAGGATGTCACCCCCCTATATAATGCCCCATGCAGGATGTCCCCCCCATATAATGCCTCATGTAGGATGTCACCTCTCACCCCATATAATGCCCCATGCAGGATGTCACTCCCCCCCATATAATGCCCATTGCAGGATGTCACTTCTCCCCCCCATATAATACCCCACGCAGGATGTCCCTACCTCCCCCCCATATAATGCCCCATGCAGGATGTCACTTCTCCCCCCATATAATGCCCCATACCTCCATACATAAAAAAAAAAATCAAATGCTCACCTCACTGCTCACCAGCTGTGGAGAGGTAAGTATTGTGCCGGCCGTGGTCCTGGGCAAGCATTGAGGGGGGGGGGAGCAAGGCCCGCCTACTCAGGGCCCCGGCACTTGCCTGGGTGTGCAGGGTGCTAGCGCCAGGTCTGCCCAGCGTCCGGTTTGTATCCTCCCAACATCATATCAGTGTAAATCATCTGGGACATAATATGGGGGGAGAAGTTTTTGCATCTGTAACTTTTTTCCTGCATCTTCAATAAATCAGTATTATTTCTTATTCTTTTATAGAGCGTGATCGATTCATTGGTTCCGGCGAGAAAGCCGCATATGACCGACTATGAAACTTCCAAACTCATCAGCAGTGGAAATTTTGGGTGAGATTTCTGTTGCCATAATCCACATTTCTCAGGGTTCCCTATGACAATGCTTCTGCCCCTGCACTCTGCCATTCAGTGTTATCATAGGGAAATTATGTGATCTGTAGCAAATCAAACTGTAAGGAAAGCGATTTAAATAATATAATTACATATAATATAATATATAATAATATAATATTATTACATTCGCCTGTGCTAGACTCTCATCTGTTCTTATGCTGCCTCCTCCACCTGAGCTTTTCTGCTCTCCACTCTGATCTTTGTTTTGATGGGGGGGCTCCATTATGAAGCTGATCAGAGAAGTTGGCTACACATGGTCACATGAAGGGTGACACCATATTGACGTCAATGACATCTACACCCTCCACCATGACCATGTGGGCCCAATCACTGGCCTCAGCAGCAGAAGAGAGCCCTGGAGCACATTCATTTTGGACCAATTTTATTTGCACTAAATTGTATTTGGTCAGTTATAGCGAATCTGCCCAAAGAGAATTTCAGTAGATTCTCGTATCTATAATGTGACCTGGGTGATGGCTCCGGCAGAAGTGGCATTGTGGAGACCTCCAATAGGTGATCTATGTAGTGCTATTTTATGTATTTCTAGATGTGGATTTATAGTGTCGGCCAGACTTCTAGTATTAAACATATGCAAATTGTCTCTTCTGAGAGGAAGCAAACTAGAACTCCACCTATAGGAAGTAGCAATCCTAAAAGTCAATATCGACCCTTTAACAAGCCTTGTCACATGACTTAGGATAATAGCCAAAACCAAAATCTCAATTTGCAGGAACTGTGTTCTGGGGTACTGCCCCTCTTCAGTGCAAAGTGTGAGATATGGTTTGACTGGGTGAGAGGTGTCTGACCGGTATCCAAGGGGTTGACATTTCTCCTTGCGGACATGAGGAGACTTTTAAGCCACAATGCTCCTCTGGGAAATAGGATTGCTACTTCCCATAGGTGGCACTAGGGTGCTAGTTCTCTTCCTCTCTGAAAAGAGACAATTTGCATATTTCCCAGAAGAGCATTGCAGCTTAAAAGTCTCCTCACCTTGACATGCTTAACATGGCTTTTTCCGCAAGGAGAAACGTTACCGCTTGGATCCCGGTCAGATGCCTCTTACCCAGCCAAACCATATCTCACACTTTGCACTGATGAGTGCTTGTACCCCAAAACATAGTGTCCGAAAATTGAGATTTTGGTTATGGCTATTATTCCATGTCATGTGATAAGGCTCGTTAAAGGGTCGATATTGACTTTTAGGATTACTACTTCCTATAGGTGGCACTAGAGTTCTAGTTCTCTTCCTCTCTGAAGAGACAATTTGCATATTTCCCAGAGGATCATTGAGGCTTAAAAGTCTCCTCACCTTGACAAGCTTAACATGTCACTCTCCGCAAGGAGAAATGTTACCAGGATACCAGTATTAAACATATAATGATTTCTATATATGGATTATTAATAAGGATTTATTATAACCGATGGATTCTCCTTCTCTCCAGGGCCGTCTACTTAGTGCATCATAAAGACTCACACCAGACCTTTGCTATGAAGAAAATGGCTAAGCGGAACCTAAATACTGCACAGAGATTGGAATGGGCCTTTCTGGAGAGGGACATCTTAACATTTGCTGATTGTCCCTTTGTGGTCTCCATGCTCTGCTCCTTTCCAACTAGATCTCACCTGTGTATGGTCATGGAGTATGTAGGAGGTAAGACACATCTATTGTATTATATTCAGCCCATGTCTGCTTTCATCTTATCACTGCTCATATCATTAGGACATTGTTGGTTACTTCCCCACAGAGCATTTACTATAGGTTATCTATTACCAAGATGCTCGTAAATTCATTGATCTTGGTGCAGGGGCGCTATGGGGCTCATCAGTCGGAGGGGGTCTGTCGACGCTCAGCAGTGGGCAGCATCCCTCCACCTGTCATCACAATTTCAGCGGTATTTGCTTCTTCAAGGAGGTGGGGCTGGTGGGGGCAAAAATACTGAGTAGGTGGCTAGTAGGGGCCAAAATACTGAAAGGGGGCCGTATGACTAGATATGGGGGGACTGTGAATGCTGAGTGGAGGTCATCATATTAAGTGGGGTGCTGTGGGGGTCCTCACTCTGTATGGAGGCCCCCATTCTGTGTGGGGACATCATACTGAGTGGGGAGTTATGCGGACCATTATATTGTGTGAGGGACTGTGGGAACCATTATCCTGAGTGGGAGGGTTGCTGTGGGTGCCATCACACCGAGTAGGGGGTTGTGGCTGGCCTCCTTCTAAGTGGTGGCCTCCTTAGGAGGATTCACTGTGGGGATACCATACTCATTGAGTGTGGGTGTGGGCATTTTTGGGAGCATCATACTCTAAAATGGCCATAAAAGTTGTATTGCTGGTGAGAACACCAAGCTGCTTCAACAGGGATATAAATATATTTCTTTTTTATTTTTTAGGGTGGGGGGCAATTACAACTTTTGATATGGGGTCTTGTGATTTCTATGTACGCCATTATCTGTGTGATCTCCCCAGGATGTTTCCGCTCACTGCTCATTATACATCATGGTTATCTGCTCGTGGTATATCATGGTCATCTGCTGTATAAACCCCTCACTGGTCATATTTCCTTTCTTCTATAGGTGGAGACTGTGGGACCCTTCTAAGCACCAGGGGTCCTTTCTCTGTCCCCATGGCCCGCTTGTACTTTGCAGAGGCGGTACTTGCCGTGGAATACCTGCATAGTTACGGTGTGGTGCACAGAGACCTGAAGCCGGAAAAGTAAGTGCCCCCGTAGTATAATAAAGTGGGGAAAGTTGTCATTTATTATCATTCAGTCTGTGAGGCTAAAACCATCTTCTCTTTTGCAGCCTCCTGATTACATCTACTGGACATATTAAAGTTACCGATTTTGGGATTTCAAAACTTGGTCTAATGATACCGAAAACCAACACCTACAAGGAATTAGCAGTGGACATCTCCAGAGAGTTCCAGGACCGTGAGGTCAGCATCACCTACAAGAACTTAGCTTGTTATTTGCAAATCTCATCACACTATTGTCTCTTCTCTACGTTCTTCCTTTCTAGAGAACTTTTCCACTAATATTTTATCTTCTGCATTGTGTTTTAACGATGATATCTTGTCATAATAATTGTTTCATCGATTCTCATCTCTATGTTCTGTTGGTTTCCAGTTCTGTGGCACCCCATGTTACATAGCCCCAGAGATCATCCTGAAAGAAGGCTATGGAAGACCTGTTGACTGGTGGTCATTGGGGATCATCCTGTATAAATTCCTGCTGGGATGTGTACCATTTGATGCTGATTCCCTCACTGAGCTTTATAAAAGGGTTGTCATTGGTGAGTAGAATAATCCGATCATTGCGTTGATTGGTTACATTTGTTTAGTTATTTCCTTTGCTTTATGCTACAGTCCAGTAAAGAGGTTTTATTTTCTGTAATTTTCTATGTAACAGGAGAACTAATTTGGAATTGTGATCGCGCTCCACCCCTGGATGCTCAGAATCTCATCACTGAGCTGCTCAGAAGAAATCCTGTGCGTAGACTTGGGACAGGTAACAGATATACTAGTATTAATATTCCCTTATTAGACCAAGGACATATCGCTCATGTCCATGAAGATCAGCATTTCTCTATCAGCTCATCTACTGTATTTCTAGTTCTCCACACTAAGACTTCCAGTTTATTTCCTTCATGTCGGCTCAGTTTTGTCATTAGTTCAGATTACGATAAACTGTTCAGATATGGAGCCATCCCTGACTATGTCCGCATCACTTTTGTTTTTCTTTTTCTAGGAGGAGCATTTGAGATCAAGGTTCATCCATTCCTGAGTGACTTGGACTTTGACAACATTCTGAGCCAGGAGCTGGAGTATGTTCCTCAGCTTGTTTCAGACGCAGACACCAGCTTATTTATCAGTAAGTAGAAGGAGACGTCATCTAGACTAAGCGACTGTTTGTCTCATCTTCCCTAATATGTGATCATCTGTTCCCATTAATATTAGTGATAAATAGTGACTGTGTTATACTGACAACCTCTAATAATACTTCATTACCTATTTCTTGTAGATCATTCTGATATAAACAAACATCTGGTCTCAAAGGATGAGGAAGGCACAAGTGAGAACAATGAGAGCCTTGACTTCCAAAATTTTACGTCATCTTCTGAAAAGCTTTGTAAAGTAAGTATGTGATTAATAAATCCAAAACATGTAAAAAAAATGTAAAACAACTCTAAAAGTACATAAAAAAAATATTTTATATCTTATTTTTATCCGTATTTAGCTCTGTATCATCGCTACCAGGATGGTGAACAATGAGGATCCCAATGCCCCTCCAGAGTATACACCAGAAACCAACACAAACATCTCAGAAATGTGAGTAGATTATAAAGGGTCATTACTTCATTACTGGGAGTTCCAGGCTGATCTATGTACACAACACCAAATATAGGACATAAATATCAGAATATCAAATGCAGCATTCACCGCTTCATGGTTAACGGTCATTGTACTTTTGGCTTCAGAAAATGCAGAAGATAACAGCCCATAATTGTGGCAGGTCATGCATTTTTAGCACTGCCTACTCTGTAGGAGAGCTGTAGTATTACTTGCCAGCCATTCTTGGTAGTTGTGTTCTGATCCATGGAAGGTAGTTTTGAGCAGAAAACCTTCCCCACTATGACAGTCATATGTCCTATTAGGCCTTATAGTCAGTGTTCTTATAGTGAGACAACCCATTTTATACTGTGTTTACTTACGATTTACATGTTTTTCTTCTTCAAACAGGCAGAAAGAATCTGTTCCTGTATGTAATACAGACGATGCTGTTACCATCTTGCCACCCTCGTCCCCATTGCCAGGTATGTACATGTCTACAGCACCAACAATGTGAATGTTGACTTCAAGGCTCAAATATTTCCACATGGTTTTTCTGGTCTACTATGTTATCCATGTTTCATGGATCTCAGCTATGTTGACCATGGGTTCGTACTGTATCCCTATTTCCCTAATTTTGTACAGGAGTTTTTTTTCATGTATTCTGTATATTACGTTGCATCATCTATTAACCTAGTGAGATATAGCGACTGTGTTATACTGACACCCTCTAACAATCCTTCATTACCTATGTCTTGTAGATCACTCTGATGAAAACAACCATCTGATCTCAGAGGATAAGGAGGGCACAAGTGAGGACGATGAGAACTTTATCTTCCGAATATTTGCATCATCATCTTCTGAGAGGCTTTCTAAAGTAAGTATGTGATCGATAAATCCAAAATATGTACAAAAAAAGGATCTATAAAATTAAAAAGTATGTATATTTAATAACTTATTGTTATCCACATTTAGCACTCTACCACCACTAACGGGATGGTGAACAACGAGGATCCCAAGGCCCCTCCAGAGTGTACACCAGAATCGAACACAAACATCTCAGAAATGTGAGTAGATTATGGGGTCATTACTGGGAGCTCCAGGCTGATATATGTGCACAACACCAAATATAGGACATAAATACCATAATATCAAATGTAGCATCCACCGCCCCATGGTTATGGGTCATTGTGCTTTCAGCTTTCGGAATTGTTGGAGATAACAGCCCATAATTGTGGCCGGTCATGCACTTTTAGTGCTGCCCTCACTGTAGGAGAGATGTAGTATGAAATGCCGGCCATTCTTGGTAGTTGTTTTCCTCTCAGCTCTCTATAAAAGGTAGTCTTGAGCAGAAGACCTTCCCCACTATGACAGTCATATGTCCTACTAGGCCTTATAGTCGGTGTTCTTCTAGTGAGACAACCCCTTTTATATGGAGTTTACTTGAGATTTACATGTTTTTCTTCTTCAAACAGGCAGAAAGTATCTGTTCCTGTATGTAATACAGACGATGCTGTTACCATCTTGCCACCCTCGTCCCCATTGCCAGGTATGTACATGTCTACAGCACCAGCAATGTGAATGTTGACTTCAAGGCTCAAATATTCCCACATGGTTTTATACAATACTATAGGTCTCTTATGTTATCCATATTATGACAAAGCAGATCCTATAAGAATATATTGTTACTGATTTTTTTTTTAATTTTTCATCAGAATTTCCATCTCATGAAGAAAGAAAATCGGCAATAAATCTGAGTATGGAGCAACAAAACTCAGAAAATGGAAAAAATGGGAAAAAGAGACGAGGTAAGTGTGAGAATCAACTCCATGTTGTGTGATGTCAGTGAGAATAATTCATGTGGAGTAGATGTCATCTGTCAGTGATGGGATTGTCACATGTATGATTGCTGACAATGACCCCTGACCTCTGTATGATAATATTCCTCTGCCGTCCGGCCACAGTGACTGCACAGCATTATCATGTAATATGGAGTCCCATCACTTACATTATATTTATTTCTCTTCTCATAGGTTCCATCTTCCGCCGGATCTTATCATCCTGCCGGCGTGGATTATCCAGGGCTGCTCGCGCATTTGCATGCTGTCACTGTTGCCCTAAAACCATCTAAAAGACGGGACACCTAAGCATCCAGCGCCCTGAAGTCCAGCAGATCCATCATCACTGCTGGAGCTGTATAGAAGGACCTTCACCATCTACCTGTGGCCTTCTGACTGGTCAACCTGGACAAGTTTCAGTAATGCCTCTGTCATCGGGCTCCGCGGTATTCATACTGCTCGTCTGACGTGTCATTTACTGATCACCTGGTATCTGACCTCGGCTATCTTCCTGACTTTGATTTATTCTATTGACAATGTTCACGATTTTATTCATCCCATTATTAATTAAAAAAAAGTAAAATCTGTTACTGTTGCTCTGATTCCTTTTTGTCTTGAATTCACAAATACTTGTAACTCACTAATTGCTCTTCTTCTCACTAAATGTATTTCTCATTATCCTTAATGCAGCAGTCAGTCTCATATTTCTGTCCAGCAATTACACTGGTGCATCCACCCTGTACCAGTCATTACACTCATCCACAAACCTCTCCACACTGCTGCACAGTCCTGCATCTCTACACTCCAATGAGCTAAGATTAACATCCTCCATAATCAGGACCTCCCACTCTCATGTCCAAGACATTTTCTCTGCTGCACCAGCTCTCAGGAGTGCACTACTGCAGGCAATCAGGTTCATTCCCACTATCAGAGATTTTAAGTGTGCAGTAGAAACAGATTATTTGTGGCAGGACTGTCAAATCACCTCACTATTCTAAGTTTTTCCTACAGCACTCAGTAGCACTTAATATTTGTACATATACAGATAATGGTTGGTGACTGGTTCATGCAGCCTTAATTCCACAAAGATAGAAATAAAAGGTCAACATGTTTCATACATCCAAACCATCCTTAATCATGGCAGAAAAACATAATTTTAAGTTCCCACTATGAATATTTGGTGAGATATCACAGCTGTGTATTTTCACAGCACAAAGAACGCATCTTACAGATCAGCAAATCACAGTGTGCTGACGCTTAGTGTTGTAGTTTTGAACAACACCATTCATTTTATCATATAATGTGTTGAAAAATGAGAAAAAATGCCAGGTTTGGGTTCCTTCATTTTACAGTGTGTATTGTGTTGTAAAAACAAACTGACAAAATGATTCAGAGTCAGTAGTACGATTACTGTGATACCAAACTTATAAGGTTTATATATATATATATATATATATATATATATACAGTACAGACCAAAAGTTTGGACACACCTTCTAATTTAAAGATTTTTCTGTATTTTCATGACTATGAAAATTGTACATTCACACTGAAGGCATCAAAACTATGAATTAACACATGTGGAATTATATACTTAACAAAAAAGTGTGAAACAACTGAAAATATGTCTTATATTCTAGGTTCTTCAAAGTAGCCACCTTTTGCTTTGATGACTGCTTTGCACACTCTTGACATTCTCTTGATGAGCTTCAAGAGGTAGTCACCGGAAATGGTCTTCCAACAGTCTTGAAGGAGTTCCCAGAGATGCTTAGCACTTGTTGGCCCTTTTGCCTTCACTCTGTGGTCCAGCTCACCCCAAACCATCTCGATTGGGTTCAGGTCTGGTGACTGTGGAGGCCAGGTCATCCGGCGTAGCACCCCATCACTCTCCTCCTTGGTCAAATAGCCCTTACACAGCCTGGAGGTGTGTTTGGGGTCATTGTCCTGTTGAAAAACAAATGATGGTCCAACTAAACGCAAACCGGATGAAATAGCATGCCGCTGCAAGATGCTGTGGTAGCCATGCTGGTTCAGTATGCCTTCAATTTTGAATAAATCCCCAACAGTGTCTCCAGCAAAGCACCCCCACACCATCACACCTCCTCCTCCATGCTTCATGGTGGGGACCAGGCATGTAGAGCCATCCGTTCACCTTTTCTGCATCGCACAAAGTCACGGTGGTTGAAACCAAAGATCTCAAATTTGAACTCATCAGACCAAAGCACAGATTTCCACTGGTCTAATGTCCATTCCTTGTGTTCTTTAACCCAAACAAGTGTCTTCTGCTTGTTGCCTGTCCTTAGCAGTGGTTTCCTAGCAGCTATTTTACCATGAAGGCCTGCTGCACAAAGTCTCCTCTTAACAGTTGTTGAAGAGATGTGTCTGCTGCTAGAACTCTGTGTGGCATTGACCCGGCCTCTAATCTGAGCTGCTGTTAACCTGCGATTTCTGAGGTTGGTGACTCGGATAAACTTATCCTCAGAAGCAGAGCTGACTCTTGGTCTTCCTTTCGTGGGGTGGTCCTCATGTGAGCCAGTTTCTTTGTAGCGATTGATGGTTTTTGCAACTGCACTTGGGGACACTTTCAAAGTTTTCCCAATTTTTCGCACTGACTGACCTTCATTCCTTAAAGTAATGATGGCCACTCGTTTTTCTTTACTTAGCTGCTTTTTGCTTGCAATAATACAAATTCTAACAGTCTATTCAGTAGGACTATCAGCAGAGTATCGACCAGACTTCTGCACAACACAACTGATGGTCCCAACACCATTTATAAGGCAAGAAATCCCACTTATTAAACCTGACAGGGCACACCTGTGAAGTGAAAACCTTTTTCGGTGACTACCTCTTGAAGCTCATCAAGAGAATGCCAAGAGTGTGCAAAGCAGTCATCAAAGCAAAAGGTAGCTACTTTGAAGAACCTAGAATATAAGACATATTTTCAGTTGTTTCATACTTTTTTGTTAAGTATATTATTCCACATGTGTTAATTCATAGTTTTGATGCCTTCAGTGTGAATGTACAATTTTCATAGTCTTGAAAATACAGAAAAATCTTTAACCGAGAAGGTGTGTCCAAACTTTTGGTCTGTACTGTATATATATATATATATATATATATATATATATATATATATATATATATATACAGTGTTTAGCATAAATCAGTACACCCAAATAGATTTGTCAGCAAACCTGTAGTTTCCTTTCAGAATCATCATTTTATATGGGATACCATACTACAAAATACTCTCGCAAATTTGAGCCATTGAATGCAAACAAGATTTGGTATTTTGCAGACCCCAAAAAAGTAATTTTCTTAACAAACTCATTCAAGATCATGTTTCAAAAATGAGAACATCCCAGTAACAGTCTTAAGAGAAAAGCTAAGTTTAGACAACAAAATTCTAATTAACAAGAACTGAACCACAGGTAAGTGTAATTATTCATTAAACAGATGTCCAGCAGACAGGTGTCTGTAAAAGGAAGTTACTTAATAAAGAAAACTCCTTCCCATTTCATGCTATCAGCAATGGCACCACATAGAAGGGAAATGTCACAAAACCTGAGAAAGAAAATAATTTCTTTGCAATAAATGTAAAGTCTACAAGAAGATCAGCAAAACTTTACTTATCAGTCAGAATACTGTAGCAAAAGTGATGCAAAACTATAACAAAGATGGAACTGCAACCATCTTACAGAGACGTCCAGGCCGACTATGGAAGTTAACACCTAAACAAAAGCGTCCTCTGATGAGAAGGGTAAGTGGCACCACATAGAAGAGAAATGTCACAAGACATTTCTGAGAAAGAAAATAATTTCTTTACAAAAAATGTGAAGTCTACAAGAAGATCAGCAAAGCTTTTCTTATCAGTCAGATGGAAGTTAACATCTAAACAAAAGCATCTTCTGATGAGAAGAAAATCGACAGGCAAATTCATTGCTATTAGCTGAAGAAGTAGAAAGCCAAACTAGGGTGAGTGTTTTCCATGACACGACACGGTGTACACTGCAAATGAATGGCATTCATGAGTGTCCTCCACAAAGGAAGCCTCTCTCCCTTAAAGCCCATGAACAATAAAAGTCCGTCTACAATTTGCCAGGGTCCATGCTTAAAACTATGAGGACTACCGGGACTCTATACTGTGTATGTGCATCTTATGTGTATGTCCGTATTTTATGTTTGTGTGCACTATGTATATGTGACGCGCCCTGGGCCTATGTGACGTAGCGTTGCGCACGCAGGGACTACCCGGAGACGGATCTGATAGGGGTAGTAGTCTCGTGGCGGTGACCCGGTCCGTGCCCAGGGAGTCAGACTAAGTGGCGGTATATTAGCAGTAGATGTAGGATGACTACGCCACCCGTTGAATGCAGCTATGGAGCTGCCGCTGCAGGGCAGACCGCTGAGGCCGGTGGAAGGATGGTGCAGCGTGGATGATATAACCCCCAACGGGAGGGGTATGGCCTCAGGGCAGCCGACGTGGAAGATGGGGGTAGCAGGAACCACTCAGAGACGATGCGGTGTAGTTCAGGGTCTTTACTGGTGACAAAGACAGACCCTCCCGGAGTACTTGCTAGCGATCGGGGCCTGGTCAGTCCTTGAGCAGATGGGATCTCCCCTGGCCAGGTGGAGTTGTAGGCCTTCCCAACTAACTGTACTCTTCTGGCTACCTTGCTAGAGGCGGGTAAAAGTAGCCCACGTCCCTGAGTGTACCGTGTGGTGCTCACCCGTATGGCCGGTGACTCGGGGCCTTCTAGTGCCTTCCGCTCCACGACGGCGGTGCTGGTCCCACGCGTGTGACCGTGCCTTCGGGTTTCTGGGCCAGAGGACTTGAAATCCCCTGCCGGACGGTTTCTGCTGCTGGGTAAGGGTTAGTCCCCACAGCCTCGGACTCCGGTGATAACTTCTCAGTCAGGGCGAGCTCTGCAGCTGCCAGCCCCTGACTCCTTGTAGCACTGCTCCCACAGAGCTCCTGTTGTTTCTTCCTATGCTGCTTCTCTTCTCTGTCTCTACTTCTGGCATGGCCCGGGAGCTGGGCCCAGCCGGAGCCACAGCTCACTGTCCGCCCTCCTGGCTCAACTCTCCCTTTGAACTCTCTAACCCTGCCTCAGCCCCAGGTTTATATAGGGGAAGTCCTTCCCCTCCCAGGACTGGGCAGGAGGTGTGGCATGCATAGGATTCCTGACCAAGAGACCTCCCACCTGCTCTCAGACATAACATTGCTGTTACTGTGGAAACCAGACCCCTGGGGTGCCACATATGCATACGTTAAAATGTGTATAGAGTATTAGCATGTGCAAATTTTATATGTGTGCCTAATATAAATATACATGGAAATGTATATGTAGGTGGTGCCTGATGGAGGGTGGGGGGCCCAGATCAGAAGTCCTGATTAAGGGCCCTTCACTGTCATTGTCTGCCCCTTATATAAACAGTAAAATCCTCTTTAATAACTGGACTTCCATTGGGGTGGACTTCTCATAGATGGCCAGTATGCATACTATATTGTGAATCTGGGCATCTCTCACAGAAAATCTGATCTGGATATGAGGGTGGTCTTCTATAAGCAGTGATGTTTTGGAGAGATTTAGGGAAAAGTCCCAATTCTTATCCATCGATCTGGTAATTTGAGTAAAATATTTGTGTTGATAACTGATCACAAAGTCACAAAATATGTAAGATTTGGCATAACCTGGTTCATTTTTCAAAAAGTTATGCTCAATTTTTTTAGCACCAAGTTTTGTTGCTTTTTGGTAGACTTACACTAACTTAGTATATTGTGTGAGAATTAAATGAATTATGAATTAGTTGGCGCATTTTACCACACTCTGGGGGTCCCTGACAGTCCTTGTTTACCGGCCCTGTAGTGATGCCAATGTAAACTTCCAAGTGACCGCGCAGTCAATCACTGTCACGAATGCAGGACAACCTATGATTAGCTAATTTTTGGGAAATCCTTATAACAAAAGGGGATTGAAAATATTTACAATTATTTTAAAAGCATTAAAAAAAAAACAGACCCAATACTTATAATTAGTTTGTTGAAAGTAGTCTAATTAAAGGGAGCTGAAAGGATTAGAGATTATGAACCCGATTCACCAGTGTTTTTGCCAGAAAACTGGCATAAAGCTCTTGAAAAGTTGCAAAGTTTTGTGACTTTTCCCATTTTCACATAATTTTAACTTCTTTAAAGCCCAAGACGTACTGATACGTATCTGCGCCCTGGGACTTAAGAGCCTGATACGTATTAGTACATCTTTGCGATCGCGCCCGCACACAGGCTGTGTGGGCGTGATCGCCGCCGGGTGTCAACTGATTGTCACAGCTGACACCCGGTGCTATGTGCTGGGAGAGGTCCCGCACATTAACCCCCGCAATGCTGGGATCGAAGTCGTTCGCAGCATTGCGGGGGCAAGGGGAGGTGATCGGGATAGTCACCTCTCCTGCCGGCGTCCAGCAATGTGTGCCGCGGCTTCCCGGATGTTGCCATGATGACCCGATTCACTGAGGGGTGCAGTTTTAAGAATGGTGTCACTTTTGGGTATTTTCAGTCATAAAGACCCCTCAAAGTGACTTCAAATGTGATGCGGTCCCTAATAAAATGGTTTTGTAAATTTTGTTGGAAAAATGAGAAATCGCTGGTCAATTTTAACCCTTATAGCTCCCTAATAAAAATAAATTTGGGTTCCAAAATTGTGCTGATGTAAAGTAGACATATGGGAAATGTTATTTATTAACTTTTTTTGTGTGACATATCTCTCCGATTTAAGGGCATAAAAATTCAAATTTTGAAAATTGCAAAATTTTCTAAATTTTCGCCAAATATCTGTTTTTTTCACAAATAAACACAAGTGATATCGAAGAAATTTTACCACAATCATAAAGTACAATATGTCATGAAAAAATATTCTCAGAACCAGGGGGATCCGTTGAAGCGTTCCAGAGTAATTACCTCATAAAGTGACAGTGGTCAGAATTGTAAAAATTGGCCTTCTCATTAACGTGCAAACCACTTTGGGTTGTAAAGGGGTTAAGGACTCTACCTGCATATACAGTCATGGAGGAAAGTGCTGGCACCCTTGAAATTGTTTCAGAAAATTACACATGTTTTATTACACGCATGTTTATTTCCTTTGTGTTTATTGGAACAACACAAAAAAACTGAGAAAAAAAAGGCAAATTGGACATAATTTCACACAAAACTCCAAAAATGGGCCGGAATACATATATATATTTTTGATGGGACAACACTGAAGATGTGACACTTTGATACAATGTACAGTAGTCAGTGTACAGCTTGTTTAACTGTAAATTTGGTGTGCCTGCAAAATAACTCAACACACAGCCATTAATGTCTAAACCGCTGGCAACAAAAGTGAGTACACCCCTAAGTGTGTTCTCAGCTGATGTTATTTGTTGGTTTTTCTTTGCATCCCGAACAATTTTCTTGGCAGTTGTGGCTGAAATTTTTGTTGGTCTACCTGACTGTGGTTTGGTTTTACAGAGCATCTGATTTTCCATTTGTTAATCACAGTTTGAACACTGCAGACTGGCATTATCAATTCCTGGGATATCTTTTTGTATCCCTTTCCTGTGTTATACTCTTTTTGCCTCCCTTTCCTGTGTTATACAGTTCAACTACCTTTTCCCGTAGATCCGTTGATAATTCTTTTGCTTTCCCCATCTCAAAATCCAGAAACGTCAGTGGCTGGATCCCAGAAACTCACTCAGCTTTATGCACACACACTGATTACAAGCAAACAGGTCATACGTGAGGATGTTACCTTTAGTAGCCATTCAAACCCATTTGTGTCAAATTCTGTGCATGTTATCAGGCCAAAATCATCAGGGTATGTAAACTTTTTGATCAGGATTATTTGGATGTTTTTGGTTGTCATTAGTGATGAGCGAGCACTAAAATGCTCGAGTACTCGTTGCTCGGGTCGAGCAAATTGAAATACTCGGGTGCTCAACCCGAGCAATGAGCCCAATATAAGTCTAGGGGAAACTTGAGCATTTTTCAGGTGGCTCCCCACGGCGGTCTGCAGAGGGCCTAAAAATTGCCCAAATCGATGGGAACTGTGCTCAAATGACATGTGAACAGCATGGGGAAGACCCCTGGAAGCATCTCTGACTCCCAGATCACTGCTGTCAACAACGTCGTCAGAGTATTACGCCACTTTTACGGCGTAAGGAACATCCTTTCCAGGGTGATGACTTGTATATAAGGCAAAATAAATAAACAAAAACACAAATACTCCTACACACCTTGGGCTATGTTCACACGTAGCATTTTTGACACGTTTTTGCACTTTTGCATTGCTTTCAACCAAGACAAATGCATTCACCAGGAAATGTCATTTTAACATTTTACAACCTTATCTGGCCATGTGGTGTGTGACACATCATCAGACACATGCATACAGTGCTGAAAAGACATGGGAACAGCAAGGGGAAGACCTCTGTAAACATCTCTGAATCCCAGGTCACTGCCTAAATGTGTGCCCATCATAAGTGATCCTTGGCACATGCGAAGATGCCTCCCGCCATGCACCTGTCGTTGCAGACTTGCAACAATCACCGTCCACGTCCTTGTCCCACTGCAGTGTTCAGTTGTCCCTACCCCATTCCTTGGAATGCAAGCACAAGAATGCCGGCAGCCACCCACCCACAGGCTGCAATACTATACTGCCAAATTTTTGACAGCTGCTTGCACTTGAAATGTGGCCTTTTAGGCTCGTGGAGGCGGAAGCTTTTCATAACCTCATGCCGGCGGCAGCCGGGTGTCCATACTCGGTCCCCAGTCGCCACTATATTTCCCGGTATCGCCTCCGCCTTCCACAACCACGGGTCCAATAACATTACCCGTGCCCTCCCCAGTGCACTTACTGGGAAGGACCGCCTAACCACAAACACGTGGACAGGTGAATGTGGCCAGGGACGGTACGGAGCCAGTCCACAACTTTTTTTGCTAAGAGTTGTATTTAGCTCGGTGAAAGGACTGGCATAGAGGGAAACCGTATCTACCCTGCGCGTCATTTCTCCCAGAAAATCCTGTAATTGAGCTTGTTGCAGAAGCAATGGCAGCCCATCCAACATCAACTCGCACTTGTCAATGGTGCTTTGACACACACACATCTTTCTTTGCGCATTTAATTTCTTGAATACAGAGTTGGAAAATGGCCTGATCCGTAATGCGTTTTGAGAAATAACATGCATAAGCATGGCTGATCCGCATTAAAAAAGCAGCCATAGAGTGTCCAGGAACCTTCCCCCACACTTTTCTTAGCCAGGGCTGCTTTTCGGCAGGGTTGCACGGGCCCACCAGAGAACCAGAGACTCCTCCGGCGGGCCCTGGCTTCTCCTTCAGGAGAGTTCATAGTGCCGAGGTGAGGCCATGATGATGATAGAGGCCATCATCTGCTTAGTTTTCTGTTACTTGGAATGCAATTGCAAGTGACGCGCCCCCTGGGACATATTCCTTTCTTTCAGGGGAATACCCGGAGCCGGATCAGATGGGGGTTGTAGTCTCCGAGTGGCTGTGACCCGGTCCGTGCCCAGGGTGTCAAACTCAGTTGTATGTGGCAGTCCTACAGATGTTATTAAGTTCTTTATTGTCGACTACGCCACCCGTTGTGTTGCGGTCACTGTGGCCGCCGCTGCAGCAGGGTCCGCTGAGGCTGATGGTGTTGGTGCAGCTTGATAGGATAACCCCCAACGGGAGGGGTATAGCCTCAGGGGGATCAGGTGCAGAGGATGGGGGTTGTGGTGGTGCAGTGTAGACGGCAATCAGAGACAGAGTCGGGTTATGCAGTTTAGGGTATTTACTCACTGCTGATGTTCCGGTCACTCCAGCTTCTAGTGACCACCCGAGCCGTGCTGCGTCCACCAGGTCCTGGACTCGGCCAACCCCCAAGTAAGTCCGGAGCGTGACCCTGAGCTCTCCTTCTGTCCTTTCCTCTGGCCGTCCCCACCAGTGATCCACCTAGGTCCAGCTCCCTCGGGCCTTCTGTTGGGAGGCCCTTGGCCTTGGGTTCCCTGACCCTCCACGTGGTATGCCTTCGGGGTGGATGTGGTGGGTGGCCGTGGCAGATGCTGCCCACGGCCTCCGGTCTCTGGCTAGGGTGTGCTTCTGCCCCCACCAGTTTGGGATCTGGTACCCTGTGCCGACTCTTCACCCGGGGATTTAATTTGGGTTCTTGGAGTCCTCTTTTCTGTTTCCCCCTCTGGGTCTTTCCTTCTCTTTCTCCTCTCTCACTCTGGGTCTCTCTTCTCCTCTGCTCGCTGACTTGTTCTCTGCAACTGACCCTGTTCTTAGTTGGTGCCCACCTTATATATCCCTCTATGTGTGAGCTCAGGTGACCAGCACCCAATGAGCTCCTAACTTTACCCAGGCTGCTCCCCCTATCTGCCCCTACACTACTTGGGATATTCCACCCCCCTCCCACTCCAGCCAAGGACAGACTCGGTCGTACCTGCACATTTCTAAGTGGGAGTACCGTTGGTCTGCCCTCCGGAAATGGGATGTGTGTAGTGCATGCAGCCTACCGAGCTCAGTTCCACACTCCTTCCTTACCCGGGAGTGGAATATCACACCTCTGGCTGAGGTGCAATACCCCTGTAGCAGCCGAATCCTCAGGGTGCTACACAAGTATGCAGCCAGCCACCCACCCACCCACAGGCCGCAACACTAAACTGACAGATTTCTGGGCAGCTCTTTGCACTTGAAATATGGCCTTTTAAGCTTGTGGAGGTGGAAGCTTTTCACAACCTCATGCAGGCGGCGGCCGGGTGTCCATACTCGGTCCCCAGCCGCCAGTATTTTTCCCGGTATCGCCTTCGCCTTCCACAAGCACGGGTCCCACAACATTACCCATGCCCTACCCAGTGCACTTACTAAGAAGGACTGCCTAACCACAAACACGTGGACAGGTGAATGTGGCCAGGGACGGTACGGAGCCAGTCCACAACTTTTTTTGATAAGAGTTGTATTTAGCTCAGTGAAAGGACTGGCATAGAGGGAAACCGTATCTACCCTGAGTGTCATTTCTCCCAGGAAGCCCTCTAAAGCTGCTTGCACTTGAAATGTGGCCTGAACATTACTGCTGGTACTTTTCTGTGGCAATTTTCTTGCCTCCTACCAGCCTGGAATATTTCCAGCAAACTATGGTACAACACCATGGTATTAGCACTGCCCCCAGTACCAGCAGCGAAGCCATCCTCAATTTCCTTCTCTGGAATTTTATTTGGTAGACTGAGTGGCTGCCAAAATAAATTTTCTCACAAAGGAGCTGATGATAGAGTGGCAGTAGGTTCAAGTTTCTCCAGCCTGTTAGATATTAGAGGGTGAACGGCAGCACAGTGGATCAGTGGTTAGCACTGAAGTCTTGCAGCACTGGGATCCTGGGTTCAAATCCCAGCAAGGACAACATCTGCAAGAAATTTGTATGTTCTCCCACAGGGTTGGACAGTCCCACCAGAGAATTCTCTGGTGTGCCTTGGCTTCTACCTCAGGAGAGTTCATGATAGCGCTAACTTTGCAGCTGCTATGGGGCTCTTGAGCGGGTGAGAAAGGTTAGCCCTCAGAAACAAATCCTCTGGTGGGCAGAATGTTTTTCAATCTGAAACAGCTTCTCAGTGGGAGTTGTATTTCACAGCATGCCATATTCTTTAGCTCTGTGAAAGGACTGGCATATAGGGAAACCTTATTTACCCCGGTTGTCATTTCTCCGTCACCAGGTTCCGCCCATTGTAACACACGACCATGCCTGGCTGTATGTTCAGCGGTGAGAGCCACAGATCAAGCTGCTGTGTTACAGCTTTCAACAACTATGCAGCGCTGGGCGGTTTGTTAATTAAGCATTAAGCATGTTATCTTCAGCACAGCCTGCTGCTGTTTGGCCAAGGCAGTGCAGCAGTGCTGTCAGCTTGTGACTGATGTGGTCATTTCGGAGATGGAGGAGGAGGTGCATGAGCTGAACAATGTGATTACATTGAGGTTAAATTGGTGATGCTATTTTTTATACTAAAGAAAGATCCTATTGTTATGTTTTTTTATGTTATTTTTTATGACAAATGCATTCACCGGGAAAAGTCATTTTAACATTTTACAACCTAATCTGGCAATGTGGTGTCATCAGACACATCCTGTTTTATTTATGATGGAGGGACTCTGAAAGTCATAAAGCCTATTTTTATAGGAACATCAGACGGCCCTTACTATTCTTAAAAGGCCAGCAGTCGGCCCTAGCTATTGTTAGAGAGCCATCAGAGGGCTATGCTTTGTTGTTCCCATTATTAACAAGTGGGTCTCCTATACTGTTATTGCGCATCCAGTGACTGCAAGGGTTGTCAAAAATTTGGACGCAACCTAATACCCCTTTGAAGAGACATAGAGGAGGGTCTCAGTAAAAAAAATGTTCCCATTATAAAGGAGCGGGTCTTCTATAGTGGTAATGCCCATGCTGTGACTGCAAGGGTGGCCAAAATTTTTGAATAAAACACTAACAATTTAAAGACACAAAGAGCATGGCCACAGTAACAAGGTACGACATGTTCCCGTTAGAAAGGAGAGGGTCTGCTATACAGTTATAGGGTATGCAGTGAATCCAACGGCTGACAAATTTTAGGAAAAACCCCACTAAGAATTTAAGGACACACAGAGCAGGGCCACATTAACAAGGTACGACATGTTCCCATTAGAAAGGAGAGGGTCTGCTATACAGTTATAGGGTATGCAGTGAGTCCACCGGCTGACCAAGTTTAGGAAAAAACCCACTAAGAATTTAAAGACACATAGACCAGGCCACAGTAATGACAAATTCCCATTAGAAAGGAGAGAGTCTCCCATAGTGTTGGACTATGCAGTGACTGCAAGAGCTGCCAAAAATTTGGAGGCACTTCAATGGCCCTTGGAAGAGACGTGGAGGAGCGCATCATAAAAAATTGTTACCATTAGAAAGGAGCGGGCCTCCTATACTTGTAATGCCATGCACTAAGTGTATGGGCTGACAAACATTTACTCCTGGGGGGTATACATGAACATACTGTATAAAAAATTTTTTTTACGGGCATCATAAAAATGTAGCGCCCCGAGGGCTCGACCGCTACAGGGGTATTGCACCTCTGCCAGAGGTGTGATATTCCACTCCTGGGTAAGGATGGAGTATGGACCAGGGTTCAGTTAGCTGCATACAGCACACTCACCCCATTTCCGAGGGACAGCTCAACGGTGCTCCCATTAGACAGAAATGCAGGCACGACAGACCATGTCCCTGGCTGGAGTGGGGAGGGGGTAGGAATACCCAGTGATGTAGGAGCAGATAGGGGTTGGTTCCTGAGCGTAGATAGGAGCCCATTGTTTGCTGGTCACCTGGGCTCATGTTCTAGAGGGAGGTATAAAAGGTAGGCACCATCTTAGAACAGTGTTCAGTCAGAGAGAAGAAGTGACAGAGTTGGGGCCTCTGCAAGGGGCTCTTCTCCGTAGGCGGGCCTAGCCTCTGAGGCCCAGCCAGCACAGAGAGAAGAGAAGAAGAGAAGTTCAGTGAGTGGAGTAAGAGAAGGAGTTCAGCCAGAGAGGGCTGACAGGGAGCTGTGGCTCAGTCTGGGCCCAGCTCCACGAGGCAGGCCTAGGGTGAAGGCCAGGAACAGAAAGGAACAAGAACAGAAAGGAACAAGAACAGAAAGGAACAGAAGAGAAAGAGAAAGAGAGAAACAGAAGGGCTCAGGAACAAGACGGCAGAAGGGACCCTAAGAACCAACGAGAATACAGGGTGAAGGGTCAGGCAGATTAAGGGTACCGGATCCCAAGTTGGTGGAGGAGAAACAGCCCTCAGCCAAAGACCGGAGGTCGTGATCATTTATTGGTGCGACACCTCATCAAACCTGCTAGGAAGGCACCATATAGGACAGCGGGGAACGGGAACCACATTTACCCGCACAAGTCTGCGGCAGCTGGACAAAAGTGGGTCACTGGTGAGGCAGGCCAGAGAAAGGATTGAAGGGGTCCTGTGTCATGCTCCTGAACTGCCTGGGGTTGACCGAGCCCCTCACCTGGTGGACGCAGCACGGCTCGGGCGGTCATTGCTGACAGAAGTGACCCGGAGTACATGAACTGTGAGTAAAAGACATTGGACTGCAGTACGTTGTCTGTGTACTCTTTCGCTCCTCCAGCACTAACGGCACTGGGACTCTCTGCACCATCACCCCCACCATCCACTACACTGCCCTGGGGCTGCACTCTTCCCGTGGGGAGTCACACTACCTCAGCTGCATACATCATCAGCCCCAGCGATCTGCCTTGCAGCGGCGGTTCATAATAACCGCAATCCACGGGTGGCGCAGTCGGACATCACTTAGGACGGCTAAAGGACTACCACTGGTCTGACCACCCTGAGCCACGGAACCGGGTCGCCACTACTACCCCCACCGTCTCCCTATTGCCCGGCTCCGAGTGCCCCACGGCCCAGGGGCGAGTCAAACACCCTTAAAAAAAATTATGTGGGTGTTGCATCATGGACCACGGTCACCCTGGTGATATGGTGGTGGAGGATGAGGAGAAGGAGGAGGACAAGAGCAAATAGCCAAAATCAGGAAGCGTATACCCATGTGTGGGTGTGAAAAGGTGCATGGGAATACACCTCCCAAGAAAAGACACTGGATTTGAGTTTATGTTACGCTGCTATCATTCGGTGGTGTTGAGAAGTCTGGCCCAATCCAGCCCTTGTTCATTTTTATAAGAGTCAGCCTGTCAGCATTTTCAGTTGACAGGAGGATGCGCTTATCAGTTATAATTCCACCAGCGGCACTAAAAACCCGATCTGATAAAACGCTGGCAGCAGGGTAGGCCAGGACCTCCAAGGCATAGAGAGCCAGTTCATTCCACATATCTAGCTTGGATACCCAATATTTATAAGGCACAGAGGAATCACGGAGGACGTTGGTACGGTACGGCAAGGTACTCCCTCAGCATCTTCCCAAACTTTGCACTCCTTGTGAGAGTACCCTGCGCCTCAGGGCCTGTGCGATGGGAGGGTCTGAGAAAACTCTCCCAGAACTTTGACAGTGTTCCCCTGCCTCTGCTGGATTGAAGTTGTGTCTCTCTCGCCTGTACTCCTTGGTTGTCGAACGAAGTGTGCCCTCTGCCTCCAGCGTTTTCAGATGGGAATTTTTTTAATAGGTCCGCAACAAGGGCCTTCTGGTACTGCCTCATTTTTGTACACCTGTCCGCCTCAGGAATAAGAGATATAAAGTTCTCCTTGTAGAGTGGGTCTAGAAGTGTCACCAACCAGTAATGACCTAAAATTTTGAGAATGCGAGGGTCATGGGAAAGGCAGCATAACATAAACTCAGCCATGCGTGCCAGACTACTAACAGGCAAGACTTCCGTGTCCTCACCAAGAGGATGACTGACCATGCTCTCCTCCTCCTCCTCTCTGTCCTCTGGCCATCCACGCTGAACAGACGGTATGACAGCTGTGCAGATAGCACCGTCTATAGTGCATGAAACTAGTTCCTGTCCTTCCTCCTCCTCCTCTTCCTCATTGTCACCCAATCCACGTTGGGATGAGATGAGGCTTGGCTGTGTGTAATCACCCTGTATGGTTAATTGCTCCATCTTATCATGCTTCGCCTGCAATGCATCATCTTTGATTGTGAGCAGAGAGCGTTTCAGAAGACAGAGAAGCGGGATGGTGACGCTAATTATGGCGTCATCGCCGCTCACCATCTTGGTGGAGTCCTCAAAGTTTTGGAGGATGGTACATATGTCTGACATCCACGTCCACTACTGAGGTCTTATGTGTGGAGTCTGAACTGAATACCGATAGCCTTTTTGATGCTGGTACTCAACAACTGCCCTCTTCTGCTCACAAATCCTTCCCAACATCTGCAATGTAGAGTTCCAACGTGTGGGGACATCACACACCAGTCTGTGAGCCAGAAGCTGCAAACGCTGCTGAAACACTGCAAGGGCAGCGGAAGCTGTAGCTGACTTTCTAAAATGGGCACACAGGCGGCATACTTTAACAAGCAGATCCGGCAGCTCCGGGTAGGATTTGAGTAACCGCTGAACCACGAGGTTAAGCACATGGGCCAGGCATGGTACGTGTGTGAGCTCGCCTCGCCTCTGAGCCGCCACCAGGTTCCAGCCATTGTCACACGCGACCATGCCTGGCTGTAGGTTCAGCGGTTTGAGCCACAGATCTGCCTGCTCTTTCAGAGCTGTCCATAACTCTTCAGCATTGTGTGTTTTTTCACCTAAGCATATTAGCTTCAGCACAGCCTGTTGCCGCTTGGCCGAGGCAGTGCTGCAGTGCTTCCAGCTTGTGACTGATGTGGTCATTTCGGAGATGGAGGCTGAGGAGGAGGAGCAGGCTGAGGAGCATGAGGTTCAGGAGCTGTAGACCGTGGGGGCAACCCTGATTGACCTAGGGCCTGCAATCCTTGGCGTCGGGAGGACGTGTTCCGTCCCAAGGTCCGACTGGGTCCCGGCTTCCACTATGTTAACCCAGTGTGCCATCAGCGAGATGTACCGTCCCTGCCCACAAGCACTTGTCCACGTGTCCGTGTTTAGGTGGACTTTACCGGTAACTGCGTTGTTGAGGGCACGGCTAATGTTTTGGGACACTTGCTTGTGTAATGTGGGGACGGCACACTGGGAGAAATAGTGGCGGCTGGGGACAGAGTACCGAGGGACGGCCGCCGCCATCAGGTTGCGGAATGCTTCTGTTTCCACAAGCCTAAAAGGCAACATTTCGAGCCAAGCAGTCGTGAATTGTGAGAATTTAGTAGTGTGGCCTGTGGGACGTTGGCTGCATATTTGCGCTTGCATTCCAAGGACTGGAGTATGAACAACTGAACGCTGCGCTGGGACAAGGACATGGACGTGCTTCCTGGTGCTGCTACTTGAGAGTGTGCAATGACAGGAGCAGGGCAGGAGGCATCTTTGTACTATGGACAGGGGATTGACTTGCATGCACAACAGCAGAAGAAGCAATGGTGCCACCTGTAGACACTGTTCCTGGACCCTGGTGTTCGGCCCACAAAGTCGAGTGCTTTGCTGCCATGTGCCTCATCATGCTGGTGGTGGTCAGGCTGGTCGTTTTGCCACCCCTGCTGATGCTGGTCTGGCTCGTGATGCAAATGGCCTTTTTGGAGTTATCGGCAGAGTCTTTAAAAAACAACCAGACTCGGGAAGACCTAACAGTTGTAGTGGCAACTTCCTTCATGTTGGTGTTACGGGAAATGGTAGCCTGCCTTCTGTCTGCGGCCACCACACTGCTTCTTCCTGCCTGTTGGGGTGCTCTGCCTCCCTCCCCCTGTGTGCTGCTGTCCTTGCTCTGCATGTCCTCCTGCCAGGTTGGGTCAGTTACTATATCATCCACCACCTCGTCTCCCACTTCTGCACCCTGGTACTATTCCTGACTTTCTGTCAATTGTGTCTCATCATCGTCCACCTCTTATGACAGTTTCCCACCGTCGCCTTCGTGTGACCGTGGCTGCTCAAATATTTGGGCATCGCTACACGTGATCTCCTCTTGCCCCGCTTCAAGTGGACCGGGCGAGAGGCCCGAATCTATAAATGGAAAAGTGAACAGCTCTTCAGATTGTCCAAGTGTGGGATCAATTGTCTCTGGGTACTCGGCATGGTGGGAGGAAGGAGGATCAGGGTGAGGAATATGAGGTCCAGACTCATGGCTACTGAGACTTGACCGTGTGGAAGACAGGGTGGTGGTGGTGGTGGTGGCTAAGTGACTGGAAGCATTATCCGCTATCCAACCAACAACCTTTTGACACTGATCTGGGTTCAATAGTGGTGTGCTGCGGTCCCCTAGAAATTGGGACAGGAAGGTCAGGCGAGAAGATGTGGGTGTTTGTTGTGGCACAATTTCGGCTTGCCCACGGCCTTGTACTCGGCCTCTGCATGCACCATTACCATCACGTCCAGTTCCCCGTCCCTTGCCACGTGCCTTGCCCATTTTAAATGGAGGATAGTATCTTCCACGCTCACTACAAATGATTGAGTTTGAAGCGAAGTTATATGTGATCGGTGTGATGGAGAAAACAGAGTTTTAAATACCTGGCCTGTAGGTAAGTAGTGTGAACAGCAAACTGCTGTGAATTGCTTCACTGACACACTGAAAAAATGGAGGCCAGAAATGGCAGTATTTTCTGACAACGTATATGTGATCTGTGTGACGGAGAAAACACAGTTTTAAATAGCTGGATTTCTAGCGCTCTAATATGGAAAGGACCTGGCTGTATTCTGCAGTGCCAACAAGCAAATGGTGCAGAAAAACGTTGTTCTCTGGATTGCTTTATAAGCAAATAATGAGGATTAAGATCCAAATAAAAGTATTCCTCGCCCCTGAGACCTGGGCCTTTGTATAGAAATATCTACCAGCAGCAGAAGGCAGATTTGGAATGGAGCCTCTTGTGCTATATGCACTGCAGTCTGCTATATACACTGCCTGCCTGCCTATTTACACTGCCTGCCTGATATATCTGCAGATGGATTAGTCCTCAGAAGGACTGTTTGTTGAGATGTATATGTGTAATGTGCGGTTTTTCTCACTACACTACCTAATGCACGATCAAATCTCTCCCTAACGCAGCATCAGCTCTCCCTACACTGTCTGATCCAGAGTGACTGTGATGAGCATGGCGGCGCCAGGTCAGATATAGACCTGATGACGCTGTGCGGCCAGCCAATCACTGTAATGCCCACAACCAACATGGCTATGGCATTACAGTGCATGGCAGGCAATCCCTGCATGTTCATTGGCTCTGTAAAGAGCACCAAACATGCAGGGATGGGTCCCGACTTCCCGCCCGACCAACCCGGAAATACTCGGTGAGCGCAGAGCATCTCGAGCAGTGAGATACTCGGGCGAGCACCGAGCAGTAGCGAGCATGCTCGCTCATCACTAGTTGTCATTAAGATTTAAAAAGAGAAAACACAGAAATGTGACAGTAAATGGCTTCACCCAACCAATAACCATGAGTGGAGAAAAAGTGTTTTTGTTATCATTCATTTTTTCTGAAACAAGGCCAAGAAAGGAAAAATTCTGCCGGGGTATGTAAACTTTTGAGCAGAACTGTATATGCGCCAGCCCCAGTGTCTCCTATTCTATATACTCCAGCCCCAGTGTCTCCTATTCTATATACTCCAGCTTCTTCTGTGATGTATATGCTCTAGCCCCAATGTATCCTGTGATGAATATACGCCAGCCCCAGTGTCTCCTATTCTATATACTCCAGCTCCAGTGTCTTCTGTGATGTAGCCCTAATATCTCTTATGCAGAGGCGTCGCATGATAAAGCAGTGGGACACAAGCTCCCTGCCCTATCACTATCTCTTTCATATGCCACAGATCGCCATAGGCCTGCGGTTAACGAGATGTCAGCATCCTCACGCAGGTGGCTCGGTGACATCATTGCATCGCTCTGCTCTGCTGTCGCGCCATGGAAGAGGAGACAGAGGCCGTGATGTAGGGAATCAGGATTAAGTGAGATATTTTTTTAAATGATCGGGCAGTGGAGCCATCCTACTATATATCTGGAGTAGTGGGTCCATCATACTACATATGGAGTAGTGGGGCCATTATACTATATGTATGTGGGGCAGTGGGACCATCATAGTATATACAGGTGCATCTCACTAAATTAGAATATCTTCAAAAAGTTAATTTATTCCAGTTCTTCAATATTGTTTCAGTATGCTCCACAATCATGAGGAAGACTGCTGACTTGACAGATGTCCAGAAGGCAGTCATTGACACACTCCACAAGGTCCTAGAGTTCCAATTTTCATTTGGAAATCAAAGTCCCAGAGTCTGGAGGAAGAGTGGAGAGTCCACAATCCAAGCTGCTTGAGGTCTAGTGTGAAGGCTCCACAATCAGTGATGGTTTGGGAGGCCATGTCATCTGCTGGTGTAGGTCCACTGTGTTTTATCAAGACCAAAGTCAGCACAGCCGGCTACCAGGACATTTTACAGCACTTCATGCTTCCCTCTGCCGACAAGCTTTTTGGAGATAGAAATGTCATTCTCCAGCAGGACTTGGCCCCTGTCCACACGGCCAAAAGTACCAATACCTGGTTTACACACAACAGTATCACTGTGCTTGATTGGCAGCAAACTCGCCTGACCTTAACCCCATAGAGAATCTATTATAGAGAATCTATGGGGTATTGTCAAGAGGAAGATGAGAGACACCAGACCCAACAATGCAGATGAGCTGAAAGACAGCTTTTTGTATTGAAGAACTGAAATAAATTAACTTTTTGATGATATTCTAATTTAGTGAGATGCACCTATATATGGAGCAGTGGGACTATCATGCTATATATATGGAGGAGTGGGGGCATCATACTAAATATAGAGCAGTGTGTGTGTGTCACCCCAGGCCTGGATGCCACAAACAATAATCTGTTTCTGAAAGCAGGAGGGAGGTCCCCTGGTTAGGGACAATTAGCATACAGCACCTCCTGTCCCAGGCCAGCAGGGGGAGCTGGCTGCCCCTATAAAAGCTGGAACTGGGGGCAGGGTTAGAGAGAACTGGAAGACCTAGCTCAGGAGTGAGACTAGTCCCAGAGAAGGAGGGACAGTTCAGCTGTAGCTGAGGAGTCCGTGAGGCAGAGCAGAAACTGCAAGCCAGGGACAAAGGCGACGAGAGCCGGTCCTGGCAGAGAACCAATCTACTGGACATTGGGGTCCGAGGCTGTCAGGGTTACAAGCCCAGCAGCAGAGAATCAAGCTGCGAGGGATTTTAGGTCCCTTGGCCTAAGAAGCCTGGAGGCTCCGCCACACAGAGGGACCAGTACATCGAGGAGCAAGCAACAGGTACCCAAGGCCTGAGTCGCAAGCCATACAGGAGAGAAGTACACGGCCAGCTCAGGGACGTGGGCTATTACACCACGAAAAGGGGGATAGTCAGAAAGAGCATAGAGAGAACGGTAGGCCTACACACTCACCCTGACCAGTGGGGCTCGCCCGATTGCTCTCAGACACCCAGGCCCATTCCTAACCGGTACTGTTGGGCCATTAATAATATCTACAATAAAGACCCTGAACTGTTTGAAGCGGACTCTGAACTCTTACTATTGCGGCCTGCACTATCACCCCCAACATCCACCTACACTGCCCTGAGGCTACACTCTTCCCATGGGGAGTTATCCTACCCCTGTGCTGCACACCAACACCAGCCTCAGCGGTCTGCCTTGCAGCGGCGGTTATCTCCAACCGCAATCCACGGGTGGCGTAGTCGGACATTCAAAACACTGATAAATAGACTGCCACCATTTGGTCTGACCACCCTGAGCCACGGGATCGGGTTGCCACTACTACCCCCATCAGCACCGTACACTAGAAGGCCCGGTTCCGGGTACCCCACGGCCCAGGGGGGGAGTCAGCTTTGGCGTAGTCGGCAGAATTGTGACCAACCCGCCACAAACGGGTATTGCGTGCCTGGAAAAGACTCTATACATATCTGAGTGAAGTTTCCCGCCATTTGGGGCCATTTCCCGCCAATCTGAGCCGTTTCCCGCCATCGGGCGCCATCTTCGGGACGACGCGCGGGAAGAAGAGGGGCGTGGACGTCCAAAAACGCGTGAGACCTGAAGCCCCGCCCTACGCTGAGACGCTGCTCAAGGTCCTGGATGGAGATCCAGCGGATGCCGACGTCATCACCGAGCAACGCAAGGTGCTCTCCCAGAGCATCGCGAGGGAAGCCGCGGCCTACAGAAGAGGATCGCCAGAAGGTAGGCCACGGTTAATTAGGAGGGAGGAAGATGTCGGACGCGGAGGGACCCTCTACCACCAGCGTAGCCGCTGCAGCTGTGATGCCGTTTTCCATGCCCTATATCCATAGGCGGATTATAATGAGGGCAATCCGGGCGACCGCCCAGGGCCCCGAGCCTGCAGGGGGTCCGCGGCTCCAGGCGGGGTGTCTAATGCCGGATTGCCCTCATTATATGTGCGGGCCGCCGCGGCACATAGTGGTAGCAGTGGCGGGAGGGGGGGGCCTGGACTGCTCCCCCAGCAGCGGCCACCGCTACTTCTTCATCGGCCGGGCCAGCACTGCAGCAGTTAACTTCCCTGTGCTGGCCCGGCCGCGTCACTGCTAGGAGACATGGCCCTGTGCGCGGCTGTGTCTCCTAGCTGTGACGTCACACAGTGCGCCCCGGCCTGCAGTGCTGCACCGGAAAAGAGAGAGAGCAGGCAGGAGGAATTGAGCCGGGGGATGGTGAGTGTGTGTGTGAGCAGATGTGTGTGTGGGCAGGTGTGTGTGTGTTTGTGGGCAGGTGTCTGTGGGGGCAGGTGTCTGTGTGGGCAGGTGTGTGTGTGTGTGTATATGTGTGTGTGTGTATATGTGTGTGTGTCTGTGTGGGCAGGTGTGTGTGTGTGTATATGTGTGTGTGTGGGCAGGTGTCTGTGTGGGCAGGTGTGTGTGTGTGTGTGGGCAGGTGTGTGTGTGTGTGTGGGCAGGTGTGTGTGTGGGCAGGTGTGTGTATATAGGTGTGTGTGTGTGTGTTTGCGGGCAGGTGTCTGTGTGGGCAGATGTGTGTGTGGGCAGGTGTGTGTGTGTGTGTGGGCAGGTGTGTGTGTGTGTGGGCAGGTGTGTGTGTGTGGGCAGGTGTGTGTGTGTGTGGGCAGGTGTTGGTGTGTGTGTGTGGACAGGTGTGTATGTGTGGGCAGGTGTGTGTGTGTGGGCAGGTGTGTTTGTGTGTGGGCAGGTGTGTTTGTGTGTGGGCAGGTGTGTGTGTGTGTGGGCAGGTGTGTGTGTGTGTCTGTGTGGGCAGATGTGTGTGTGGGCAGGTGTGTGTGTGTGGGCAGGTGTGTGTGTGTCTGTGTGGGCAGGTGTGTGTGTGTGTCTGTGTGGGCAGGTGTGTGTGTGTATATGTGTGTGTGTGTGTGTGTGTGGGCAGGTTAGAAATTCTTGCCCTGTTGAACACTACACCTGACTTGAGGCCACCACCTCTTGGTTGTCCAATGTTCTTGCTTCTCTAGGGCTCTTCTCAGATATTCATTATACCAGCTCCCCAGAATACCAAAGTTAGGGTGGGTGACCGCGAGCCCTGGTGGTGGTCATAACTGCGGCCACCCAGGGGCAATACTCCATAACAACAAACCCCTGAGGTGGTGTAGGATGTAAGGACCTATTCACACTACATTCAGCGCTGCATTCAGGTCTTTACACAAGGCTTACAACTGAATCCCTGAAATTCAGGATTGTGCTGTCTGAAATGAGACATCTGAAAGCAGAGAAAATGGAGCCTAAAGATTCAGACTTTAGCCTCGGTTTGCCTTTGTTCAAATCAATGGCTATGTCAAGGCACATCTGAATGCCATTTTTCAGGGATTTAGATAGAAGCCTGGAAAGAGGAGATGAATGCATTGCAAAATTCAGTGTGAATAGGCCCTTATATCTGGAGTCTTGATATTGATGCCACAAGCATTTTACTTGTTTTTAACTTAAAAAAAAAATACACACAAATTATACACACACACACACACACACTATACATACACACACAGTATACATACACACACATTATACACACACACACACACACTATACATACACACACACAGATGTGTATGTGGGCAGGTGTGTGTGTGTGGGCAGGTGTGTGTGTGGGCAGGTGTGTGTGTGTGTGATGTCTGTCTGTTTGTGTGTGTGTGTGTGTGTGTGTGGGCAGATGTCATTGTGTGATGCCTGTTTGTATGTATTTTTGTGTTTCAAATGTGTTTATGCGTGTCTGTATATGTTTGTGTGTGTGTATGACTGCATGCGGCCTCCTGCTGAGTATAGTTGGCGCCGTGCGGCCTCCTGATGTCTCTGGGGGGGCTCCGTGCAGCCTCCCGCTGTGTATAGATGGCTACGTGCGGCCCCTCGCTGTTTATAGACGGCGCCGTGCGCCCCCCCGCTGTGTATAGATGGCTACGTGCGCCCCCCGCTGTGTATAGATGGCTACGTGCGGCCCCCCGCTGAGTATAGATGTCGCCGTGCGGCCTCCTGCTGTGTATAGATCGCTACGTGCGGTCTCCCGCTGAGTATAGATGGCGCTGTGCGGCCTCCTGCTGTCTCTGGGGGGAGCGCCGTGCGGCATCTATACTCAGCAGGAGGCCGACCGTAGCCAGCTATACACGTATACTCAGCAGGAGGCCGCACGTAGCCATCTATACGGTGCCATCTATACACAGCGGGAGGCCGCACGGCGCCATCTATACACAGTGGGAGGTCGCACGGCGCCATCTATACACAGCGGGAGGCCGCACGGAGCCATCTATACACAGCGGGAGTCTCAGTGTTTTGCAAGAGCAGTCAATAAATTCTGCTTGACTAATTCTGAGCACCATAAAGTCTGGTTCGCTTCTAACCTGCTGTCTTCATTTTCAGCTTGCTGAATTCTAACTCATTTACTGTCATTCGAGACGATGCCTTTGCTGGTCTCTTTCACCTTGAATACCTGTAAGTGCTCCACTTAATGTCATATTTTTGATTCTGTTCTTCTTCATCTTTTGGCATGTGCAATTGTATGAGCAAGTATTCATATGAATTTATGACCTACTTAAACCTTGGAGGACCTTAAATTTTATTCAATCAATTTTTTTTCCAGTTTAAAACTATGGGACATATATGTGCCTTGGTCCTCAAAGGGTTTTTAAAGGGGCTGCAAACATAAATATGAAAAAAATAATTCAATTAGTGCTTTTTGTGTTTATTTAATTTTTATTTGAAGTCCATTTTTTTATATACCTTGAAATTAAGCTCTACCCCATGGAATGAAGCCCTACCTACATGACATCTGAGAGCTACATGGATCCCGCTTGTGAGGTGCCTGTCCGTCACTACTATTCAGTTTTAGGGTCCACTCACTAAGCCATATATTCTCTCATGCAAGAGAATAGGGCCAATTAAGCTAATGACACTCGGCTCAAACTCTGTCAGAGCTTCAACTGAGTGTGATCCGATTCTCTCGCAGCACAGATATGGAGAAGATGGAGAACTTACTTTCTCCATAGTCTCTGTGAGTGTTCATCGGACTGCACTTGGATGACATCCGAGTGCAGTCCAATGTTTTACGTGCACCCATAGACTTGTATGGGTGCACATGGTCCGAATATCGAATGAGATTATTTTCTCATGCCAATAATCGCACTGTCCCATAGTATAACATAGAGCCGAGTCCTATCCGATAAAACATCACATAGCATTCGGCCGTGTTATACGACAGTGTGAGCGAGCCCTTAGAGTCAAGGAATATTTACATGCAGATGATGATATTACTCTCCAAGTGTATATTTTTTTAGGCGAGTTCATAGTAAATGCTTTGCATTTTTGACATGTGATCAACTAAAGAGCAAGAAAGATTTAGGACCTCCCCTATAGAGAAACGAAAAATAGTTTGGAGGACTTGCATGTCCTTTTTATTTATTATGAGAAAATCATAAAAGATCCAGTTTTTTAACCATGCTGTGACTTTCTGCTGAGGGAGAGGGAGAGAGCTGCCCTATTCAGAGTCTGTAATAAGACCTGCTGACAAAAGTGTTGAAGATACAGTCTAATGTGAATTAACAATGAAAAAAAGTTAATTTAACAAATGGCTTGTATTTTTTTAATACAAACTTTTTTGTCTTTACAGCTCTTTTAAAGGGAATCTGTCATCAGGTTTTTGCCACCTAATCTGAGAGCAGCATAATGTAGGGTTAGAGGCACTGATTCCAGTAATGTGTCACTTACTGGGCTGTTTAGTGTTGTTTTGATAAAATCATTGATTTGTCAGAAGGTAATTATCACTAGATGACTAGTAAGTTCTGTAGGACCCCACCCCCATCACTGATCAGTAGATTTCTGTGTACACTGAGCATGGGCAGAAAGCTGCCAATCAGTGGTGTGGGTGGGGCTATACAGAGCTCAGCATTCAGAGAGCTGCTAGATCTGCAGCAGATAAAACTGTGATTTTCTCAAAATGGCAACAAGCAGCTGAAAAAGTGACACATCGCTGGAATCAGGGTATCTGCCCCAATATTGTGCTGCTCTCAGATGAGGCAGCACAATTAATATTATGCCAAATTAATTTCCCATGAACTATCACATGATCTATCACAGGGGATCATGTGACATGTCACGTGATAAATCAGGTGTGTGGAGGGGGCCCGCGCCTTCTAAACTGCCCGGGGCCCTTGCTACTCTTAATCCACCCCTGCCTATATCCCCGGAGCGGCCTGGATGCCCAGTATGCTGGCGAGTCGCATACCTTGGGTGACTTTAAAGAAAGGCTGTATAGCCTGTTCAAAGTTTATCCCCTGACAGAAGAACAGAAGGTAAGCATACTGATAGGGCAGTTAACTGGTGCGGCCCAGCGGGAGGTAAAGTCTTGGACAGCTGAGGAGAAAAGGACTGTAAGGGGGGTTCTGACCCGTCTACGGGACACCTTTGATACCCGTACCTCAGCAGAAATCAAAATGCGGTTCTATGGATGTAAGCAGCGAGCTCAAGATAGCATCCGAGATTATGCCCTAAATTTACAGGAAGCCTTGGGGGCAATTAAGCAAGCTGACCCTGGCAGCGTGCAGGATACAGATAAACTATTGACTGACCAGTTCATAGAAGGTCTGCTGTCCAGCGCCCACAGAACCCAGCTGCGCCTCATGGCCCTACAGAACCCCGATTTGACTTTTGCACAGTTCAACGATAGGGCCATCCGGGTGCTCCGAGAACCTGCACCGGGTGGCGCTGTAGCTTCCCGGCGCCCTGCCATCCCTTACCACCAGGGGGCGGCACCCTATCCCGCAGACCTTGTGGGGGCTGATGCGCAGGCCCTAAATCCATCCCCGCCTGCAAACCTGCACCATCAGGTCCAAGAACTAACAAAGAGTGTTGCTGCATTGTCCAGGACCGTACAGTCGTTACAGATGGACCCGTCAGGACCAATCAAGCTGGCTTCCAGTCCGGAGGATGTCCCGTGGCGTCGACGGAGGAGGATCCCGTCGTTCAGAGGGAGGCCCGCCGATCATTACACTGAGGATGGACAGCCGATTTGCCGCCGTTGCAGCCAGCCGGGACACGTAGCCAGGTACTGTACTTTAAATGGGTCCGACCTGGGGCAAAGGGCCAACCCCCAGGTATAAGGTCATCAGGCCCATCTAATTGGCGTGGTAAGTAGGCAGGGGAACGCCCGGTTTTACCCGTAGTGCTGGACGGTATCCCCATGAGTGCACTGCTGGACACCGGGTCCCAAGTGACTACCATCCAATATGTACTTTTCAAGCAGTACTGGAGTGACACTGATATAACTCGTTATCCAGATGATGACTTGAGCATCATCGCCAGCAATGGTCAACCCGTGCCGCAGGTGGGGTTCAGAGAGATGACCATTAAGATTGGTAAAGTTGAACTGCCGGCACAGGGAGTGATCATTGTGGACATTGACCGTCGAGAAAGTCACCCTAAAATAACCTTGGGTACTAATGTGATTGAAAATTGTCTTTCAGAAGCAATTGTAATTTTGCAGCAGGTGGCGATGAATGTGAGCTCCAGCCAGCAGAGGGTCCTCCAGAAGGAGATAAGAGCCCTGATGAGATGGCAACAGGTAGAACTGTCTGGTGGTGAGATCGGTAGCGTGAGGAATGGATGAGCGACCCGTTCCCCATTGCCATGCCCCCCAAAAGTGAAATGATCTGGTGTCGGAATGCAATCGGGTTAAGAGGGAGAGACTACCAAGCCATGGTAGAACCCGTGTACTCAGACAGCAGGCCCACCATTTTGACAGCCCAGGGGGTGGTCGATGTCCGCCATGGAAGGGTGCCCGTCTGGATCTTAAACATTGGGGAAAGGGAAGTACACTTGCCTTGGTACGCTACACTAGCCAAATTGTATACTGTTGAACACAATGCTGTCAGGGCCATGGAACCCTTGCCTCCATCTCCCCAAGCAGAGGGTAATGGTTCCCAGAAACCCAAGGAGGACTGGTGCCAGAAACTCCACGTGGGTGCTGACTCCACTCCCTTGCACCAAAAACAAGGAGTCTACCGGGTGGTTCAAGAGTACGAGAGAATCTTTAGTAAGCACCCGCTAGACTTCGGCAGAGTGAAAGGGGTAGAACACCACATCCCCATGGGGAGCCACCCACCAATAAAAGAAAGATACAGATCTGTACCACCCCGCACACTATCAGAACGCAAAGGGCATGCTGAGAGAAATGAAGGAAGCCGGTTTCATTAGAGACAGTTGTAGCCCCTGGGCAGCCCCCTTGGTTCTGGTTAAAAAGAAAGACTGTACTATGAGAATGTGCGTGGACTATAGAGAAGTCAATCGTATCACCCATAAAGACGCATACCCGTTGCCTAGAATAGAGGAGTCTTTGGTCGCACTAAAATCAGCTAATTTCTTCTCTACTTTGGACCTTACTAGTGGGTACTGGCAGGTTCCTGTGGCAGAGGCTGATAAGGAGAAGACCGCCTTCACCACCCCGATGGGATTAAGTGAATTCAACTATATGCCGTTCGGGCTCTGCAACGCACCCGGGACCTTCCAGAGGCTGATGGAATGCTGTCTAGGGCACCGAAACTTTGAGACGGTCCTACTTTACCTGGACGACGTGATTGTCTATTCGAAGACTTACGAGGACCATCTAAAGCACCTGGCCGAGGTGTTCGATGCCCTGGCAGGCTTTGGCATGAAAGTGAAACCCTCCAAGTGCCATCTGTTAAAGCCGAAGGTACAGTACCTGGGACATGTGGTGAGTGCAGAAGGAGTAGCCCCCGACCCTGACAAAATCACGGCAATAAAGAACTGGCCAAGCCCCTCTAACATAAAAGAAGTGAGGCAGTTCCTCGGGTTGGTAGGCTACTACCAAAGGTTCATCCCCAGGTTCACCAAGATGGCAGCCCCTATGCAGGACCTCCTTATAGGACAATCTAAGACCAGAAGCCAAAAGCCACCCTTCAAGTGAGACAAGCCGGAAGAGGAGTCCTTCCGCCAGCTGAAGATGGCCCTCACGGGGGATGAGATCCTGGCCTACCCTGATTATGGCCAGCCTTTTATCCTCCACACAGACGCCAGTAATGTGGGGCTGGGAGCCGTACTGTCACAGAACCAACAGGGCAGAGAAAGGGTGATCGCGTACGCCAGCCGGAAGCTGAGGCCCACCGAGAGAAACCCGGAGAATTACAGCTCCTTTAAGCTGGAGTCCTTGGCAGTGGTGTGGGACGTAACAGAACGTTTCAAGCATTACCTGGCCTCTGTGAAGTTCACTGTGTACACGGACAACAATCCGTAGACACATCTGGACAATGCGAGACTTGGTGCCCTAGAGCAGCGGTGGATGGCCCGGCTAGCAAACTATGACTTCACCATCAAGTACCGGGCAGGCCGAGACAATGCCAATGCAGATGCCCTATCGAGAATTCCCCACTTGCCTGATGAGGGAGAAGATCCAGACGAGTTGGAGGAAATAGAGCTCCCTGCATTCCACCGGTACGGGGCCACTCAGTACTCCCACCGTGTAAGAGACAAAGACTTGACCACTGTCATGTTCAATCCCTTACCTCACCACGGCTGGGCTGAAACGCAAGATAGTGACCCTGCAATTCGCCTGGTGAAAGACCTGTTGACCCAGGCAGACGCTAGCCCTGGCTCGGACGCTCCAGAGGAAGCCAAGCAGTTATGGAAGGAGAAAAGCAGGCTATTCCTCTACGAAGGTAAGCTGTGCAGAAGGCTTGTCAACCACCGGACGCACGAGCTGACCTGGCAGGTAGTGGTCCCGAGACGAGATGCAGCAATGGTCCTGGAGGCCTACCAGAGCGGGACACTTCGGGTGGAAGAAACTGGAGTTCCTACTGAGAGAGCGGTTCTACTGGGTCGGAATGAGAGGGGCCATAGAGAAGTGGTGCAGGGACTGCGGCCCATGTAACCTCAGAAGGAAGGACGGTACCAGCCAGAAGATGCCCTTGATGGCCATCATCACCAGGCAGCCTCTTGAGCTGGTAGCTCTGGACCATGTGAAACTGGCTCCAAGCCGGTTGGGCTACGTCTATGCCCTGACAATAGTGGACCACTATTCCCGGTTCCTGGTGGTGGTTCCTGTTAAAGACTTGACAGCCCAAACAGCGGCCAGAGCCTTCCAACAACACTTCTGCCGTCCACACGGGTATCCGGAACAGGTCTTGACAGATCAAGGTCCAGGGTTTGAGGCTGAAATCTTCCAGGAGTTCTGCAACCTCTACGGCTGTAAGAAGATTCGGACAACGTCTTACCACCCACAAACCAACGGGCTATGTGAGAAAATGAATAATATCGTCATTGATCTCCTCAAAACGTTGCCCCTGGAAGAACGCAGCCTGTGGCCGGAGAAGCTGCCAGACCTGATAGACTTATACAACCATATCCTGGTGAATGCTACAAATTGCACCCCGGCTTACCTGATGAGGGCAAGACCAGGTAAGCTGCCGATAGACCTGGAGATGGGAGTCCTGACCCCCGAGGACACCTCCCCAGACGCGGACTGGGATACGGAACGGCGGCTACAGTACAAGAAGGTACAGGAGAGTGTGGAGAGGAGTCTGGCTCAAGCGAGAGAAAAGCAAGAGAGGCTCTTCAACCAACACGCCCCTGCTGGTCCCCTGGAACCTGGTGAGCAGGTCCTGAAGCGGAAGAGAAGGCTTCACAAGCTAGATGACCAGTGGGAGAGCGACCCGTACACAGTACTGCAGTCCAACCACAACAACCCGAAGGTATGTGTAATTACCAAGGATGGAGGAGAAACCACTAGCACCGTCTCCAGAGACCACCTAAAAAGGTGCCCCAAGCAACTACAGAGTGCAGGAGAAGATCAAGATGACCTTGAACCCGCAGAAGACAAGAAAGAAATGATCAGCACAGTTCTTGGAGAGTTCCCCCGGTCCTGGACTCGGATAAATGATGCAATAGTGGTACCCGTCCTACACTTCCTTCAACCAACCCAGCAGGAACCTACAGGAGAGCAGGAGGAATTAGAAGACCAAGCAGCCCTAGAGGCAGAAGAACCCATGCCAGCAGCCCAAGAGAGTCAACCCTCTGCTGACAGTGAGCCTGCCATACCTGCGGTAAGCCAAAGGACCCGCAGATAGCTGCCTGCACTGCCTGTAAACCCAGCTAGAAGCTGTACCCTGAATGCTAGTGGGGAAAGTCAGGTTAGACCACCACCAGACAGTGGGTTACGCAGGTCAACCCGGAGCACTAGGGGGCAAATACCAGCTCGCTGGAAGATCTAAATGCTGTATATTGTAAATGTTTTATGTTTGTTGCCTGGTTGCTAATTATGTTTTTCCAGTCTTTCTAGTTCATGGACTAACAGGTTATGGACGCTGAATAACCGGAACTGTCTTGTAGATAGTTGCACTTGGTGCCCTCTTTCGAAGATGGCCACGGAAGAAAAATCTGTCCGGTGTGGCCTCCTTGTGGCCCAAAGTAGAGAGCTCAGCCTTGTCGCCACGCCCAAGGCCAGGAACTTGGGGTTTATGGAAACAGGTCCCCACACCGTGGAAAACTTCACCTTGTTGGGTGACATGGACACCCGGTCACGGAAGCGCTGTGACCTCAAGGACAAAATATACTTGTGTATATGTTATGTTGTCATTTATACCCTGTATTTGTGGTTCCTGTTTAGTCCGAAGTACTAAATTTTACTAGGGGAGAATGTGTCACCCCAGGCCTGGATGCCACAAACAATAATCTGTGTCTGAGAGCAGGAGGGAGGTCCACTGGTTAGGGACAATTAGCATACAGCACCTCCTGTCCCAGGCCAGCAGGGGGAGCTGGCTGCCCCTATAAAAGCTGGAACTGGGGGCAGGGTTAGAGAGAACTGGAAGACCTAGCTCAGGAGTGAGACTAGTCCCAGAGAAGGAGGGACAGTTCAGCTGTAGCTGAGGAGTCCGTGAGGCAGAGGAGAAACTGCAAGCCAGGGACAGAGGCGACGAGAGCCGGTCCTGGAAGAGAACCAATCTACCGGGCATTGGGGTCCGGGGCTGTCAAGGTTACAAGCCCAGCAGCAGAGAACCAACCTGCGAGGGATTTCAGGTCCCTTGGCCTAAGAATCCTGGAGGCTCCGCCACACAGAGGGACCAGTACAGCGAGGAGCAAGCAACAGGTACCCAAGGCCCTAGTCGCATGCCATACAGGCGAGAAGTACACGGCCAGTTCAGGGACGTGGGCTATTACACCACGAAAAGGGGGATAGTCAGAAAGAGCATAGAGAGAACGGTAGGCCTACACACTCACCCTGACCAGTGGGGCTCGCCCGAATGCTCTCAGACACCCAGGCCCATTCCTAACCGGTACTGTTGGGTCATTAATAATATCTACAATAAAGACCCTGAACTGTTTGAAGCGGACTCTGAACTCTTACTATTGCGGCCTGCACTATCACCCCCAACATCCACCTACACTGCCCTGAGGCTACACTCTTCCCGTGGGGAGTTATCCTACACCTGTGCTGCACACCAACACCAGCCTCAGCAGTCTGCCTCGCAGCGGCGGTTATCCCTGACCGCAATCCACGGGTGGCGTAGTCGGACATTCAAAACACTGATAAATAGACTGCCACCATTTGGTCTGACCACCCTGAGCCACGGGATCGGGTTACCACTACTACCCCCATCAGCACCGTACACTAGAAGGCCCGGTTCCGTGTACCCCACGGCCCAGGGGGCGAGTCATGTGCATCAAATTATACATACAGATATGGGGCAGTGGGGCTTCATACTATATACAGGTGCTTCTCACAAAATTAGAATATCATCAAAAGTTAGTTTATTTCATTTCTTCAATGCAAAAAGTGAAACTCCTATATTATATAGAGTCATTACACACAGAGTGATCTATTATATAGAGTCATTACACAGAGGGATCTATTATATAGAGTCATTACACACAGAGGGATCTATTATATAGAGTCATTACACAGAGGGATCTATTATATAGAGTAATTACACACAGAGGGATCTATTATATAGAGTCATTACACAAAGAGGGATCTATTATACAGAGTCATTACACACAGAGTGATCTATTATATAGAGTCATTACACACAGAGGGATCTATTATATACAGTCATTACACACAGAGGGATCTATTATATAGAGTCATTACACACAGAGGGATCTATTATATAGTCATTACACACAGAGGGATCTATTATATAGAGTCATTACACACAGAGGGATCTATTATATAGAGTCATTACACACAGAGGGATCTATTATATAGAGTCATTACACACAGAGGGATCTATTTTAAGTGTTTATTTCTGTTAATGTTGATGATTATAGCTTACAGCCAATGAAAACACAAACGTCATTATCTCAGTAAATTAGAATACTTCATAACAACAGCTTGAAAAATGTTTTTAAAATCCGAAAAGTTGGCCTACTGAAATGTATGTTTAGTAAATGCCCTCAATAGTTGTTCGGGCTCCTTGTGCATCAATTACTGCATCAATGCGGCAATGTGGCATGGAGGGATCAGCCTGTGGCACTGCTGAGGTGTTATGGAAGCCCAGGTGGCTTTGATAGCAGCCTTCAGCTCATCTGTATTGTGGGGTCTGGGGTCTCATCTTCCTCTTGACAATACCCCATAGATTCTCTATAATAGATTCTCTATGGGGTTAAGGTCAGGCGAGTTTGCTGCCAATCAAGCACAGTGATACTGTTGTGTGTAAACCAGGTATTGGTACTTTTGGCAGTGTGGACAGGGGCCAAGTCCTGCTGGAGAATGACATTTCCATCTCCATAAAGCTTGTGGGCAGAGGGAAGCATGAAGTGCTGTAAAATGTCCTGGTAGACGGCTGCGCTGACTTTGGTCTTGATAAAACACAGTGGACCTCCACCAGCAGATGACATAGCTCCCCAAACCATCACTGATTGTGGAGACTTCACACTAGACCTCCAGCAGCTTGGATTGTGGCCTCTCCACTCTTCCTCCAGACTCTGGGACCTTGATTTCCAAATGAAATGCAAAATTTACTTTTCATCTGAAAACAACACCTTGGGCCACTGAGCATCAGTCCAGGTCTTTTTCTCTTTGGCCCAGGTAAGACGCTTCTGGCGTTGTCTATTGGTCATGAGGGGCTTGACACAAGCAATGCGACACTTGTAGCCCATGTCCTGGATACGTCTGTGTGTGGTGGCTCTTGAAGCAGTGACTCCAGCAGCAGTCCACTCCTTGTGAATCTCCCCCAAATTTTTGAATGGCCTTTTCTTAGCAATCCTTTCAAGGCTGCGGTTATCCCAGTTGCTTGTGCACCTTTTTCTACCACACTTTTTCCTTCCAAGTCCATTAATATGCTCAGATACAGCACTCTGTGAACAGCTGCTTCTTTAGCAATGACCTTTTGTGGCTTACCCTCCTTGAGGAGTGTGTCAATGACTGCCTTCTGGACATCTGTCAAGTCAGCAGTCTTGCCCATGATTGTGGAGCCTACTGAAACTGACTAAGGGACCTTTTTAAATGCTTAGGAAGCCTTTGCAGGTGTTTCTTGTTAATTATAATTTACTGAGATAATGACTTTTGTGTTTTCATTGGCTGTAAGCCATAATCATCAACATTAGCAGAAATAAACACTTAAAACAGATCACTCTGTTTGTAATGACTCTGTATAATATATGAGTTTCATTTTTTAGGATTGAAGAACTGAAATAAATTCACTTTTTGATGATATTCTAATTTTCTGAGAAGCACCTGTATGTAGCAGTGCGGCAATTATACTATATACAGTCAGGAGTATAAGTACTTGATACACTGAAAATTTCGAAAGTTTTTCCACCTACAAAGAATGAAGAGGTCTGTTTTGTTCTACTTAACTGCTGCAACTTGGACCTTTAACAGGATTTATATTTCACCTATGAGAAAGCATACTATGTGTATTTGGCAGATTAACTCAGGCTTGTTTATGATAAACTGAATACATGGATTGGAGTCCTATTTGTATACAGAATATTGACTATTAATGCTGGCAGAGTAAGTCTTAGGCTATATTCACACTAGGTGTTTTTTTTCTGCAGCAAAACATAATCTCTTGGCAGGAAAGAAGTAGCATCAAAAACGCAGGTTTTGGTGTGTTTTTTTGCAGTGGTTCTTGGTGCATTTTTGGTGCGTTTTTCAGGATCCCAAAGTTCAGCTTTGCTTCCACCATAGACACATGAAAACAGGTCACCATTGCAAGACATATGTTCATGAAAAAGTACACATTACAAATGTAATAGGGGGGGGTGAATTGGTCTGGAATAGTTTATCTAAGACCCTGGCAGTGCATTGAATTTGTAGGACACTATTTACTTTCACATTATGGTTTGCCATTGAGTTGCTCAGGCATTGTTCATTTTCACACCTCCCTGGGCCACACGTGTTGTTCAATCTCACACCTAGCTCAACCAATGTTTACTTTGTAGGCATCACTAATTTAATTAAACTGTAATAATCCAAGCTGCTATATCAGGTGACCAAGACAAGATGGTTTAAACTTGGGAAAATCACAAAAGTAAATGTGTGTCACATACTTGCTTTTTTCACTAAAAACGCAGCAAAATGTTCACACTAGGCTTTTTTTCAGCATTTTTTTCCACCACCCTTTTTTTTAATGGGTGAAAAACGCTGAAACAAGTGACATACTCTATTGCAAAAAGCCATGGAAAGCACAAAATACTGAGGACAAATAAGCAAGCTTTGTGCATGAGATTTCGGAAATCTCATAGACTTTGTTGGTACTGTAAAACGCAGCTGAAAATTTGCATAAAAAAGCCCGCTAAAAAAACGTCTAGTGTGAATATAGCCTTGTATAACAGTTCGCCAATGAGTTAGGATATATGACCACGATGCAGAAATGCTGCGGATTTTTCCTAAGCGTTTCTGCATCTCCCTGGATTGTCAAGCGCTTTGCCAAGTGATTTTAGCATCACTTGGAAAAGTGCTTGACAACTTGGTCACACTATATAATTCCATGCAACCGGCATGGATTTATATAGTGTGACCAAGTTACAATGCTGCAAATGCAGCATCAATAATAAAAAAAAAGAATAATAATGGTGAAAAATAAAAAAAAACCATTATACTCATCTTCCGATGGTCCTCGATCTTCTTCTCCGGTGCGTCCGGTGTCTTCGGCGGATCACGGTGCTGTAAAAGGACCTTCCATGACGTCATTTAGTCATGTGACAGGTCACGCGACCGCCGATGTCAGCGGTCGCGTGACCTGTCACATGACTAAATGGCATCATGGAAGGTCATTTTACCACCGCGAGCAGCCGAAGAGCCAGCAGCACCGCCGGGAGCAGACAGGGGCCATCAGAAGGTAAGTATATGTTTATTTTTTATTTTAATTCTATTTTAACTACAGGTACTATGGTACCCGGGTCTGGAGGAGAGTCTCTTCATCTCCTGACCCGGGTACCATCCATGCATTGAGTCGTATAGTATCCACATGTGTATTTGTAGTCATGCGGATGTTATGCGTTCCAATGCAAGTCAATGGCGGCTAAATCGCAGCGACTCTGCAAAATTAAAGGACGTGCTGCGGATTTTTCCGCAATGATAATCCGCAGCGGAAATCTCTGCAGCATGTGAACAGCACATGCGGATTATCATTGGGAACCATTGCAGACCTATCACCAAGCGTTTTTTAAGTGTTTCCGCGGCGGAAGTTACGCTGCAGAAACGCCTAAGAAACGCATAGTGGGCACACAGCCTTAAAAGTTCTATGGTGAAGAAAAACACGTGAGATAATAAATGCGAAATATACAATATTTCCCATAATATGACTGAGGATATCTTTAGGGTGTATTCACTGTTTTTTCTTCTGCAGCAATAAATGCTGTGTTTTACAGCACCATCTTAGTGAATGACATTTCTGAAATCTCATTCACATGCTGGTTTTTTTGCATTTTTTTTAAATCTGCAGCTTGTCAAGTCTTTCAGAGGTTTTGCAGCATTTTTCACCCATTCAAATGAATGGAAAAATAAACACAAGTAAAAACACCTGAATTTTAAGCAGCGTTTTTCCTGCCTCCTTTGATTTTTGAGGTAGAAAAAAAATGCTGCCAAAATCCAACTTGTGAACACACCTTTATCCTGGTTGTGTTCTAATTGGATATAAAATAGAACGGCCATGATAACATGGGTAGTTAATTGTATGGTGTTTTCACTTTATATATTACCAGGCCGCATTCTATTTGCGCAGAGCTGCTCCGTGAAGATTCTATCACAAGATTCCGTGATGACATCACAGGTGATGGTGACATCACTGCTCACAGTCGCTATATATACAATGCACATAGGCTCACCCGTGCCTTTCTTGGCTCTATAGTGACTGATAGCACTTGCAGTTTTTCACTATGGCTGGAATTGTTTTGGACATTTCTCAGGTAAAAGCACTATTGTTGATCCTTATGATCAATCGTCCTAACAGTGTGCTTCTACCACCCGATGGCGTCCTCAGCTTCACTCACCGGCTGGTGATGGAGCTAGTAAAGGATTGCGTGACCAAACACCGACAACGTCGTCTAACGTCAGACTATCTGACGGATTTACTTCAGAACATCAGGACATTACTACACCAGGTAAGTGGCGGACACTCTGCACAGAACATCTCAATATTAATAGATAATAATGGAGGGATAGAAGCTTTTTCTTCTAATATATCGTATTTTGCAGACCATAAGACGTACCAAAAATTTTTGGGAGGTAAATAGGAAAAACATTTATTATAATAAAATGGGGGTCTGTCTTATAGTCCTGTCTTATAGTCCGAATTTTCGGTTTCTTACTGAGGGGGGTGGTGGCAGTGGAGCGAGGTCACAGGAGGCAGAGTCGCTGCTGCAGGAAGTCGGCAGTAGGAGTGGGGCGCTGCTGTGGGCCCCAAGCTGGGAGGAGCGGGGTGTCCAGAAGGTGCGAGGCTGCGGGCCCTGGGCTTCAAGGAAATGTTAGCGGTAATTCAGGAGGGGAGGCCCTGCTCTGCTTATTGATTTCTCTGCAGTGGGCTTCAAGAAGTAGGCTGCTGGAGATGGCCAATACACAAATTGAGATCTCAGCTCGTCATTGAGCCGAGATCTAAATCTGCACATGCACTGCCTCCAGCGGCCATTTGCCTGAAGCCCACCGCCAGAAAATCAATGGGCAGAGCGGGGACTCCCCTCCTAAATCACCGCTAACATTTCCTTGAAGCCCAGGGCCCGCAGCCTCGCACGTCCTGGACACCCCGCTGGCCCGCAGGAGCGCCCCATTTCTACTGCTGGCTTCCTGCAGCAGTGACCCCACCTCCTGTGACCTCACTCCACCACAGCCACCCCCCTGGTAAGCTACATTCAGACAATTATTATTATTAATAATCTGTCTGATATGCTGGGGTGGAGAGCTCCAGAGTAGGGGGGATGCACGGGAGAAATCTTGTATGCGATTGTGGGAAGAGGAGATAAGAGGGGAGTAGAGAAGAAGATCTTGTGAGGATCGGAGGTTGCGTGCAGGTAAGTACCGGGAGACTAGGTCACAGATATATGGAGGAGACAGGTTGTGGGTGGCTTTGCATGCCAAGGTTAGGGTCTTGAACTGGAGTCTCTGGGTAATGTGGAGCCAGTGAAGGGATTGGCGGAGCGAGGGGAAAAGCCAGGGAATAGCGGGGGGACAGGTGGATTAGTCAGACAGCAGAGTTTAGGATAGATTGGAGGGGTGCGAGAGTGTTAGAAGGGAGGTCAAAAATTTTGGAAAAAAAAGCATCTTATAGTCCATAAAATACGGTAAAACACAATGAGTCCCCAAATACAGTATGTAGTCATTGTATCTGCAGACAGAGAACCGATGTCACATACAATTTCCGCCTCCATTCTGACCGCTCTCATCTGAAAATTCTCTTTTCCATTTTTCCTTCTTTATAGGCTGAAGAAAGATCTCAGACTGAAGATTTGGCTGTCTTTAAAGAACTGGCCGAAAAAGTCCTGTCTATACTAGAACGCTCATTGGAACGCCCGGTAAGGATCAATATTAATAGACGTATCTTAATCCACCGTATCTGAGGAGACTTTCTGAGAAAAGGTCTGAAGATGGCGCGGGATTTGTATCGTTACAATTGGTGCATCTGTAAATGTTGGTTTAGTCCTTCATGATTTATGTATTTGGTGATTTAGTAAAATCTTCCACATATTAATTATATATATTATATCTATCAGGAAACAACAGGAGGCGACGCCAAATATGGGCAAAATGTGAGCCCGAAAATCCCTGACCCTAATAGGAGTCAGCCGGAGCTGAACAGCGATCTGATTACAGGTGAGCGATCACCCGACCTTCTACAAGGAATGTCCAGATATTACAGAGGACGGAGGATAATGTTAGATTTACTCTCTACTCTGTGTAATGGGAACCTGGCAGCACATTGTTACATATAGAAGTAGTGGTGTGACGGTATAGGCCATTGTCCCCTAATAATAATTGTTTGTAGAAATCCAATGTGCCAGTCAGGAGAAATGTAAAGTAGACACCATATACAAATCAGAATGGAAGTGCGCTGGGGGCGTGAAAGAAGAAATCCAAGTGCAGTGACACGCCCCCAGTGCACTTCCAGGCTAATTTGCAAATCTCTCCTATGTTTCAGCTCTCTTACCATCACTCGTATGTGCAGCGTGGGTGGGGGCTTCCTCATTCATGTGATGGAGGGTCCATTCTGCAGTGCTATAGCAAGTAACATGAAATAAATTAAATTTAAATTGCATTACTGCTCTAGAAAATGGGAAAAAACTAAGATACTGAGCACATAATTTGGCCAATTCATGAATGCCCAGCAGCCAATGACAAGGCGATCTTTTTGTTGGAATCCTCTCCTAATGTGAATCCTCTCCTAGGCTGAAGCCTACATTTATATGGGTAGGTAGGATCCTGTTGTAATTAAAACCACCCCGGGCTGATGTGTGGAGATAGGTTCCCAGCAAAAAAGGTCGCCTTGCCGTGACTGCTAGGCATGCACCCAGCAAAAGAAGGTCGTCTTGCCGTGACTGCTGGGCATGCACCCAGCAAAAAAAAGGGTCACCTTGCCGTGGCTACTTGGCATGCACCCAGAAAAAGAAGGTCGCCTTGCCGTGGCTGCTGGCCATGCATGAATTGGCCAAATTATGTGCTAAGTATCTTCCTTTTATCCTATTTTCTACAGCAGTAATGCAATTCAAATTTAATTTATTTCATGTTTACATGCTATAGCGTTACAGAGTGCAACTTTGTTAGTTATATATTTGGATGGCTACTCTTAGTATGCACCTGTTCACACCCATTTTCTTTTCGGAAGTGATGGTCAGTCTTTTGTTATTTATGAAGGGGTTCCTCCATCATTTACATTACATTTATCTATGGATTCCCCGTATATTCTCATATTTAGAATCCCCATATAACGAGTATTAATCCCATTTACAGACATCTTGTCATTTCTCCGTTATATTGCTGTATTATCTATGTAGGAATAATATCCTCTAATACATTTCATTTCTTCATCATTATTTTAGAAACAACTGAGCTGTCGAATCCTAACAATGGAATTAGTGAGATCCCGGAGATCCAAGAATCCGTAAGTATCATAGAGGGGGATGCGTGTGTATCATCAGATCATGGGGTGTGAATGACTCGTCCAGTATTATCCCCCATACAACCATGGGACGTCTCTATTCTAAGTGTAGATGACCCTATGGTGTTAATTACATTTGAATTACAGGGAATCTGTCACCAGGTTTATGCTATTTGGTCTGAGAGAAGCATGATGCAGGGACAGAGACCCTGATTCCATGTGTTGATTACTTTACTCGGTGGAGTAGTTGTGATAAAATCACTATTTATTTCTGCTGCAGAGCTCTGAATGCTGAGTCTTGTATAACCCCGCCCACACCATTGATTGGCAGCTTTCTGTGTACACTGTGCATAGGCAGAAAGCTGCTAATCAGTGGTGGAGGCAGGGGTACAGAGCAAAAGGACTACCTGGCTAGACAGATAGTCTTCTAGTGATAATCTACTGATTTTATTGAAACAGCCACACACAGCCTAGTAAGTAACACATCACTGGAATCAGGGTCTCTGCCCCTACATCATGGTGCTTTCAGAATACATAGCAAACACCTGGTGACAGATTACCTGTAAGTCCTCCTCTGTGTGATCTCCCACATTATCCAGAATGTTATAGTAATGTATGATGACCGTTGCAGGGCGGCTCCAGGATTTCGTGGGCCCTGGGCGAAAGAGTCTCAGTGGCCCCTTTAACACATACCACGATTCATGATGCACAGATACCGCAGATAAATATATATATATATATATATATATATATATATAGTACAAGGCCGAAGATTTCACTTCTTACATTACATGAGCGATATCTATTGTAAATTCCACAATAACTCAGAAAGCGGCGAATCCTCACAGCTCACAGTGCAGACCGGACAGTAATGTCCTCCACACAGTATAATGGCACCACATAGTCCTCTATACCGTATTATGAGCTCCATATATTGCTCCATATAGAATAATGGACCCCATAAAATGCTCCACGCAGGCTGTGCCCCCATATAATGCCCCATGCAGGCTGTGACCCCACACATAATGCCCCATGCAGGCTGGACCCCCACATAATGCCCCATGCAGGCTTTGACCCCCCACATAATGCTCCATGCAGGCTGTGACCCCCACATAATGCCCCATGCAGGCTTTGACCCCCCACATAATGCCCCATGCAGGCTGTGCCCCCCCCCCACATAATGCCCCATGCAGGATGTCCCCCTCCCACATAATGGCCCATGCAGGATGTCACCCCCCATATAATTCCCCATGCAGAATGTCCCTCCCACATAATGTCCCATGCAGGCTGTGCCCACCACATAATGCCCCATGTAGGCTGTGCCCCCCCACATAATGGCCCATGCAGGATGTCACCCCCCATATAATTCCCCATGCAGGATGTCCCCTCCACATAATGCCCCATGCAGGATGTCCCACCCCACATAATGCCCCATGCAGGATGTCCCCCACACATAATGCCCCATGCAGTATATCCCCCCCACATAATGCCCCATGCAGGATGTCACCCCCCATATAATTCCCCATGCAGGATGTCCCCCCCACATAATGCTCCATGCAGGATGTCCCACCCCACATAATGGCCCATACAGGATGTCACCCCCCATATAATGCCCATGAAGAATATCACCCCCCCATATAATGCCCCATGCAGGATGTCCCCCCAACACATACTGCCCCATGTAGGATGTCACCTCTCACCCCATATATTGCCCCATGCAGGATGTCACCTCTCACCCCATATAATGCCCCATGCAGGATGTCACTTCTCCCCCCATATAATACCCCATGCAGAATGTCACTCCCCCCATATAATGCCCCATGCAGGATGTCACCCCCCATATAATGCCCCATGCAGAATGTCACCTCTCACCCCATATAAAGCCCTATGCTGGATGTCACTTCCCCCCCCCATATAATGACCCATGCAGGATGTCACTTCTCCCCCTCATATAATACCCCATGCAGGATGTCACCCCCCTATATAATGCCCCATGCAGGATGTCCCCCCCATATAATGCCTCATGTAGGATGTCACCTCTCACCCCATATAATGCCCCATGCAGGATGTCACTCCCCCCATATAATGCCCCATGCAGGATGTCACTCCCCCCCCCATATAATACCCCACGCAGGATGTCCCTACCTCCCCCCCATACAATGCCCCATGCAGGATGTCACTTCTCCCCCCATATAATGCCCCATACCTCCATACATAAAAAAAAAAAATCAAATGCTCACCTCACTGCTCACCAGCTGTGGAGAGGTAAGTATTGTGCCGGCCGTGGTCCTGAGCAAGCATTGGGGGGGGGAGCAAGGCCCACTAGCTGGCACCACTCTCCTCTGCTCACCGGTCCCATACCGCGCCAGGGTGCCCGACAGCAAGTGGGCCCCTCGCCTACTCAGGGCCCCGGCACTTGCCTGGGTGTGCTGGGTGCTAGCGCCAGGTCTGCCCAGCGTCCGGTTTGTATCCTCCCAACATCATATCAGTGTAAATCATCTGGGACATAATATGGGGGGAGAAGTTTTTGCATCTGTAACTTTTTTCCTGCATCTTCAATAAATCAGTATTATTTCTTATTCTTTTATAGAGCGTGATCGATTCATTGGTTCCGGCGAGAAAGCCGCATATGAGCGACTATGAAACTTCCAAACTCATCAGCAGTGGAAATTTTGGGTGAGATTTCTGTTGCCATAATCCACATTTCTCAGGGTTCCCTATGACAATGCTTCTGCCCCTGCACTCTGCCATTCAGTGTTATCATAGGGAAATTATGTGATCTGTAGCAAATCAAACTGTAAGGAAAGCGATTTAAATAATATAATTACATATAATATAATATATAATAATATAATATTATTACATTCGCCTGTGCTAGACCCTCATCTGTTCTTATGCTGCCTCCTCCACCTGAGCTTTTCTGCTCTCCACTCTGATCTTTGTTTTGATGGGGGGGGGCTCCATTATGAAGCTGATCAGAGAAGTTGGCTACACATGGTCACATGAAGGGTGACACCATATTGACGTCAATGACATCTACACCCTCCACCATGACCATGTGGGCCCAATCACTGGCCTCAGCAGCAGAAGAGAGCCCTGGAGCACATTCATTTTGGACCAATTTTATTTGCACTAAATTGTATTTGGTCAGTTATAGCGAATCTGCCCAAAGAGAATTTCGATAGATTCTCGTATCTATAATGTCACCTGGGTGATGGCTCCGGCAGAAGTGGCATTGTGGAGACCTCCAATAGGTGATCTATGTAGTGCTATTTTATGTATTTCTAGATGTGCATTTATAGTGGCGGCCAGACTTTTAGTATTATACATATGCAAATTGTCTCTTCAGAGAGGAAGCAAACTAGAACTCCACCTATAGGAAGTAGCAATCCTAAAAGTCAATATCGACCCTTTAACAAGCCTTGTCACATGACTTAGGATAATAGCCAAAACCAAAATCTCAATTTGCAGGAACTGCGTTCTGGGGTACTGCCCCTCTTCAGTGCAAAGTGTGAGATATGGTTTGACTGGGTGAGAGGTGTCTGACCGGTATCCAAGGGGTTGACGTTTCTCCTTGCGGACATGAGGAGACTTTTAAGCCACAATGCTCCTCTGGGAAATAGGATTGCTACTTCCTATAGGTGGCACTAGGGTGCTAGTTCTCTTCCTCTCTGAAAAGAGACAATTTGCATATTTCCCAGAAGAGCATTGCAGCTTAAAAGTCTCCTCACCTTGACATGCTTAACATGGCTTTTTCCGCAAGGAGAAACGTTACCGCTTGGATCCCGGTCAGATGCCTCTCACCCAGCCAAACCATATCTCACACTTTGCACTGATGAGTACTTGTACCCCAAAACATAGTGTCCGAAAATTGAGTTTTTGGTTATGGCTATTATTCCATGTCATATGATAAGGCTCGTTAAAGGGTCGATATTGACTTTTAGGATTACTACTTCCTATAAGGGGCACTAGTGTTCTAGTTCTCTTCCTCTCTGAAGAGACAATTTGCATATTTCCCAGAGGATCATTGAGGCTTAAAAGTCTCCTCACCTTGACAAGCTTAACATGTCACTCTCCGCAAGGAGAAATGTTACCCCTTGGATACCAGTATTAAACATATAATGATTTCTATAGATGGATTATTAATAAGGATTTATTATAACCGATGGATTCTCCTTCTCTCCAGGGCCGTCTACTTAGTGCATCATAAAGACTCACACCAGACCTTTGCTATGAAGAAAATGGCTAAGCGGAACCTAAATACTGCACAGAGATTGGAATGGGCCTTTCTGGAGAGGGACATCTTAACATTTGCTGATTGTCCCTTTGTGGTCTCCATGCTCTGCTCCTTTCCAACTAGATCTCACCTGTGTATGGTCATGGAGTATGTAGGAGGTAAGACACATCTATTGTATTATATTCAGCCCATGTCTGCTTTCATCTTATCACTGCTCATATCATTAGGACATTGTTGGTTACATCCCCACAGAGCATTTACTATAGGTTATCTATTACCAAGATGCTCGTAAATTCATTGATCTTGGTGCAGGGGCGCTATGGGGCTCATCAGTCGGAGGGGGTCTGTCGACGCTCGGCAGTGGGCAGCATCCCTCCACCTGTCATCACAATTTCAGCGGTATTTGCTTCTTCAAGGAGGTGGGGTTGGTGGGGGCAAAAATACTGAGTAGGTGGCTAGTAGGGGCCAAAATACTGAAAGGGGGCCGTATGACTAGATATGGGGGGACTGTGAATGATGAGTGGAGGTCATCATATTAAGTGGGGTGCTGTGGGGGTCCTCACTCTATATGGAGGCCCCCATTCTGTGTGGGGACATCATACTGAGTGGGGAGTTATGCGGACCATTATATTGTGTGAGGGACTGTGGGAACCATTATCCTGAGTGGGAGGGTTGCTGTGGGTGCCATCACACCGAGTAGGGGGTTGTGGCTGGCCTCCTTCTAAGTGGTGGCCTCCTTAGGAGGATTCACTGTGGGGATACCATACTCATTGAGTGTGGGTGTGGGCATTTTTGGGAGCATCATACTCTAAAATGGCCATAACAGTTGTATTGCTGGTGAGAACACCAAGCTGCTTCAACAGGGATATAAATGTATTTCTTTTTTATTTTTTAGGGTTGGGGGCAATTACAACTTTTGATATGGGGTCTTGTGATTTCTATGTACGCCACTATCTGTGTGATCTCCCCAGGATGTTTCCGCTCACTGCTCATTATACATCATGGTTATCTGCTCGTGGTATATCATGGTTATCTTCTGTATAAACCCCTCACCGGTCATATTTCCTTTCTTCTATAGGTGGAGACTGTGGGACCCTTCTAAGCACCAGGGGTCCTTTCTCTGTCCCCATGGCCCGCTTGTACTTTGCAGAGGCGGTACTTGCCGTGGAATACCTGCATAGTTACGGTGTGGTGCACAGAGACCTGAAGCCGGAAAAGTAAGTGCCCCCGAAGTATAATAAAGTGGGGAAAGTTGTCATTTATTATCATTCAGTCTGTGAGGCTAAAACCATCTTCTCTTTTGCAGCCTCCTGATTACATCTACTGGACATATTAAAGTTACCGATTTTGGGATTTCAAAACTTGGTCTAATGATACCGAAAACCAACACCTACAAGGAATTAGCAGTGGACATCTCCAGAGAGTTCCAGGACCGTGAGGTCAGCATCACCTACAAGAACTTAGCTTGTTATTTGCAAATCTCATCACACTATTGTCTCTTCTCTACGTTCTTCCTTTCTAGAGAACTTTTCCACTAATATTTTATCTTCTGCATTGTGTTTTAACGATGATATCTTGTCATAATAATTGTTTCATCGATTCTCATCTCTATGTTCTGTTGGTTTCCAGTTCTGTGGCACCCCATGTTACATAGCCCCAGAGATCATCCTGAAAGAAGGCTATGGAAGACCTGTTGACTGGTGGTCATTGGGGATCATCCTGTATAAATTCCTGCTGGGATGTGTACCATTTGATGCTGATTCCCTCACTGAGCTTTATAAAAGGGTTGTCATTGGTGAGTAGAATAATCCGATCATTGCGTTGATTGGTTACATTTGTTTAGTTATTTCCTTTGCTTTATGCTACAGTCCAGTAAAGAGGTTTTATTTTCTGTAATTTTCTATGTAACAGGAGAACTAATTTGGAATTGTGATCGCGCTCCACCCCTGGATGCTCAGAATCTCATCACTGAGCTGCTCAGAAGAAATCCTGTGCGTAGACTTGGGACAGGTAACAGATATACTAGTATTAATATTCCCTTATTAGACCAAGGACATATCGCTCATGTCCATGAAGATCAGCATTTCTCTATCAGCTCATCTACTGTATTTCTAGTTCTCCACACTAAGACTTCCAGTTTATTTCCTTCATGTCGGCTCAGTTTTGTCATTAGTTCAGATTACGATAAACTGTTCAGATATGGAGCCATCCCTGACTATGTCCGCATCACTTTTGTTTTTCTTTTTCTAGGAGGAGCATTTGAGATCAAGGTTCATCCATTCCTGAGTGACTTGGACTTTGACAACATTCTGAGCCAGGAGCTGGAGTATGTTCCTCAGCTTGTTTCAGACGCAGACACCAGCTTATTTATCAGTAAGTAGAAGGAGACGTCATCTAGACTAAGCGACTGTTTGTCTCATCTTCCCTAATATGTGATCATCTGTTCCCATTAATATTAGTGATAAATAGTGACTGTGTTATACTGACAACCTCTAATAATACTTCATTACCTATTTCTTGTAGATCATTCTGATATAAACAAACATCTGGTCTCAAAGGATGAGGAAGGCACAAGTGAGAATAATGAGAGCCTTGACTTCCAAAATTTTACGTCATCTTCTGAAAAGCTTTGTAAAGTAAGTATGTGATTAATAAATCCAAAATATGTAAAAAAAAAGAAAAAAAACTCTAAAAGTACATAAAAAAATATTTTATATCTTATTTTTATCCGTATTTAGCTCTGTACCATCGCTACCAGGATGGTGAACAATGAGGATCCCAATGCCCCTCCAGAGTATACACAAGAAACCAACACAAACATCTCAGAAATGTGAGTAGATTAGAAAGGGTCATTACTTCATTACTGGGAGTTCCAGGCTGATCTATGTACACAACACCAAATATAGGACATAAATAACAGAATATCAAATGCAGCATTCACCGTTTCATGGTTAACGGTCATTGTACTTTTGGCTTCAGAAAATGCAGAAGATAACAGCCCATAATTGTGGCATGTCATGCATTTTTAGCACTGCCTACTCTGTAGGAGAGCTGTAGTATTACTTGCCAGACATTCTTGGTAGTTGTGTTCTGATCCATGGAAGGTAGTTTGGAGCAGAAAACCTTCCCCACTATGACAGTCATATGTCCTATTAGGCCTTATAGTCAGTGTTCTTATAGTGAGACAACCCATTTTATACTGTGTTTACTTACGATTTACATGTTTTTCTTCTTCAAACAGGCAGAAAGAATCTGTTCCTGTATGTAATACAGACTATGCTGTTACCATCTTGCCACCCTCGTCTCCATTGCTAGGTATGTACATGTCTACAGCACCAACAATGTGAATGTTGACTTCAAGGCTCAAATATTTCCACATGGTTTTTCTGGTCTACTATGTTATCCATGTTTCATGGATCTCAGCTATGTTGACCATGGGTTCGTACTGTATCCCTATTTCCCTAATTTTGTACAGGAGTTTTTTTTCATGTATTCTGTTTATTACGTTGCATCATCTTTTAACCTAGTGAGATATAGCGACTGTGTTATACTGACACCCTCTAACAATCCTTCCTTACCTATGTCTTGTAGATCACTCTGATGAAAACAACCATCTGATCTCAGAGGATAAGGAGGGCACAAGTGAGGACGATGAGAACTTTATCTTCCGAATATTTGCATCATCATCTTCTGAGAGGCTTTCTAAAGTAAGTATGTGATCGATAAATCCAAAATATGTACAAAAAAGGATCTATAAAATTAAAAAGTATATATATTTAATAACTTATTGTTATCCACATTTAGCACTCTACCACCACTAACGGGATGGTGAACAACGAGGATCCCAAGGCCCCTCCAGAGTGTACACCAGAATCCAACACAAACATCTCAGAAATGTGAGTAGATTATGGGGTCATTACTGGGAGCTCCAGGCTGATATATGTGCACAACATCAAATATAGGACATAAATACCATAATATCAAATGCAGCATCCACCGCCCCATGGTTATGGGTCATTGTGCTTTCAGCTTTCGGAATTGTTGGATATAACAGCCCATAATTGTGGCCGGTCATGCACTTTTAGTGCTGCCCTCACTGTAGGAGAGATGTAGTATGAAATGCCGGCCATTCTTGGTAGTTGTTTTCCTCTCAGCTCTCTATAAAAGGTAGTCTTGAGCAGAAGACGTTCCCCACTATGACAGTCATATGTCCTACTAGTCCTTATAGTCGGTGTTCTTCTAGTGAGACAACCCCTTTTATATGGAGTTTACTTGAGATTTACATGTTTTTCTTCTTCAAACAGGCAGAAAGTATCTGTTCCTGTATGTAATACAGACGATGCTGTTACCATCTTGCCACCCTCGTCCCCATTGCCAGGTATGTACATGTCTACAGCACCAGCAATGTGAATGTTGACTTCAAGGCTCAAATATTCCCACATGGTTTTATACAATACTATAGGTCTCTTATGTTATCCATATTATGACAAAGCAGATCCTATAAGAAGATATTGTTATTGATTTTTTTTTTTAATTTTTCATCAGAATTTCCATCTCATGAAGAAAGAAAATCGGCAATAAATCTGAGTATGGAGCAACAAAACTCAGAAAATGGAAAAAATGGGAAAAAGAGACGAGGTAAGTGTGAGAATCAACTCCATGTTGTGTGATGTCAGTGAGAATAATTCATGTGGAGTAGATGTCATCTGTCAGTGATGGGATTGTCACATGTATGATTGCTGACAATGACCCCTGACCTCTGTATGATAATATTCCTCTGCCGTCCGGCCACAGTGACTGCACAGCATTATCATGTAATATGGAGTCCCATCACTTACATTATATTTATTTCTCTTGTCATAGGTTCCATCTTCCGCCGGATCTTATCATCCTGCCGGCGTGGATTATCCAGGGCTGCTCGCGCATTTGCATGCTGTCACTGTTGCCCTAAAACCATCTAAAAGACGGGACACCTAAGCATCTAGCGCCCTGAAGTCCAGCAGATCCATCATCACTGCTGGAGCTGTATAGAAGGACCTTCACCATCTACCTGTGGCCTTCTGACTGGTCAACCTGGACAAGTTTCAGTAACGCCTCTGTCATCGGGCTCCGCGGTATTCATACTGCTCGTCTAACTTGTCATTTACTGATCACCTGGTATCTGACCTCGGCTATCTTCCTGACTTTGATTTAGTCTTTTGATAATGTTCACGATTTTATTCATCCCATTATTAATTAAAAAAAAGTAAAATCTGTTACTGTTGCTCTGATTCCTTTTTGTCTTGAATTCACAAATACTTGTAACTCACTAATTGCTCTTCTTCTCACTAAATGTATTTCTCATTATCCTTAATGCAGCAGTCAGTCTCATATTTCTGTCCAGCAGTTACACTGGTGCCTCCACCCTGTACCAGTCATTACACTCATCCACAAACCTCTGCACCCTGCTGCACAGTCCTGCATCTCTACCATATCTATACTCCAATGAGCTAAGATTAACATCCTCCATAATCAGGACCTCCCACTCTCATGTCCAAGACATTTTCTCTGCTGCACCAGCTCTCAGGAGTGCACTACTGCAGGCAATCATGTTCATTCCCACTATCAGAGATTTTAAGTGTGCAGTAGAAACAGATTATTTGTGGCAGGACTATCAAATCACCTCACTATTCTAAGTTTTTCCTACAGCACTCAGTAGCACTTAATATTTGTACATATACAGATAATGGTTGGTGACTGGTTCATGCAGCCTTAATTCCACAAAGATAGAAATAAAAGGTCAACATGTTTCATACATCCAAACCATCCTTAATCATGGCAGAAAAACATAATTTTAAGTTCCCACTATGAATATTTGGTGAGATATCACAGCTGTGTATTTTCACAGCACAAAGAACGCATCTTACAGATCAGCAAATCACAGTGTGCTGACGCTTAATGTTGTAGTTTTGAACAACACCATTCATTTTATCATATAATGTGTTGAAAAATGAGAAAAAATGCCAGGTTTGGGCTCCTTCATTTTACAGTGTGTATTGTGTTGTAAAAACAAACTGGCAAAATGATTCAGAGTCAGTAGTACGATTACTGTGATACCAAACTTATAAGGTTTATATATATATATATATATATATATATATATATATATATATATATATATATATATATATATATACAGTGTTTAGCATAAATCAGTACACCCAAATAGATTTGTCAGCAAACCTGTAGTTTCCTTTCAGAATCATCATTTTATATGGGATACCATACTACAAAATACTCTCGCAAATTTGAGCCATTGAATGCAAACAGGATTTGGTATTTTGCAGACCCCAAAAAAGTAATTTTCTTATCAAACTCATTCAAGATCATGTTTCAAAAATGAGAACATCCCAGTAACAGTCTTAAGAGAAAAGCTAAGTTTAGACAACAAAATTCTAATTAACAAGAACTGAACCACAGGTAAGTGTAATTATTCATTAAACAGATGTCCAGCAGACAGGTGTCTGTAAAAGGAAGTTACTTAATAAAGAAAACTCCTTCCCATTTCATGCTATCAGCAATGGCACCACATAGAAGGGAAATGTCACAAAACCTGAGAAAGAAAATAATTTCTTTGCAATAAATGTGAAGTCTACAAGAAGATCAGCAAAACTTTACTTATCAGTCAGAATACTGTAGCAAAAGTGATGCAAAACTATAACAAAGATGGAACTGCAACCATCTTACAGAGACGTCCAGGCCGACTATGGAAGTTAACACCTAAACAAAAGCGTCCTCTGATGAGAAGGGTAAGTGGCACCACATAGAAGAGAAATGTCACAAGACATTTCTGAGAAAGAAAATAATTTCTTTACAAAAAATGTGAAGTCTACAAGAAGATCAGCAAAGCTTTTCTTATCAGTCAGATGGAAGCTAACATCTAAACAAAAGCATCTTCTGATGAGAAGAAAATCGACAGGCAAATTCATTGCTATTAGCTGAAGAAGTAGAAAGCCAAACTAGGGTGAGTGTTTTCCATAACACGACACGGTGTACACTGCAAATGAATGGCATTCATGAGTGTCCTCCACAAAGGAAGCCTCTCTCCCTTAAAGCCCATGAACAATAAAAGTCCGTCTACAATTTGCCAGGGTCCATGCTTAAAACTATGAGGACTACCGGGACTGTATACTGTGTATGTGCATCTTATGTGTATGTCTGTATTTTATGTTTGTGTGCACTATGTATATGCATACGTTAAAATGTGTATAGAGTATTAGCATGTGCAAATTTTATATGTGTGCCTAATATAAATATACATGGAAATGTATATGTAGGTGGTGCCTGATGGAGGGTGGGGGGCCCAGATCAGAAGTCCTGATTAAGGGCCCTTCACTGTCATTGTCTGCCCCTTATATAAACAGTAAAATCCTCTTTAATAACTGGACTTCCATTGGGGTGGACTTCTCATAGATGGCCAGTAGGCATACTATATTATGAATCTGGGCATCTCTCACAGAAAATCTGATCTGGATATGAGGGTGGTCTTCTATAAGCGGTGATGTTTTGGAGAGATTTAGGGAAAAGTCCCAATGCTTATCCATCGATCTGGTAATTTGAGTAAAATATTTGTGTTGATAACTGATCACAAAGTCACAAAATATGTAAGATTTGGCATAACCTGGTTCATTTTTCAAAAAGTTATGCTCAATTTTTTTAGCACCAAGTTTTGTTGCTTTTTTGTAGACTTACACTAACTTAGTATATTGTGTGAGAATTAAATGAATTATGAATTAGTTGGCGCATTTTACCACACTCTGGGGGTCCCTGACAGTCCTTCTTTACCGGCCCTGTAGTGATGCCAATGTAAACTTCCAAGTGACCGCGCAGTCAATCACTGTCACGAATGCAGGACAACCTATGATTAGCTAATTTTTGGGAAATCCTTATAACAAAAGGGGATTGAAAATATTTACAATTATTTTAAAAGCATTAAAAAAAAACAGACCCAATACATATAATTAGTTTGTTGAAAGTAGTCTAATTAAAGGGAGCTGAAAGGATTAGAGATTATGAACCCGATTCACCAGTGTTTTTGCCAGAAAACTGGCATAAAGCTCTTGAAAAGTTGCAAAGTTTTGTGACTTTTCCCATTTTCACATAATTTTAACTTCTTTAACCCCTTAAGCCCCGCGGGTGGTTTGCACGTTAATGACCGGGCCAATTTTTACAATTCTGACCACTGTCACTTTATGAGGTAATTACTCTGGAACGCTTCAACGGATCCCCCTGATTCTGAGATTGTTTTTTCGTGACATATTGTACTTCATGATTGTGGAAAAATTTCTTCGATATCACTTGCGTTTATTTGTGAAAAAAACGGAAATTTGGCGAAAATTTAGAAAATTTTGCAATTTTCAAAATTTGAATTTTTAAGCCCTGAAATCAGAGCGATATGTCACACAAAAGAGTTAATAAATAACATTTCCCACATGTCTACTTTACATGGTATCCGCTAACAATTTGAGCCGATTTTCCATTCAATTTGTTAGCGGATACCATGTTGCATTTAGAGAGTCCCTGCGTGCCCAAACATTGGAGCTCCCCCACAAGTGACCCCATTTTGGAAACTAGACCCCCCAAGGCACCTATCTAGATTCATAGTGAGCACTTGGAACCCCAGGTGCTTCACAAATTGATTCATAAAAATGAAAAAGTGTTTTTTTTTTTCACTTTTTCATTTTTACGAATCAATTTGTGAAGCACCTTGGGATTCCAAGTGCTCACTATGCATCTAGATAGGTGCCTTCGGGGGTCTAGTTTCCAAAATGGGGTCACTTGTGGGGGAGCTCCAATGTTTGGGCACACAGGGGCTCTCCAAACGCAACATGGCGTCCGCTAACAATTTGAGCCGATTTTCCATTCAATTTGTTAGCGGACACCATGTCGCGTTTGGAGAGCCCGTGATGTGCCTAAACAGTGGAGCTCCCCCACAAGTGTCCCCATTTTGGAAACTATACCCCTCAAGGATTTTATTAAGGTGTATAGTGAACATTTTGAACCCAGAGGTACGGCACAGAATTTGTTTACATTAGGTCATCATATTGAATAAGTTGTCATTATTCTTGAGCGCAAGTGCTCGCTACTTGAGTTTGCATCGGGTACTCAGGTATGCACCATGTACAGCGTGTGCTCGAGTGACATGCTCGAGTCCCTGCTCCGCATGTTTCACGGTTATTAGACACCCCAAAAAAAACATGTGGGGATCGCTCGTGCATGGCAGGCAATCCCCGTAAAGTTTTTTGGCCGCGAAGCATATGGGGCAGAGACTCGAGCATGTCACTCAAATACCCACGATACTCAATGCATACCAGAGCACCCGATGCAAACTCAAGTAGCGAGCACTTGCTCTCAACACTAGTCGCCATATCGTCATCTTTTTTTCTTACTTTTGAAAAAAATCCCAACCCCAGCCCTAACCCTAGCACAACCCTAGCCCCAGCACAACCCTAGCCCCAGCACAACCCTAGCCCCAGCACAACCCTAGCCCCAAACCCAGCCCTAACCCTAGCCCAATCCTAACCCAAGAGTTTATTTTTGACGCCGTTCCTTGTGCGGTATAAGTGATTAGACGACTTTATTCTTCGGGTCGGTGTGATTACAGCAATGCCAGAATCATATGGGGTTTTTATGACTGACAGCTGTCACACACTAAAAGACGCATTTTTTTTTAAATCTAGTTTTTGCATCGTCATATTTTGAGAGCTATAATTTTTCCAGATTTTGGCAGACAGTCATGTGACGGCTCGTTTTTTGCGGGATGACTTGACGTTGTTATTGGTGCCATTTTCAGGCACGTGACATTTTTTGATCGCTTTCTATTCCGATTTTTGGGAGGCAGAATAAACAAAAACCAACAATTCAGGAATTGTTTTTTTTTTTTTTTTTTTTATTCTGTTCCGCGTGTGGTAAAATTGATGAGGTAGCTTTATTCTTCGGGTCAGTACGTTTACAGCGGTACCACATTTGTATCATTTTTCTATGTCTTGGCGCTTATACACAATAAAAGCTATTTTATAGAAAAAAATATTTTTTAGTATCGCTTTATTCTGAGAGCTATAACTTTTATTTTTCGGCTGATGGAGCTGTATGGCGGCTTATTTTTTGCGGGACGAGATGACGTTTTCAGCAGTATCATTTTTATTTATATGCATCTTTTTGATCGCGTGTTATTCCACTTTTTGTTTGGCGGTATGGTGATAAAGCATTGCTTTTTGCTTCGTTTTTTTTTTTTTACCGTGTTCACTGAAGGGGTTAACTAGTGGGACAGTTTTATAGGTCAGGTTTTTCCGGACGCGGCGATACCAAATATTTTTTTTATAATAATATTTATTGATGGGTACATTATATTTTTATTTTTGGTGTATTATTTTTTTTATTTTTTTATAATATTTTTGCACATTTTTTTTTTTTTTTTCCACTTTCACACAGTTTATACACTTTATTACTTTGTCCCACTCTGGGACTTTCACTTTTTTTTTTTCTGATCGCCTGCATGGCACAGGAATGGAGCACCATCCCTATGCCATGAAGGCTGTCAGAAATGCACAGTGTGAAGATTGCTTGGAGATGCACTGCGCATGTCCAAGCAATCTTCCTGCTCTCTGGTGACCCGGATGTTGTCATGACGACATCGGGTCGTCATGGCAACACCCGGGAAGCCTTTGCAGACTGCGCTGGAAGCCGGAAGAGGAGGTGAGTATCGCCGATCACCTCCCCTTGCCCCCGCAATGCCGCGATCGACTTCGATCGCAGCATCGCGGGGGTTAATGTGCTGGGAGCGGTGCAGGACCGCTCCCTGCACATAGTACCGGGTGTCAGCTGTGACAATCAGCTGACACCCGGCGGCGATCGCGCCCGCACAGCCTATGTGCGCGCGCGATCGCGATGACGTACTAATACGAGTCTGGCTCTTAAGTCCCAGGGCACAGACGCGTATTAGTACGTCAGATGTTATTAAGGGGTTAAAGCCCAAGACGTACTGATACGTATCTGCGCCCTGGGACTTAAGAGCCTGATATGTATTAGTACATCTTTGCGATCGCGCCCGCACATAGGCTGTGCGGGCGTGATCGCCGCCGGGTGTCAACTGATTGTCACAGCTGACACCCGGTGCTATGTGCTGGGAGAGGTCCCGCACATTAACCCCCGCAATGCTGCGATCGAAGTCGTTCGCAGCATTGCGGGGGCAAGGGGAGGTGATCGGGATAGTCACCTCTCCTGCCGGTTTCCAGCAATGTGTGCCGCGGCTTCCCGGATGTTGCCATGATGACCCGATTCACTGAGGGGTGCAGTTTTAAAAATGGTGTCACTTTTGGGTATTTTCAGTCATAAAGACCCCTCAAAGTGACTTCAAATGTGATGCGGTCCCTAATAAAATGGTTTTGTAAATTTTGTTGGAAAAATGAGAAATCGCTGGTCAATTTTAACCCTTATAGCTCCCTAATAAAAATAAATTTGGGTTCCAAAATTGTGCTGATGTAAAGTAGACATATGGGAAATGTTATTTATTAACTTTTTTTGTGTGACATATCTCTCCGATTTAAGGGCATAAAAATTCAAATTTTGAAAATTGCAAAATTTTCAACATTTTCGCCAAATATCTGTTTTTTCACAAATAAACACAAGTGATATCGAAGAAATTCTACCACAATCATAAAGTACAATATGTCATGAAAAAATATTCTCAGAACCAGGGGGATCCGTTGAAGCGTTCCAGAGTAATTACCTCATAAAGTGACAGTGGTCAGAATTGTAAAAATTGGCCTTCTCATTAACGTGCAAACCACTTTGGGTTGTAAAGGGGTTAAGGACTCTACTTGCATATACAGTCATGGCGGAAAGTGCTGGCACCCTTGAAATTGTTTCAGAAAATTACACATGTTTTATTACACGCATGTTTATTTCCTTTGTGTTTATTGGAACAACACAAAAAAACTGAGAAAAAAAAGGCAAATTGGACATAATTTCACACAAAACTCCAAAAATGGGCCGGAATACATATATATATTTTTGATGGGACAACACTGAAGATGCAACACTTTGATACAATGTACAATAGTCAGTGTACAGCTTGTTTAACTGTAAATTTGGTGTGCCTGCAAAATAACTCAACACACAGCCATTAATGTCTAAACCGCTGGCAACAAAAGTGAGTACACCCCTAAGTGTGTTCTCAGCTGATGTTATTTGTTGGTTTTTCTTTGCATCCCGAACAATTTTCTTGGCAGTTGTGGCTGAAATTTTTGTTGGTCTACCTGACTGTGGTTTGGTTTTTACAGAGCATCTGATTTTCCATTTGTTAATCACAGTTTGAACACTGCAGACTGGCATTATCAATTCCTGGGATATCTTTTTGTATCCCTTTCCTGTGTTATACTCTTTTTGCCTCCCTTTCCTGTGTTATACAGTTCAACTACCTTTTCCCGTAGATCCGTTGATAATTCTTTTGCTTTCCCCATCTCAAAATCCAGAAAAGTCAGTGGCTGGATCCCAGAAACTCACTCAGCTTTATGCACACACACTGATTACAAGCAAACAGGTCATAGGTGAGGATGTTACCTTTAGTAGCCATTCAAACCCATTTGTGTCAAATTCTGTGCATGTTATCAGGCCAAAATCACCAGGGTATGTGAACTTTTTGATCAGGATTATTTGGATGTTTTTGGTTGTCATTAGTGATGAGCGAGCACTAAAATGCTCGAGTACTCGTTGCTCGGGTCGAGCAAATTGAAATACTCGGGTGCTCAACCCGAGCAATGAGCCCAATATAAGTCTAGGGGAAACTTGAGCATTTTTCAGGTGGCTCCCCACGGCGGTCTGCAGAGGGCCTAAAAATTACCCAAATCGATGGGAACTGTGCTCAAATGACATGGGAACAACATGGGGAAGACCCCTGGAAGCATCTCTGACTCCCAGAACACTGCTGTCAACAACGTCGTCAGAGTATTACGCCACTTTTACGGCGTAAGGAACATCCTTTCCAGGGTGATGACTTGTATATAAGGCAAAATAAATAAACAAAAACAAAAATACTCCTACACACGTAGCATTTTTGACACGTTTTTGCACTTTTGCATTGCTTTCAACCAAGACAAATGCATTCACCAGGAAATGTCATTTTAACATTTTACAACCTTATCTGGCCATGTGGTGTGTGACACATCATCAGACACATGCATACAGTGCTGAAAAGACATGGGAGCAGCAAGGGGAAGACCTCTGGAAACATCTCTGAATCCCAGGTCACTGCCTAAATGTGTGCCCATCATAAGTGATCCTTGGCACATGCGAAGATGCCTCCCGCCATGCACCTGTCGTTGCAGACTTGAAACAATCACCGTCCACGTCCTTGTCCCACTGCAGTGTTCAGTTGTCCCTACCCCATTCCTTGGAATGCAAGCACAAGAATGCCGGCAGCCACCCACCCACAGGCTGCAATACTATACTGCCAAATTTCTGACAGCTGCTTGCACTTGAAATGTGGCCTTTTAGGCTCGTGGAGGCGGAAGCTTTTCATAACCTCATGCCGGCGGCGGCCGGGTGTCCATACTCGGTCCCCAGCCGCCACTATATTTCCCGGTATCGCCTCCGCCTTCCACAATCACGGGTCCCATAACATTACCCGTGCCCGCCCCAGTGCACTTACTGGGAAGGACCGCCTAACCACAAACACGTGGACAGGTGAATGTGGCCAGGGACGGTACGGAGCCAGTCCACAACTTTTTTTGCTAAGAGTTGTATTTAGCTCGGTGAAAGGACTGGCATAGAGGGAAACCGTATCTACCCTGCGTGTCATTTCTCCCAGAAAATCCTGTAAATGAGCTTGTTGCAGAAGCAATGGCAGCCCATCCAACATCAACTTGCACTTGTCAATGGTGCTTTGACACACACACATCTATCTTTGCGCATTTAATTTCTTGAATACAGAGTTGGAAAATGGCCTGATCCGTAATGCGTTTTGAGAAATAACATGCATAAGCATGGCCGATCCGCATTAAAAAAGCAGCCATAGAGTGTCCGGGAACCTTCCCCCACACTTTTCTTAGCCAGGGCTGCTTTTCGGCAGGGTTGGACGGGCCCACCAGAGAACCGGAGACTCCTCCGGCGGGCCCTGGCTTCTCCTTCAGGAGAGTTCATAGTGCCGAGGTGAGGCCATGATGATGATAGAGGCCATCATCTGCTTAGTTTTCTTTTACTTGGAATGCAATTGCAAGTATGCAGCCAGCCACCCACCCACCCACAGACCGCAACACTAAACTGACAGATTTCTGGGCAGCTCTTTGCACTTGAAATATGGCCTTTTAAGCTTGTGGAGGTGGAAGCTTTTCACAACCTCATGCAGGCGGCGGCCGGGTGTCCATACTCGGTCCCCAGCCGCCAGTAATTTTCCCGGTATCGCCTTCGCCTTCCACAAGCACGGGTCCCACAACAGTACCCATGCCCTACCCAGTGCACTTACTAAGAAGGACTGCCTAACCACAAACACGTGGACAGGTGAATGTGGCCAGGGACGGTACGGAGCCAGTCCACAACTTTTTTTGATAAGAGTTGTATTTAGCTCAGTGAAAGGACTGGCATAGAGGGAAACCGTATCTACCCTGCGTGTCATTTCTCCCAGGAAGTCCTCTAAAGCTGCTTGCACTTGAAATGTGGTCTGAACATTACTGCTGGTACTTTTCTGTGGGAATTTTCTTGCCTCCTACCAGCCTGGAATATTTCCAGCAAACTATGGTACAACACCATGGTATTAGCACTGCCCCCAGTACCAGTAGCGAAGCCATCCTCAATTTCCTTCTCTGGAATTTTATTTGGTAGACTGAGTGGCTGCCCAAATAAATTTTCTCACAAAGGAGCTGATGATAGAGTGGCAGTAGGTTCAAGTTTCTCCAGCTTGTTAGATATTAGAGGGTGAACGGCAGCACATTGGATCAGTGGTTAGCACTGAAGTCTTGCAGCACTGGGATCCTGGGTTCAAATCCCAGCAAGGACAACATCTGCAAGAAATTTGTATGTTCTCCCCATGTTTGCATGTGTTTCCTCCTCAGTAAAAATAGAGTGTCCTGGAATCTTCCCACACACTTTTCTTAGCCAGGACTGCTTCTCAGCAGGGTTGGACAGTCCCACCAGAGAATTCTCTGGTGTGCCTTGGCTTCTACCTCAGGAGAGTTCATGATAGCGCTAACTTTGCAGCTGCTATGGGGCTCTTGAGCGGGTGAGAAAGGTTAGCTCTCAGAAACAAATCCTCTGTTGGGCACAATGTTTTTCAATCTGAAACAGCTTCTTAGTGGGAGTTGTATTTCACCACAGCCATATTCTTTAGCTCTGTGAAAGGACTGGCATAGAGGGAAACCTTATCTACCCCGGTTGTCATTTCTCTGTCACCAGGTTCCGCCCATTGTAACACATGACCATGCCTGGCTGTATGTTCAGCGGTGAGAGCCACAGATCAAGCTGCTGTGTTACAGCTTTCAACAACTATGCAGCGCTGGGCGGTTTGTCAATTAAGCATTAAGCATGTTATCTTCAGCACAGCCTGTTGCTGTTTGGCCAAGGCAGTGCTGCAGTGCTGTCAGCTTGTGACTGATGTGGTCATTTCGGAGATGGAGGAGGAGGTACATAAGCTGAACAATGTGATTACATTGAGGTTAAATTGGTGATGCTGTTTTTTATACTAAAGAAAGATCCTATTGTTATGTTTTTTTATGTTATTTTTTATGAAAAATGCATTCACCGGGAAATGTCACTTTAACATTTTACAACCTCATCTGGCAATGTGGTGTCATCAGACACATCCTGTTTTATTTATGATGGAGGGACTCTGAAAGTCATAAAGCCTATTTTTATAGGGACATCAGACGGCCCTTACTATTCTTAAAAGGCCAGCAGTCGGCCCTAGCTATTGTTAGAGAGCCATCAGAGGGCTATGCTTTGTTGTTCCCATTATTAACAAGTGGGTTTCCTATACTGTTATTGCGCATCCAGTGACTGCAAGGGTTGTCAAAAATTTGGACGCAACCTAATACCCCTTTGAAGAGACATAGAGGAGGGTCTCAGTAAAAAAAATGTTCCCATTATAAAGGAGCGGGTCTTCTATAGTGGTAATGCCCATGCTGTGACTGCAAGGGTGGCCAAAATTTTTGAAAAAAAACACTAACAATTTAAAGACACAAAGAGCATGGCCACAGTAACAAGGTACGACATGTTCCCGTTAGAAAGGAGAGGGTCTGCTATACAGTTATAGGGTATGCAGTGAATCCAACGGCTGACAAATTTTAGGAAAAACCCCACTAAGAATTTAAGGACACACAGAGCAGGGCCACAGTAACAAGGTACGACATGTTCCCATTAGAAAGTAGAGGGTCTGCTATACAGTTATAGGGTATGCAGTGAATCCAACGGCTGACAAATTTTAATGAAAAACCTCAATAAGAATTTAAAGACACACAGAGCAGGGCCACAGTAACAAGGTACGACATGCTCCCATTAGAAAGGACAGGATCTGCTATACAGTTATAGGGTATGCAGTGAGTCCAACGGCTGACCAATTTTAGGAAAAAAACGACTAAGAATTTAAAGACACATAGAGCAGGGTCACAGTAACGACAAATTCCCATTAGAAATTCTAGGGTCGGCTATACTGTTATAGGGTATGCAGTGAGTCCAACGGCTGACAGATTTTAGGAAAATCCCCACTAAGAATTTAAAGACACACAGAGCAGGGCCACAGTAACAAGATATGACATGTTCCCATTAGAAAGGAGAGGGTCTGCTATACAGTTATAGGGTATGCAGTGAGTCCAACGGCTGACCAAGTTTAGGAAAAACCCACTAAGAATTTAAAGACACATAGACCAGGCCACAGTAATGACAAATTCCCATTAGAAAGGAGAGAGTCTCCCATAGTGTTGGACTATGCAGTGACTGCAAGGGCTGCCAAAAATTTGGAGGCACTTCAATGGCCCTTGGAAGAGACGTGGAGGAGCGCATCATAAATTTTTTTTACCATTAGAAAGGAGCGGGCCTCTTATACTTGTAATGCCATGCACTAAGTGTATGGGCTGACAAACATTTACTCCTGGGGGGTATACATGAACATACTGTATAAAAATTTTTTTTTTCGGGCATCATAAAAATGTAGCGCCCCGAGGGCTCGGCCGCTACAGGGGTATTGCACCTCTGCCAGAGGTGTGATATTCCACTCCCGGGTAAGGATGGAGTATGGACCAGGGTTCAGTTAGCTGCATACAGCACACTCACCCCATTTCCGAGGGACAGCTCAACGGTGCTCCCATTAGACAGAAATGCAGGCACGACAGACCATGTCCCTGGCTGGAGTGGGGAGGGGGTAGGAATATCCAGTGATGTAGGAGCAGATAGGGGTTGGTTCCTGAGCGTAGATAGGAGCCCATTGTTTGCTGGTCACCTGGGCTCATGTTCTAGAGGGCACCATCTTAGAACAGTGTTCAGTCAGAGAGAAGAAGTGACAGAGTGGGGGCCTTGGTTGTCGAACGAAGTGTGCCCTCTGCCTCCAGCGTTTTCAGATGGGAATTTTTTTAATAGTTCCGCAACAAGGGCCTTCTGGTACTGCCTCATTTTTGTACACCTGTCCGCCTCAGGAATAAGAGATATAAAGTTCTCCTTGTAGAGTGGGTCTAAAAGTGTCACCAACCAGTAATGACCTAAAATTTTGAGAATGCGAGGGTCATGGGAAAGGCAGCATAACATAAACTCAGCCATGCGTGCCAGACTACTAACAGGCAAGACTTCCGTGTCCTCACCAAGAGGATGACTGACCATGCTCTCCTCCTCCTCCTCTCTGTCCTCTGGCCATCCACGCTGAACAGACGGTATGACAGCTGTGCAGATAGCACCGTCTATAGTGCATGAAACTAGTTCCTGTCCTTCCTCCTCCTCCTCTTCCTCATTGTCACCCAATCCACGTTGGGATGAGATGAGGCTTGGCTGTGTGTAATCACCCTGTATGGTTAATTGCTCCATCTTATCGTGCTCCGCCTCGCCTCAGAGCCGCCACCAGGTTCCGGCCATTGTCACACACGACCATGCCTGGCTGTAGGTTCAGCGGTTTGAGCCACAGATCTGCCTGCTCTTTCAGAGCTGTCCATAACTCTTCAGCATTGTGTGTTTTTTCACCTAAGCATATTAGCTTCAGCACAGCCTGTTGCCTCTTGGCCGAGGCAGTGCTGCAGTGCTTCCAGCTTGTGACTGATGCGGAGATGGAGGCTGAGGAGGAGGAGGAGGCTGAGGAGCATGAGGTGCAGGAGCTGTAGACCGTGGGGGCAACCCTGATTGACCTAGGGCCTGCAATCCTTGGCGTCGGGAGGACGTGTTCTGTCCCAAGGTCCGACTGGGTCCCGGTTTCCACTATTTTAACCCTGTGTGCTATCAGCGAGATGTACCGTCCCTGCCCACAAGCACTTGTCCACGTGTCCGTGGTTAGGTGGACTTTACCGGTAACTGCGTTGTTGAGGTCACGGCTAATGTTTTGGGACACGTGCTTGTGTAATGTGGGGACGGCACACTGGGAGAAATAGTGGCGGCTGGGGACAGAGTACCGAGGGACGGCCGCCACCATCAGGTTGCGGAATGCTTCTGTCTCCACAAGCCTAAAAGGCAACATTTCGAGCCAAGCAGTCGTGAATTGTGAGAATTTAGTAGTGTGGCCTGTGGGACGTTGGCTGCATATTTGCGCTTGCATTCCAAGGACTGGAGTATGAACAACTGAACGCTGCGCTGGGACAAGGACATGGACGTGCTTCCTGATGCTGCTACTTGAGAGTGTGCAATGACAGGTGCAGGGCAGGAGGTATCTTTGCATGCACTATGGACAGGGGATTGGCTTGCATGCACAACAGCAGAAGAAGCAATGGTGCCACCTGTAGACACTGTTCCTGGACCCTGGTGTTCGGCCCACAAAGTCGAGTGCTTTGCTGCCATGTGCCTGATCATGCTGGTGGTGGTCAGGCTGGTCGTTTTGACACCCCTGCTGATGCTGGTCTGGCTCGTGATGCAAATGGCCTTTTTGGAGCTATCGGCAGAGTCTTTAAAAAACAACCAGACTCGGGAAGACCTAACAGTTGTAGTGGCAACTTCCTTCGTGTTGGTGTTACGGGAAACGGTAGCCTGCCTTCTGTCTGCGGCCACCACACTGCTTCTTCCTGCCTGTTGGGGTGCTCTGCCTCCCTCCCCCTGTGTGCTGCTGTCCTTGCTCTGCATGTCCTCCTGCCAGGTTGGGTCAGTTACTATATCATCCACCACCTCGTCTCCCACTTCTGCACCCTGGTACTATTCCTGACTTTCTGCCAATTGTGTCTCACATCGTCCACCTCTTGTCACAGTTTCCCACCGGCGCCTTCGTGTGACCGTGGCTGCTCAAATATTTGGGCATCGCTACACGTGATCTCCTCTTGCCCCGCTTCAAGTGGACCGGGCGAGAGGCCCGAATCCATAAATGGAAAAGTGAACAGCTCTTCAGATTGTCCAAGTGTGGGATAAGTTGTCTCTGGGTACTCGGCATGGTGGGAGGAAGGAGGATCAGGGTGAGGAATATGCGGTCCAGACTCACGGCTACTGAGACTTGACCGTGTGGAAGACAGGGTGGTGCTGGTGGTGGCTAAGTGACTGGAAGCATTATCCGCTATCCAACCAACAACCTTTTGACACTGATCTGGGTTCAATAGTGGTGTGCTGCAGTCCCCTAGAAATTGGGACAGGAAGGTCAGGCGAGAAGATGTGGGTGTTTGTTGTGGCACAATTTCGGCTTGCCCACGGCCTTGTCCTCGGCCTCTGCATGCACCATTACCATCACGTCCAGTTCCCCGTCCCTTGCCACGTGCCTTGCCCATTTTAAATGGAGGATAGTATCTTCCACGCTCACTACAAATGACTGAGTTAGAAGCGAAGTTATATGTGATCGGGGTGATGGAGAAAACAGAGTTTTAAAAACCTGGCCTGTAAGTAAGTAGTGTGAACAGCAAACTGCTGTGAATTGCTTCACTGACACACTGAAAAAATGGAGGCCAGAAATGGCAGTATTTTCTGACAACGTATATGTGATCCGTGTGACGGAGAAAACACAGTTTTAAATAGCTGGATTTCTAGCGCTCTAATATGGAAAGGACCTGGCTATATTCTGCAGTGCCAACAAGCAAATGGCGCAGAAAAACGGTGTTCTCTGGATTGCTTTATAAGCAAATAATGAGGATTAAGATCCAAAGAAAAGTATTCCTCGCCCCTGAGACCTGGGCCTTTGTATAGAAATATCTAACAGCAGCAGAAGGCAGAATTGGAATGGAACCTCTTGTGCTATATGCACTGCAGTCTGCTATATACCCTGCCTGCCTGCCTATATACACTGCCTGCCTGATATCTCTGCAGATGGATTAGTCCTCAAAAGGACTGTTTGTTGAGATGGATATGTGTAATATGCGGTTTTTCTCCCTACACTACCTAATACACAATCAAATCTCTTCCTAACGCAGCATCAGCTCTACACTGTCTGATCCGGAGTGACTGTGATGAGCATGGCGGCGCCAGGTCTGATATACACCTGATGACGCTGTGCGGCCAGCCAATCACTGTAATGCCCACAACCAACATGGCTATGGCATTACAGTGCATGGCAGGCAATCCCTGCATGTTCATTGGCTCTGTAAAGAGCGCCAAACATGCAGGGAGGGGACCCGACTTCCCGCCCGACCAACCCGGAAATACTCGGTGAGCGCAGAGCATCTCGAGCAGTGAGATACTCGGGCGAGCACCGAGCAGTAGCGAGCATGCTCGCTCATCACTAGTTGTCATTAAGATTTAAAAAGAGAAAACACAGAAATGTGACAGTAAATGGCTTCACCCAACCAATAACCATGAGTGGAGAAAAAGTGTTTTTGTTATCATTCATTTTCTCTGAAACAAGGCCAAGAAAGCAAAAATTCTGCCGGGGTATGTAAACTTTTGAGCAGAACTGTATATCCGCCAGCCCCAGTGTCTCCTATTCTATGTACTCCAGCCCCAGTGTCTCCTATTCTATGTACTCCAGCCCCAGTGTCTCCTATTCTATATACTCCAGCTTCTTCTGTGATGTATATGCTCTAGCCCCAATGTATCCTGTGATGAATATACGCCAGCCCCAGTGTCTCCTATTCTATATACTCCAGCCCCAGTGTCTCCTATTCTATATACTCCAGCTTCTTCTGTGATGTATATGCTCTAGCCCTAATGTATCCTGTGATGAATATACGCCAGCCCCAGTGTCTCCTATTCTATATACTCCAGCTCCAGTGTCTTCTGTGACGTAGCTAATGTAGCCCTAATGTCTCTTATGCAGAGGCGTCGCATGATAAAGCAGTGAGACACAACCTCCCTGCCCTATCACTATCTCTTTCATATGCCACAGATCGCCATAGGCCTGCGGTTAACGAGATGTCAGCATACTCACGCAGGTGGCTCGGTGACATCATTGCATCGCTCTGCTCTGCAGTCCCGCCATGGAAGAGGAGACAGAGGCCGTGATGTAGGGAATCAGGATTAAGTGAGAATAAACGTTATTTTTTTAAATGATCGGGCAGTGGAGCCATCCTACTATATATCTGGAGTAGTGGGTCCATCATACTACATATGGAGTAGTGGGGCCATTATACTATATGTATGTGGGGCAGTGGGACCATCATAGTATATACAGGTGCATCTCACTAAATTAGAATATCTTCAAAAAGTTAATTTATTCCAGTTCTTCAATACTGTTTCAGTATGCTCCACAATCATGAGGAAGACTGCTGACTTGACAGATGTCCAGAAGGCAGTCATTGACACACTCCACAAGGTCCTAGAGTTCCAATTTTCATTTGGAAATCAAGGTCCCAGAGTCTGGAGGAAGAGTGGAGAGTCCACAATCCAAGCTGCTTGAGGTCTAGTGTGAAGGCTCCACAATCAGTGATGGTTTGGGGGGCCATGTCATCTGCTGGTGTAGGTCCACTGTGTTTTATCAAGACCAAAGTCAGCACAGCCGTCTACCAGGACATTTTACAGCACTTCATGCTTCCCTCTGCCCACAAGCTTTTTGGAGATGGAAATGTCATTCTCCAGCAGGACTTGGCCCCTGTCCACACGGCCAAAAGTACCAATACCTGGTTTACACACAACAGTATCACTGTGCTTGATTGGCAGCAAACTCGCCTGACCTTAACCCCATAGAGCAGGGGTCTCAAACTCGGCTGGGTATATGGGCCGCAAATGGAAAAAATTTGAATTTGGGGGGCCGCATTTTTTGTTCAATGTGACATTTTTAGTGATACCATTTTTTTTTGTATACACCTTTTGAACATTTTTGCCCTGTTTATTTTTTTATAGCTTGGGTCCTTATGGATGTGGCGATAATAAACGTGTACTTTTTTGTGTTTACTTTAGTTTACATATAAAACAGCATTTTTAGCGCCCAATATTTTTTCATGCTTTATTTTTATTTTTTTGATTTTTACAATTTTGTTTCCCCCAATTGGCCACATACAGTAAAATTGTCTTACAATTAGCATCATATAGTAATAATGGCAAACATCTTGTAGTAATGTCCCCATCTTGTACTAATGTGCCCCAACCAGGTCCCCATCCTGTGGCTATGTGCCCCATCCAGGTTCCCATCCTGTGGCTATGTGCCCCATCCAGATCCCCATCCTGTGGCAATGTTCCCGATCCAGGTCCCCATCTAGTGGCTCTGTGTCCCATCCAGGTCTCCATCTTGTGGCTATGTGCCCCATCCAGGTCCCCATCCTGTGGCTATGTTCCCCATCCAGGTCCCCATCTTGTGGCTATGTGCCCCATCCAGGTCCCCATCTTTTGGCTATGTGCCCCATCCAGGTCCCCATCTTGTGGCTATGTGCCACATCCAGGTCCCCATCTAGTGGCTATGTGCCCCATCCAGGTCCCCATCTTGTGGCTCTGTGTCCCATCCAGGTCTCCATCTTGTGGCTATGTGCCCCATCCAGGTCCCCATCCTGTGGCTATGTTCCCCATCCAGGTCTCCATCTTGTGGCTATGTGCCACATCCAGGTCCCCATCTAGTGGCTCTGTGCCCCATCCAGGTCCCCATCTTGTGGCTATGTGCCACATCCAGGTCCCCATCTAGTGGCTCTGTGCCCCATCCAGGTCCCCATCTTGTGGCTATGTGCCCCATCCAGGTCCCCATCTTGTGGCTATGTGCCACATCCAGGTCCCCATCTAGTGGCTCTGTGTCCCATCCAGGTCTCCATCTTGTGGCTATGTGCCCCATCCAGGTCCCCATCCTGTGGCTATGTTCCCCATCCAGGTCTCCATCTTGTGGCTATGTGCCCCATCCAGGTCCCCATCTTTTGGCTATGTGCCCCATCCAGGTCCCCATCTTGTGGCTATGTGCCACATCCAGGTCCCCATCTAGTGGCTCTGTGCCCCATCCAGGTCCACATCTTGAGGCTATGTGCCCCATCCAGGTCCCCATCTTGTGGCTATGTGCCCCATCCAGGTCCCCATCTTTTGGCTATGTGCCCCATCCAGGTCCCCTCTTGTGGCTATGTGCCCCCTGTGCTGTTCTTCACACACATAAAAAAAAAAGAAGATGATTCTCACCTGTCCTCCGTTCCCTCGGCGTCCTTCCTGCAGATGTGGCCGCAGGCACCACAGAGTCAGACCCCTTGACGATCCCGACCTGGTCCAGGAGGAGCCGCCGACAGCAGCGCTGCATTGCCGCACACAGACTGTCTCCCAGCACAGCATTTCCAATGCCAGCCGCCGGCCAATCAGAGGCCAGCAGCTGACATCAGCGTACGGCAATGACGTCATACTCACTGCGCCGACACGCAGATATCAGCTGCTGGCCTCTGATTGGTCAGCGGCTGTCATTGGAAATGCTGTGCTGGGAAACAGTCTCTGTGTGGCAATTCAGCGCTGCTGTCGGCGGCTCCTCCTGGACCTGGTCAGGATCATCAAGGGGTCTGTGCCTGCGGGCCGCATAAAGCAGCCTCAGGGGCCGCATGCGGCCCGCGAGCCGCGTGTTTGAGACCCCTGCCATAGAGAATCTATTATAGAGAATCTATGGGGTATTGTCAAGAGAAAGATGAGAGACACCAGACCCAACAATGCAGATGAGCTGAAAGACAGCTTTTTGTATTGAAGAACTGAAATAAATTAACTTTTTGATGCTATTCTAATTTAGTGAGATGCACCTGTATATGGAGCAGTGGGACCATCATGCTATATATATGGAGGAGTGGGGGCATCATACTAAATATAGAGCAGTGTGTGTGTGTCACCCCAGGCCTGGATGCCACAAACAATAATCTGTTTCTGAAAGCAGGAGGGAGGTCCCCTGGTTAGGAACAATTACAATACAGCACCTCCTGTTCCAGGCCAGCAGGGGGAGCTGGCTGCCCCTATAAAAGCTGGAACTGGGGGCAGGGTTAGAGAGAACTGGAAGACCTAGCTCAGGAGTGAGACTAGTCCCAGAGAAGGAGGGACAGTTCAGCTGTA